>NW_017731411.1:4127158-4206311 GCF_001890085.2 Hipposideros armiger | reverse complement strand
CCCCCATGCCCCCACCCCCCATCTTCTGGGTTTGCTGTCTTAGTTGGGATATTCTTTATTCCTACAACTCCCATCAGTTACCCTGAGCAGTAGGTCAGGCACTAGGCCTACCATGATGGAAGCGTGCATACATGTATAGATGTATTACAGGAGGGCTACATGTATAGAAGGCTGGCTCTGAGAGTCAAAGCTCAAAATCAGCACAATGGCTCACAGCAGAGTTTATGCAAGACATCTTAGAGAAAAAACATGACTCCTAAGTCAACAAGATCTTAAAGATAATTTAAGAAAGCCTGTGCCAACCAGAGAGGGGCCGGGAACCTTGGAAGAATAAAACAGTGGAGTCCTAGAGACAATACGGGGAGTAGGTATTGGTTAAGATTTTAGTTGCCTTGAGATGGGTGAGTGCCTCCAACACCACTTCCCAAGATCAGCAGATAACCTTGCCTCTGATTCCAGCTCACCTAGTACCCATGAAGCTTTGGCTTTCCATATGGCTTTGCAGTGCTGAGGTATGTCATGATCTTCTGATACAAACATTCTAGCACACCAGACAGCCATTTATTCATTTATTCAACAAGTATTTATGAGTGAAATAAACTGACAAGATGCATGACCTCAAGGAGCTTATTCTCTAGTGGGGAAAACAGGCCATAAGTAGAATAAATAAAACTGATAGGGTGTTAGCTAGTGACAGGTAATAAGGAGAAAACTGAATCTGGGAAGGGAGATAGGAAGAATGAAGGGAGGGATACAATTTTAGAAAAGATGACCTGGGATGGCCTCATCAAGAAGGTGACATCTGAATAAAGACCAGCAGGAAGTGAGGGTGTGATCCATGCAGATAGAGGGAGAGCATTTCAAGTTGAAGGAATCACAAGTTCAAAAGTCCTGAGGCAGGAGCATGCCTGTAGCCCAGTGTGGCTGGAGCTGTGACCAAGGGGAAGGGTGATGGAGGTGAAGTCACACAGAAAACACACCAGATGCTATAGGGTCTCATAGGTCATAGGACTTTGGCTTTTTCCTGGGTTAGGTAAGAAGACTTTTAGGGTTTTCAACAAGGGAACAACATAATTTGGTTTACTTTTTTTTTTTTCAATAGGCTTTATTTTTTTTTAGAGCAGCTTTAGGTTCACAGCAAAATTGAGAGGAAGATAGAGAGATTTCCCATATACCCTCTGCCCCCACAGGAACAGCCTCCCCCATTATCAACATCCCCCAGCAGAATGGGACATTTTCTAACAAGCATGAACCTACATTGACACATCATCATCACCCAAAGTCCATAGTTTATTTTAGGGTTTTCTCTTGGTGTTGTACACTCTATGGGTTTTGACAAATGTCAAAATTGTGGGACGTTCCTTCTATTCCTACTTTTCTGAATTTTTATCATGATTGGGTGTTGGATTTTGTCAAATGCTCTTTCTGGTTTATTTATTTATCAAGATTTTATTGGGGAATTGGGGGAGTGGAATAGCGTTGGGGAATCGGGGAAGGGAAACACATAAGTTGCTGTCCTTTTGTTCTTCAGTCTAGTTGTGGAGGACGTCGCTTCACTGGCCCATGTTGGTATTATCATTGCGCTCTTCCCAGGTGAGGCAGTCGCTCATGGCAGCTCACAGCAGCTCACGAAAGTACATGCCAGCTGCTGGCCACTCACGGTAGCTCACGGCAGCCCACTGCAGCCCCACTGCAGCCTACACCATCGCCAGCGACTCTCGGCAGCCCAGCTCCAGGTCGAGCTGTTGTTCACCATCTTAGCTGTAGAGGGCGCAGCGTCATTGGCCCTCATGTGGGATCTGAACCAAGGTCCTGCTGCACCAGAGCTGGCGTTCCAAGCCAACTCCTAACCAACATGCCATCGGCCAGCCCCTGGTTTACTTTTTAACAGTTGAACTTTTCCTCATAAATCAATAAATTGACTCTTTGGTGAACTCTGGGAACTTGACTAATGTGAACTGTGTTCTTGAGAAAATCTCTCACCCTGAACGTTGGGTGCTCATGAAGTCAGGTTTGTTTCAATTTCTCGAGTAGGTGCCCCCTAGTAAAGCCTTAGGGAGGACAGTGGGGCCGCCAGCTTCTCCTGATGTCCCTTCTCCCTTCCCACCTCAGTCAGCCAGTGTGGAGGACGAACCTCAGTGTGTCTCAGGGCTTTCCATCTGATTCCACGGATCTCCGCTTTTTCTGCAAGACCACATGCAGTCTTAGTTCTTGTTGCCCGTGGGTTCTGTTTCTTCCTTCCTTTGAGGAAGGCCCACATCCTCCATGAGCTTCCCTCCCAAGAGACCCAGCATGTCAGCGATGTGGTTAACTTCAGGCAGGGATCCAGGCCAGGTCCCTGGGAGCC
Source organism: Hipposideros armiger (assembly GCF_001890085.2). Classification (NCBI taxonomy): domain Eukaryota; kingdom Metazoa; phylum Chordata; class Mammalia; order Chiroptera; family Hipposideridae; genus Hipposideros; species Hipposideros armiger. Next base: position 4,203,964 of record NW_017731411.1, on the reverse strand, counting down.
AGAGAAGACAACTTGGGGCCCTGAGGTCAGGACACAACATTCATTTCCTTTTGAGTTGGGTGAAGACATTAAATCAGCAATTCTCACCACAGCAGGGAGAAAAGAAGTGTTTTCCAGTATTGGCAATTACACAACTATAAATAAATCCTCATGATTAGAGATGCCTCTAATGAGGAACCAAACGTCTGCACAAATGCTGGATCTGCACTATGATAGCAGCCTTGGAAATAAGATTATTCGGAAGGGTCTTTCTTTATAATAAACCAAAGAAAACCAACTCTTCACACTCTTCAGCAAGATCTTTTGATTACACTACCAAATGTTTCTCAAATCAGTGACCTTCTTTCACTCTGCCACCACCAGCTGCCGAAGCATCACCATCTGCATTTCTACAGGTGACACTAGCCCAGAGATGTGACAGAAAGGCAGAAGATCCCACAGCAAGGATGTGGCACAATATGGAATTGAACCTACTTTCATGCAAACAGCATAGTGTAAATAAGCCCTGGCCTCCTGGTGTGGCTTCCACCACCACCAGCCTGAGTTGGACTAAGTTGGGTACTTCCCAAAAATTTTCATCTCAGAGACCCTTCTCATTTTTAGAATGTTTTGAAGATCTCAAAGAACTTTCATTTGTGAGGGTTATATCTATGGACATATATACTGTATCAGAAGTTAAAACAAATAAATGATTGAAATATTTTATAGTTCATTTAAAAATACACTCATTAATATTAACATAAATTACATGTTATATGTAATTATGTAAATATTAAAATGATACTTTTAAAACAAAAATATTTAGTGGGTGTTGTTTTGCATGTTTGCAAATCTCTTTTATGTCTGGCTAAACAGAAGACAGCTGAATTCTCATCTGTTTTTGCATTCAATCTGTTGTTTTGGCTGAAGCATACTCAAATGAATTAATTCTGACCTCAAAGATATGTAGTTGGAAAAGGGAGGAGCGTTTTAATAGCCTTGTGGATATTCTTCTTTGATATTGCACCAAAACTTGACAAGTGTTTCTTAAAGGTTAGTTGCAATGTAGAATCTGAAACCACATCAATGAGCTTTTCATACTGTTACAAGTATATTACAATCTATTGGTGGGTCTTGTACTTTGAATGAATCTTTTACCTACACATGGTTTTATATGTCATCATGCATTGGTCATTTGGAAAATATTGGTTCATTGGGTTGAGCAAATGCTGACATTTCATCATACGATATATTTTTTAAAATCACATTTGTTAATCAGATGTTATCAGAAATGCCTCTACAGGGCTCAGCTGGTTAAGAGCTTGCTTAGGAGCGCCAGCTCTGAGCAGCAGGGCTACAGTTCGGATCCCACATTGAGGGCCAGTGACGCTCGCCCTCTACAGCTGAGATGATGAACAACAGCTCGACCTGGAGCTGGGTTGCTGTGTGGCGGAGTAGGCTGCAGCAGGGCTGCAGTAGGCTGCCGTGAGCTACGTGAGTGGCTGGCAGCCAGCATGAGCAGCCGGCAGCAGGTGTGAGTGCCGGGAGCCGCTGTGAGCAGCCGATCAATGACAGCCGACTGACTGCCTCACCTGGGAAGAACACAATGATCATACCAACATGGGCCAGTGAAGCGACGTCCTCCACAACTAGACTGAAGAACAAAAACAGCAATTTGTCTACCTGTCTGTTCCCCTCCCCCAATTCCCCAATAAAAATCTTAAAAAAAAAAAAAAAGAAATGCCTCTACATATTGGGAAGCAATCAAGCACACAGTGGTTAATACCAGTTTTCCAAAATTCCAATTTTTGCTTGCAAATTCAAATTTTATCCATGTCAATAAATACTGTCAGTGTTTTCTTCTTGAAGTGACAGGCTTTCATTCATTTTCAAGAAAATGTCTTTTATTTATTTATTTTTTAAAAGATTTTTATTGGGGAATTGGGGGATGGGAACAGTTCTGGGGAATTGGGGGAAGAGGAACAGACAAGTTGTTGTCCTTTTGTTCTTCTGTCTAGTTGTGGAGGACATTGCTTCACTGGCCTAAGTTGGCACCATCATTGCGCTCTTCCCAGGCAAGGCAGATCAGTCGCCGGCTTCTGGATGGCCACTCACGCTGGCTGCTGGCTACACATGGTAGCCCATGGCAACCCACTGCAGCAGGGGCTGCAGCTTACACCATGGCTGGCAACTCACAGCAGCCCAGCTCCAGGTTGAGCTGTTGTTCAGTATGTTAGCTGTAGAGGGCAATGTCACTGGCCCCCATATGTGGGATCAAACTGGGGCCCTCTGGCGTCCCAAGCCAGTTCCTAACCAACGCGCCACTCGGCCAACCAAAGAAAATGTCTTTTAAATACCTAAGTGTGAATAACCGGTTTGTCAGTTGTCCTCTCTTGGTTTTCCATTACAACAGTGATTTGTTGTGCTCACTACTCAACCAGCATAGTGCTTTTCCTAGAGACAAGCATACTTCAGTGTGCAGAAGTGCTTTATGCACACTTCCTTTTTTGTCCTCTGTGTTAAAAAACATGCACTAGCAGATGGTAATGTAATGAAATAATTGTTACTGCTTTATCAAGGACATTTTTAAGGGGCACTGGTTTTTGTTTTTTTTTTTAATGGCAAGTTCTTGTTGGTGAAGAATGACTACTGATAGAGTTTGGTGTCACTGTCCAGATTCCTGCTAAAGCACCAGGTTTCACCCCCATTGCTTTAATCATCACTACAAAGATTCACATGGTGAAAAGGCAATTCATGTCTTTGTGTTATGGAAATAGTTTTCACTTTGCAGCCCTCCTGAAAGGGTCTCTGGAACGCTCACAGACCTGCAAGTCACACCTTGTGAACTGCTGGCTATCACGGGAGAGACATCTCACATCAGCCTCTTGATAGGAGCAGGCAGGGAGCCCTTGAGCCTGAGGCACAGGAAGGCTTAGTTCTGATCCCAGGCAGATGGAAGGCCATTAGCAGGGCCTCGTTCGTGTAAAACCAATCTTCCCCACCCCCCAATCATCTCCTGGGCCATGTTCCCTGGGGTCAAATCCAGACCTTACCTGGAAAGCGCTCCCTCACATCTGCTGGAGCAGACAGGCCCAGAACCAACCCTTGCTGATGCTAAACTGGATGCTGTGAAAGGTGTGCTCAGGGGGACGCAGATGGGCTGAGCATCAGGGAAGGCTTTTGGAGGAGGAGGTAATGGAGGAAGTGAACCAGACTTCAAAGATGAGAAGGACTTCTGTAGGCAGACTGTGGGGGAGGACATTTTAAATTGTAGGCACTATTTGAGCAAAGGCACCGGCTATGAGGTGTAAAAGTCCACTAAGGAAAGAATGGGGAGAGGTGTAGTTTAAGGTCCAGTGTCCCCAGGTCTAGGGAGCTAGATCACTCAGGGCCTTAAATGCTAAATAACGAATTTGGACTTTATTCAGCAGACAACAGGGAGTTCATTAATGATATAAGTGATCCTATATTTAAGGCAAACCCCTATTTTCCTAATGAAAAAAATTAAGGTATCAGAGTATTTAAACTTTTTGGAATGTTGATGAAATAGTCAGATGTCGTTATAATATCTAGTTTATTGGTTACACATGCATATTTAAAATAACATTATATACAATACAGTAATATAAAATATTGCTTTTTTCCCCTCCATTCACATTTCAAGTAACAATTTTATTCAAACTCTCTACATGTATCTTGGACATCAATGTCTTCATCACTATTTAGAGCCAGTTTCTTGAGGCGTATCTCCTTTACTTGCATCTGAGTTGAGATGCCTTTTAAAATACTTGCATGACAATGTCATTGGAAAGACTGATCCAAGTCATGACATTAGGCCTGTCCTCATCCACCCCCCACCCCCACTTACACGTAGGTGCATGTTTGTAGTCCTTACAACAAACTCTGAAACTCACTTATTGCTTTGAAATTGCTCTTTAAAAGGCTGATTTACAAAACCTAACTCTTATAATAGTGAGGGAGTACCCCCTGGAATATCTACTAAATTTCTTCCCCCCTGCTTTCGAACCCATTCCAACAGGAGGAATGTATAACCATACACAACCTGCATCATCAGAGGTTGTTGTGGGCCAAAATGTGAGGAGAAACCAGAGGTAGAGCAGTTGCAGGAGATGACAAAGTCTGGTTATGGGTGTAACTTAAGAGGAAAATATGTTCTTGGGAACAGAAAAGAGCAAAGAACTCTAGGTTGGGTTGTTGGGTGGATCGTCATGAACACGGGTTTCCTGGGGTGAGGAAGAAGGAGCGATGAAAGCTTGGAGTGGTGTATCAAAGACCTGGGGGAAGCCAGCCGGGAGAGTCCTGGAGCCGAGCAGGTGGATGAGATGACAGACTCCCCAGGGAGCAATGCAGAAAATGGAATGAGAATACGAAAGCCACTGGCCAGGCGGCCGGTCATGGACAATGCTGAGGCAAAGTACTGGTCTGGTTGGGGGTGGGGAGTGGCCTGAACATGTCAGGACTGTGAAGAAATTATGGTGTCTTGAGGGAAAAGATACATGCAGATGTCCTGGGGAAAAACCTGAGATGATCAGGAAATCTGTGGAATACAAAAGGGGGGAGGGGGGTCCACTTAGACTTTGTGCCCCATTCCTCCCAACAGGTTCCTTGCTCACTCCCATAACACTCATCACATAAACTGTCATTATTTGTTTTCTAGACTGCAAGGAGGGTAGGCACTGTGTTTGCCCTGGGTACTGCTGTGTCCTCAGCAAGCAGTACAGACATAAAACAGGCCCTCAGGAAATATGTGCTGAAGGAAGAAACAGAGAGAAGAGAGAAATAAAGAGGGGAAGAAAGGAAGAAGGAGGCACCAGTGGCCTATGGGAGGGGCTTGAAAAGGACAGCAGGAAGAGACAGGTCAGGAAAGGCATGGTCAGGACTTCAGAGGGCAGGTGGCATCAAGAACATGGGGGAAACCTGGAAGGAAATGGATTAGACAGCATTTGTGCATTAGGTTCCACGGGGACCTTGGGTGTGATCCCAGCAGCCCTTAGTTTCAGCCCTAAAGGGGTTATGTCAGGTACACTGTCCCAAGCAAAGGCAGTGGGGGCCGGGGAGCCGAAGGCCATGGAGCTGAGACTGGTCTGTGGCTTCTTCTAAGACTCACCCCAGGGGAAGACTTGCCTCCATGGTCTCAAACCTGCCCACTGACTGAGACAGTGGTGTGGTGTTTGGGTGTTCTCAGCTTTGATAAACATCTGAATACTAATAAAGAATTTATGTGCTTGTTCAAGTGAATCATGAGTAATAGGTCTCAAAGTACATTTCTGTGTGTCATGGGCATTTCCAATAAAAAGGAATGAAAATATTCATTTTCCAATTTACAGGAAAGATTTTAAAGCAATGATTCTCAAAAGTGTGGTCTCTGGAGTAGCAGTGCATCATCTGAGAATTTGTTAAAAATGAGACTTCTCAGGCTCCACCCCAGACCTACTAAAATCCTACCGGGACTCTGGGTGTTAGGTTCAGCAGTCTGCTTTAACAAGTTCTCCAGGGGTTCGTGATGCATGTGAAAGTTTAAGAACTGCTTTAAGGTAATGGGTGGAATATTTTTTATTTCAAAGCCACACTCCCTAAATTGTTCTTAAACTGTGGACATCTGCTATACTAGTCTTTAGTGAGTATAAGGAGCAAAATGAAAGAAGAGCCAACACTTTGCAGTACAGCAGAGTAGTGGGAGAGAGGGCAGTCTTGCTGCCTGGATTTGATTCCTGACTGTGAGACTCTGGAGAAATTCTTTTACCTCTTAAGACTCAGTCACCTCGTTTATAACAAGGGAAAAGTACTATTTTAAGACTGTCATATGGATCAAGTGAGATGGTGCCCAGCACACAGTAAGTACTCGATTATGCTGGTTATTATTATCATGAAAGTAAAACTCAGGAGCTAATCAGCTTAATGGCTAGCTAGGCTTTTCCCAGGTCGCAATTTTATATCGCATGCATGGAATAACTTCACACTCGTCGTGTTTCTAGTTTCTAAGAAATCACATTTCCCACAGCTCAGAACTCCATGGGGCTGAGGCTGAGGCTGATCCGGTGGCCTCTTTTTAGCCTTACCCTATTCAGACAGACTTGCCTTGATAGCCTCAGACATCAAGCTGCCTATCCTATTGTCAACCAGGTGCTCAACACCTGAGTGTGTCTAGCCTTGCAGACTAAATGGGTCCTCGAGGGGCTCTGTAAGGCAGGTGCTTGCAAAAGCGAGAGGTGAGAGGTCACGGAAGGGCAACCCCTCTCCCTGTGGGTCTCCCTATGGGTCCAGAAAGCTGGATGACTTCCAGTAGGACTTTGGAAGAAAAAGGTGCTGAGGCATAGGCTCAAAAGGTCATCTTGAGTCAAAAATACTAGCGCACATTAGATGAAACTTCCACCTTCTATGGAATGGAAGCTCCAAAGGGCCCAGAAGTTTTGTTTATTCCTTCTGGTGTCCCTGTATCATAAATGGTGCCTGGCACTTAGTAGGCATTAAAATACTTCTGAGTGAGTGAACAGTTGTAAACCAGTAGTTCTGTAATTGGAAGGAACAAAGGTTGCCTTTTTCAAGATGCTTCGTTACCAAACCTAAGGTCTGGGTGGAACCCTTGGACTTTGGTGAGCCCACAGGTTGGGCGCCCACTAAGAGCTAAACCTGGTTTGAGGTCCAAGGTGTTTTTCAGCTAGAGCCTTTTCCATGACATGTCTGGCATGTGGGGTTCCTATAGTGATACAGGCAAAGTCCAGCTGGGGATCATTGAGAGGTGAGCTAAAGGTACAGTCAAGGGAAATGGGGGAAATGCCAGTCACCACAATCTTCTCACTTGCTCTTTGGCAAATCCGTTCCCTTCAAGCTTAACTTACGCCCATTCTTTCCAGGCACCTTTTGCCCACCCACCACAGGCTGGGCCCAGAGGCCCTGCTGGCCAGCCTGTGCTTGCAAGTGCTCTTCAGGAGACAACTAAGGAGCAGTCAGTCCTACAGGCGCCAGTGGTGCCTGTGGTGGTGGATGCACTAACAACCACCCTTTGGCAAGGAAGTTAATTATCCAGGTGAATTCTGACACCGACCATGCCAGAGTAAGTGGTTTGAAGGTAACAGACTCAGGACATGTTCACATAAAATTACTAAGGCAGAAATACTCACCACACCCTGTGTGACAGGAAGGCAGACAGGCTTCTTCCTCTCTAACATAAATGCCCTCTGGACCTTTGCTCTCCCTCCAATGCCCTCCACGGCCCTTTCCACATGTCCAAAATCTACAGTACAGTATCTCCTACTTTGAGCCATTCCCAATCCTGCCCAAGCAGAGAGGCCTCCGAAGTACCCACAGGGCTCACCTGTAAAGGGCCTCATAGGATAACTGTTAGTGTGGGTCTCCTCAGTTGTAACCTTGAAGGGTGTTCCTGGGATTTACTTCCATTCAGCCAATGGCCAGCGACCTTGTCTAGTGCATAGAAATGGTCAGCATTCACAAATTTTCTAATTACTACCCACCATCATTTTAAGCTTCTATCAGTTACTCACTAATAGAAAAGCCCTCCACTTCTAGGCTTACTACAGTTGCTAGAAGTAGGGATGGTGTTTGCCCTTTGGAAGGATGTTGGGAAGTATGAAAAGGCCCTGGTCCAGAAGGCCTGAGTTCTAATGGTGACTATCCCACAACGGGGCAAGGACCTACCCTTTTCCTGGGCCTGAGTAGCTCCTCCCTGTAAAAATGAAGGAGTGTGTTTTAGTTTCATTAGTTTAGGATTCCACTTGAGAGAATACACAAAATCACCAAGAAAGGTTTACTAAAGAATTCTCCAGAATTCAGTGGTACTTGACAAACACACTGAGCACACATGATCATTAGTAATGAGAGCAGTCTGGTAGTATTTTAGCCAAGGTCCTTTTGGTTCCATGTAATAAAAACTCACTTTAGATTGATTTTTAAAAAGCCAAAATTCGTTCGAAGGCTACCTGAGGAATTAATGGAGTCCACAACAAGGATGCAGGGCTAGGTCCAGAAACCAGCAAAGTCCTCAACGCTACCAAGGCAGCTGCTCTCAGACGCACTTTCTCTCATGTCTCTGTATTTTTAATTTTAAACTTCTCTGCTTGTCCATGCAGCGCTGGCTCGCAGGTCCTAACTTTTTAAGTGCCCCATCCAAGCCACCATCCCAGATGGTGTCTGGCTGGTATCTCTCCTTCCCCCTGCAAAATTCTTAAGATAAAGAATTTTCTTGGGCCTGTTTGGACCAGGAGTTCAACCGTAGTCCAATCTACTGGAACATGGGGGAGGCGAGGAGGGGAGGGAAAAGGTCAGCGTGTATGAACATGGTTAGTGTGGGTCATTAGAGACAGGTCAACCACCTCATCCAGTGCTTAGCTATCACAAGTACTTAAATAAAACACCAAACAAGAATACAATTTTCTACAATTCAAAGTGACCTTCCCCTCCAAAATCCTACTGAACTCGTCAAAGCTCCAGCCCTGTGAATTACTTACGTATCATAAAGCTCTATTGAATAGTGAAGCCAAGTAGAAAAAGTTACAAAACTTTGCTCCCTGTTTTACTGCTCTTCACTGGGCTTGGTTGACATTTACTTTTTACTTTCATCCAATCTTATATGAGTGATAAAGACACACCAAGTTACAGAAGGTATCACTTTCTCACTAACATCTTTTCCAACAATTTGCGTTGATGTCAATCAACAATATGATAAAGATAGATAGATATTCAATTGATTCCTTGAACCTATAAAAACCCTGCCAGGGAGTCCTATTTTGTGGGCACACTGCATAGAGCCTGGAACACAGTAGGTGCTCAATGTTAGATGAATCCAATTGCAATCTAAAAATAAGTACAAGGATCTACTTTAGATCAAATATTAAATCTGGCTAATAATTTGAGGTCACATTCTGCTTTTGTGTTCCACAGCAGGTGGGGCAGAAAAAGTAACCTACTCTCACACTTGCTATTCTTCTTAGAAGAACCACACAACTACTGACATCTCTAGCTCAGAAGCACAAAATGTACACAAAGAAAGGACTAAATATTGTCTTAACTGAAAAGCACTAGTTTAAATGGCCTAGAGTCTTACAGAAATTGTTATCCCAAAACATGCAGAGGCAACAAGAGTCACCCAAAACTACATTTTATTCTATGACTTTTATATTGCTTTTCTGTTATTTAAAGATTAAAGCAAAGTGAAATGGATGGAAATATTTTGTTGAAAGAACAAAATGAGTTAATCACAGCATATATATCTCATAAAACCTCAGGTCTGTGCCATACACTTAACACAGGCTAGGTCCAGTAGTGGTTCCATGTTCTGGGTTTTTATAAAGCAAATGGAAATATTTGGAAGAATCAACACATTTCAATAGAGCCATAAATGCCCTGAAAGCAGAAAGTTGACACAATTTTAAATATAATTCATATATATATTTAAAATCAAACACAATTAAATAGAATATGGTTTAAGTACATGAAGACTTCAGCTTTAGAAGAATAACAGAGGTGGTACATAGTACCAAAAACTTATACACAGCCTTTTTGCTTCTTCTGTTGATGAAACAGTGTGCCTTTATATAATCAAATATTGCAATGGAATAAATTCTCTGTTCAAGACTTTCTCAAGGACAGAGGTGATTAACAATTATATATTATACACACACACACACACACACACACACACACACACACACACACATATATATAATTTTTTTTTTTTGCAAAGTTTGAGTGAAGCAGTAACACCTAAGAGATTGTTCCCCCTCAGTCACATGCACTGAGGAAGCCATGGCACTCCTGGCCAATGGAGTGTGTCTGCCGATGGGGCAGCCCTGCTGATGGCAGCGCAGTCCAGACCCAGAAGCCAACTGAGCGGAAGTGAGGTGAGGAGCCTCTTACTGTCCTAAAGACACAATGGAAAAAGGCTACCAGCCGCACACTTCCCGGCACACAGCAAAAAAGGGGAGGCAGTCAAAACTCAGTGCTTTTCCTCCCTCAACCACTGCCCGCCCACCTTCTTAAAAACATCATATAACCTGGGAATAAACATTTGTTCAAGGTACCACAGCGGGAATCCTGGAGTGACTGTTGCTGTTTATTCCCTCCTATGTGTATTCTAAAGGGAAAGTTAAATAACCTGGAGCACAGAGTTCCCACAGAGCAAGATCAATGCTCAAAGTAAAGGACACTCACCCTTTGGTTAGCAGGGGATAGACTAGCTTTAAGTATACTGCATCTCAGGAGCAACTAAAACGTGAAAATTGTATACTGTCACCAAAAGGAAGAACAATGTCACTGAGACGTGAGATGTGACCTGATAGTTTCCTTCCAAATGAATGTCTCTGTGAAGGAAGACTACACAGTGAGCCTTGCCCCGTTCCATCAAAGAGAAACAACCTGCTAGCACCACATGGCCACTCTGAGCTGCCGGCTCGCGGAGGGGCTGACTCCCGTTTGTTTTAAGAACAAAGCAAAGCACCTCTGGTACCTGCTGTGTGTTGTTAGGGAGGGGTTACCGCCACAGAATGTGCAGCAAACATCAGCTCTGCGCTCATCTGCCTCCCACAGTATGTGGTCCCTGTCTACTCCAGTGGATGAAAACTCTCTCACGAATGGGTTATTGCCATTGAAAATCTACTAATTTTTCTAGTAATGTAAACAATACCACTTTGTTTCTTTATGACTTTCACTGTGTGAACATCATGTGCAGCAAATAAGTCTACATGTCACTCTGCTTATGATGGAAGTCTAGGATTGTCTGTCATTCTTTCTTGGGAACAACAATGATACATCAGTGAAAAGAAATACAGTGCTTTGTTTTCATTGGCTGTGTTGAAGAATCCAACCAAAAGAAAAAAGTTCTCTTATTTTTCAAAAGCAGATTTCCTTTATCTCAGGTATTGATTCATAGCTGAAAAAACAAAAAAGAAAAAAAAGAAAAAGGTAAGGTACATTTCTATATCCAGTGATACATTTTGTTACAGATTAAGGAGGAAAGGAACCATCACTTACTACCAGCATTTGTGATAGCCAGAATCGGACTACGATGTGTCAGGTAAAATACTAAAATTACATTTACATATGTGAACGGAAGCTTGAAGAGGTCAAGCAACTCACCCTAAGGTTGCATAACAATGACTGGTACCCACATCACTTTATCTTTCTGTTTTCGCAATAGATATTAGAACAAAATATCTACTTTTTGGCAGAGTAATTCTTCTTCAGGAATTTATCCAACCTCATGCTCATAAGAAAGGACACTTATATACACAGACATTCATTAAAGTATTGTTTGTAACAGGGAAAACCCCAAAACAACCTAAATTGCCACCCACAGGGGATTCATTAAATGAACACAGAGCCATGATATGGAATAGTCCAATGCCTTTACAAAGAAAAAAAGACCAAGCTTGTGAGGCTGAATACCTGCTTACTCACAGCACTGGGGAGGAAACAAACATGACAGAAGACATGATCCTTGCTATTTGTGAGGTGAGATATAAACACATGAAATAATTCAGTAATGCTGCGAGGTAGTTGACGTTAAATGTCAACTACATTCTATAGGCAAATACATGTAGAATAAGAGATTCAAAGCAGAGAGGTATCTACATGGGATACAGAGGCTGGCCATCCCTTTATGGAAATAGGACTTCTCATGTTCATAAAATCAAGGAGCGAGGGGGAGCCTGACTGGCGCGTTGGTTAAGAGCTGGCTCGGGACGCCAGCTCTGAGCAGCAGGGCCCCGGTTCGGATCCCACATGAGGGTCAGTGACACTGCGCTCTGCAGCTAAGATGGAGAACAACAGTTCGACCTGGAGCTGGGCTGTCGGGAGTCACCCGCGTCGGCGTAGTCTGTAGCCCCTGCTGCAGTGGGCTGCCATAGCCACCGTGTGTGGCTGGCAGCCAGCGTGAGCGGCTGGCAGCCCATGTGAGCTGCCAAGAACCGCCATGAGCAGCTGTCCAGAGACCGGTGACCAATCTGCCTCACCCAGGAAGAGCGCAATGATACCAACATGGGCCAGTGAAGCAACGTCCTCCACAACTAGACTGAGAACAAAAAGGACAGCAACCTGTATGTTCCACTTCCCCCAATTCCCCAGCACTGTTCCCCTCCCCCAATTCCCCAATAAAATCTTAAAAAAAAAAAATCAAGTTGTGAGAATTGGAAGGGGATCTTGTGGAATTTTCTATTCCAATTTATCTGATCTACTGATGAAGAAATGAGGGACTGGAAAAGGAAAATAACTTCAAAAGGTCACACATTTTGACTAAAAAGGGACTAAATTAGTTCTGTTAGCCTAGTGCTTCTTCCATACTAGTATACTGCTGATCCCTAAAGGGCAGGCAGGACAGACATCCTGGGCAGTCAAAGAGAAGGCCTAACAAGCTTAAAAAACAAAAGTATAGCAAAATATATCTGTATATCCTAGAAGTAAAAAGTGCATGATGACAAAATCTGAATATACAACTCAAACAAAAAGCTTAATTTTAAACATCTGCTTTCCAAAATGGTTTCTAACAAACATTTTCATATTGTGAAACAGCTGACCACCAAAGTGACAATGGGGAATCACAAAAATAACTACCCTGCACTTCTTTATATACCTTTATCTTGCTGTTTGCTATTTTAGGGTTGACTGAACCAGTAAAGATAAACATAGACCAAAATTATCACCCTTACATAGAAAAGAGAATAAAGTCTACAAAAGCATGAATCAGCTCAGTGAGAAGTTCAAAATTAAACCAAGCTCTGGTAATGACAGTTCTTAGAGTAAAAAGTTGGCTAGAAAGTTAACAAGGAAAGGATGATGCTCAACCTAAATCTATTTCAATAAATTCAATAAACTGAAGCATTCCAAACTCCTGGGGGTTATAAGGGATGTCATCTGAACATATTTAACTCTGATTCCTAATTTTTGCTAAGATACATGAGAGAGAAGTTTAATGCCTTTACAAAGAATATGAACAGAAATTCTCCTATCCCATTAAGTCTTTTTGAATCAACTAAAGTTAGAGAAAGTAAAACTGTTGAAGGACTTGGGAGTGTTTGGCTTGAAGAACATACTGGGAGGGGACTAAGTGGCTCTCTTCAATTTTCTAAAGGTTATTTGTGTGGATCTTGTGGGCAAAACTAGAACTAGCTGGTGAAGCTACAGAGAAACAGAGTATTAGCTTGTGGCAAGTCAGAATTTCTGAACAATTATGGCTGCTGACCTCCAGGTAAAGATGGCAGATTGATCACACCCATTCAATTTACTCCTTCATAAAATAGCACTTCAACACACACACACACACACACACACACACACACACACACACACACACACAATGTTCACATGAATGAGGAAATTGAAAGAAGAGACAACAAAATTCTAGAAGCTGGATGCAAATGAATGAGTGGTAAATTACTAAGCAGATCCAAAAAACTGAATCCTAAGAGTAAAGTGGAAAAACCTGACAAGTAACCTGATTTACAATGCAGAGTCCCTCAAAACCTGGAAATTGGAGGTACCAGAACCTCTGATAAAAAGGAATGGGAGTGAGTGCAAACATAAGGATTTCTTTTTTCTTTTTATTTAAAGATTTTATTAGGAAATTAGGGGAGGGGACCAGCGTTGGGGAATTGGGGAAAAGAACAGACTAGTTGTTGTCCTTTTATTCTTCAGTCTAGTTGTGGAGGATGTTGCTTCACTGGCCCATGTTGGTATTATCATTGCACTCTTCCTGGGTGAGACAGTCACCTGCTGGCCACTGGACTGCAGCTCACAGCGGCTCACACAGCAGCTCACGAATGCGCATGCCAGCTGCCGACCAGCCCCACTGCAGTCTACGCCGTCGCCAGTGACTCGCAGCAGCCCAGCTTCAGGTTGAGCTGTTGTTCACCATCTTAGCTGTAGAGGGTACAGCATCACTGGCCCTCATGTGGGATCCGAACCGGGGCCCTGCTGCTCAGAGCTGGCATCCCAGGCCAACTCCTAACCAACGTGCCACTCAGCCGGCCCCAGAAGCACTTCTTAAAATCTTGTTTTAGAAGTTAACAACCTATAGTTATTGTTCTGCAATTCTGATCACCCAGGTGACTGCCCCTGTCTGAAAACCAACCCAAACAGATCTCTTCTCTGAGCAGATTAAAACATAGGGTCTTTGGGCAAAGGTACATTAGGTATGAGCAAGAACAAGGATCCTGTACTAAAAAGAGGAGGATTAAATAGGACGTCTAATACATAAGGCCCCTCTGCCAAGACTGGGAGATGCAATAGCCCTACCTAATACATAGAAATAAACAAAGGGAGGCAGCCAAAATAAGGAAACAAAGAAACATGACCCAAATAAAAGAACAAAACAAAACTCCAGAAAAAGAACTGAACAAAATGGAGGCAAGCAATTTACCAGATGCAAAGTTTAAGACACTGATTATAAGGATGCTCAATGAAATTAGGGGAAGAATAGATAATCTCAGTGAAAACTTCAACAAAGAGAGATAGGAAACATTAGAAAGGAGATAGAAAACGTAAAAAAGAACCAGTCATAAATGAATACAATAACTGAAATGAAGAATACATTAGATGGAAACAACAGCTGATTGGAGGAAGCAGAGAATCAAATCAGTGATTTGGAAGACAAGGTAGTGGAAAACACCCAATCAGAATATCAAAAAGAAAAAAGAATCCAAAAATATGAGGAGAGTTTAAGGGGCCTCTGGGACAACACCAAGCATACCAACATTCACATCATAGAGGTACCCAAAGGAGAAGAGAGGGAGCAAGGAATCAAAAATCCATTTCAAGAAATAATGACTGAAAACTTTCCTAACCTTTTGAAGGAAATAGATGTACATGCCCAGGAAGCACAGAGAGTTCCAAACAAGATGAACCCAAAGGGGTCCATGCCAAAACTGACCATAATTAAAATGCCAAACGTTAAAGATAGAATCTTAAAAGTAGCAAGAGAAAAGCAGTTAGCTACCTGCAAGTGAGCTTCCATAAGACTGTCAGCTGATTTCTCAAGAGAAACTTTGTAGGCCAGAAGTGATTGGCAGGAAATATTAAAAGTGATGAAAAGCAAGGACCTACAACCAAGATTACTTTACCCAGCAAGACTATCATTTAGAATTGAAGGACAGATAAAGAGCTTCCCAGACAAGAAAAGCTAAAGGAGGGGCCAGCCCACTGGCTCAGTTGGTTAAGAGTTGGCTTGGGAGCGCAAGTTCTGAGCATTGGGGCCACCGGTTCAGTTCCCACATGGGCCAGTGACGCTGCACCCTCTACAGCTAAGGTGGTGAACAACAGCTCGACCTGGAGCTGGGCTTCCGTGAGTGGATGGCGACGGTGTAGGCTACAGCCCCTGCTGCAGTGGGCTGCCGTGAGCTACCATGAGTGGCCAGCAGCCAGCATGAGTGGCCGGCAGCTGGCAAGAGCTGCTGTGAGCTGCCATGAGTGGCCATCCAATGGCCGGCGACCGACTGCCTCACCCGGGAAGAGCGCAATAATACCAACATGGGCCAGTGAAACGGTGTCCTCCACCACTAGGCTGAAGAACAAAAGGACAGCAACATGTCTGTTCCCCTTCCCTGATTCCCCAATGCTGTTCTCCCCCCCCAATTCCCCAATCAGATCTTAAAAAAAAAACCAACAACAAAAAAAATGATAAACCCAATATATATTTAAAAAAAAAAAAAAAGGAAAAAAAAAAAAAAAGCTAAAGGAGTTCATCACCACCAAACCAGTGTTACAAGAAATGTTGGGTCAAATATATGGTGATGGAAGAAGAACGGACTCTGGGTGGTGAATACATAATGCAACATACAGATGATGTATTATAGAATTGTACATTTGAAATCTAAGCAGTTTTGCAGACCATTGTCACCCCAATAAATTTTAATTAAAAAACGAACTGTGAAAGGGACTTTTTTAAGAAGGGAAAAAATACATGAATAAGAAAATATTGCACAGAAAAAAACCTCACTGACAAAGGCAAACACATAATAAAAGCAGTGGATCAACCAACACTAAGTAGTGCAAAGGTTAAAAGGCAAAAGCAGGACAATCATGTATAATTACAATAGAAAATTGACACACACACACGTAAAACATAATGACAAAAACATAAATGTGTAGGGGATGAGTAAAAATGGTAGTGATTATAGACTGTGTTCAAACTTAAGAGACCATCAACTTAAAATAGGCTGCCATAAACATAGCCTGGTTTATATGAAGCACATTGTAACCGCAAACCAAAAATATACAAGAGATACACAAGAAATAAAGAGAAAGGAATCCAAATTCAATACTACAGCCAATCAACAACATACATGAGAACAGAGCAAGAGCCTAACAAAAGAACAAAGAACTACAAAAACAATCGGAAAACAATTAATAAAATTGCAATAACTACATACCTATCAATAATTACTTTAAATGTAAATGGATTAAATGCTCCAATTAAAAGACAAATGGATAAATAAGTGGTATATATACTCGTTTACAATGGAATATTATTCAGCCATAAAAAAAGAATGAAGCCTTGTCATTTATGATACTTGATAGACCTACAGTGTATTAGGCTAAGTGAGATAAGTCAGGCAGAGAAAGACAAATACCATATGATTTCACTTATATGTGGAATTAAAAAACAAAATAAACACAAATTTGTAGATGTGGAGAACAAACTCATAGTCACCAGATGAGAGGAGAGCCTGGGGGGCTCGGTAAGGGGGTGAAGGGATTAAGAGGTACAAATTGGCAGTTACAAAATAGTTCTGGGGATGTAAAGTATAGCTTAGGGAATACAGTCAATAATATTGTAATAACAATACATGGTGTCAGGTGGGTGCACGACTTATTGGGGGAATCACTTTATAAGTTATATGAATATCTAACCACTATGCTGTACACCTGAAACTAATACAATATTGAGTGTGAACTGTAATTGAAAAAAAATTTTTTAATTAAAAAAGGGTGAGTTAAGAAGGGGTATATATAATGAATACTGAGAGTTCTCTAGCTTTTCCCATTTGGCTTTTAGAACATTGGTAGCCTGGCCTTTATCCTCCAGTCAGGAGATTGATAAGTTTTCTCTGGGGAATATTCATATGATCAGTCCATGAAGAAAGAACTTTAAAAATATAAAACAGTGACATCAGAGTTCCCCAATGGAACCTGGCTACTTTATGTTTCACTTTTTAAGAAACTGCCAAATTGTTTTGCAAAGTGGCTGTAGCATTTTGCATTCCCACCAGTAATGTATTAGAGTTGAAATTGCTTTACATCCTTGCAAACACATGGGATACTGTCAGTCTTTAATTTTAGCCATTCTGTCGGGTATGCAGCGGTATATCACTGTGACTTTAGTTTGCATTTTCCTACAACTAATTATGTTGAGCTCTTCACATAAGAATGTTTGCCATCTGTATATCTTCTTTGTGTAATGTCCGTTCATACCTTTGCCCATTTAAAAAACATTAAATTGTCGGTCTTCCGATTGAGTTCAAGAGTTCTTTATATATTCTAGATAAAACTCCTTTATTAGAAAGATGTACAAATATCTTCTCCCAGTCTGTAACTTGCCTTTTCATTTCCTTCACAGTGTCTTTTAACAAGCAGAAGTTTTGACTTTTGATGAAGTTCAGTTTATTGATTTTTTTCTCTTTTATGTCTCATGCTTTATGTGATCTAATACATCTTTACCAAACCCAAAACCAAAGATTTTCTCCTATGGGGGCTGGCCGAGTGGCTCAGTTGGTTAAGAGTTGGCTTAAGATCATGAGCTCTGAGCAACAGGGCCGCCGGTTTGATTCCCACATGGGCCAGTGATGCTGCGCCCAAGCTGAGCTGCTGCTGAGATGCCAACAGGTGGCAGGATGGCTCAGCTGGTGTAACAACAAGATTGCCTGTTTGACTATGCCCACCCGCAACTAAGACTGAACTTGGCACCTTGAGCTAAGCTGCCGCCCAGATGGCTCAGTGGATAGAGTGTGCGCTCTTAACAACAAGGCTGCTGGTTTGACTCGCGCATGGGATGGTGGCTACGCCCACCCGCAACTAAGATTGAACACAGTACCTTGAGCTTAGAGGCCACAAGCTGCTGATGGGAAGCCAGAGGGCGACTGGCGCCCTCCACAACAAAGATTGTCCGGTCCCCTCCCCCAATTCCCCAATAAAATCTTTAAGAAAAAAAAAAAAGATTTTCTCCTACGATTTTCACAGTTTTAGTTCTTATATTTAGGTCTATGATCCACTTTTGAGTTAATTTTGTATATGTTGTAAGGAACAAGATTCACCTCCCCACACTCCTTTACGTATATCTAGTTATTCCAGTACCATAAACTAAAAAGACTAACTTTTCCCCACTGAATTATCTTGGCACATATATAAAAAATCAATTGACTTCATATGTTTGGGTCTACTTCTGCAATCTCTATTTGTTCCAACAATCTTTATGTCTACCCTTATGTAAGTAATATCACACTGCCTTAATCATGTAGCTTTAAAATAAATGGGAAGCCAAGCAGTGGCTTAGCATTTTGCACGTATGTTCATGAGGGATACTAATCTATAGTTTTCTTTTCTTGTAATGTCTTTGTCTGGTGTTTGGTGTGAAGGTAATACTGGCATCAAAGAATGTGTTGAGAAATATTACCTCCTCTTTAATTTTCTAGAACTTTGTCTAGAACTGGAATTATTTCTTTTTTAAATTCTATGTGGGCCTGGAGTTTTCTTTGTGGGAAGGTTTTAACCACAAATTCAATTCCTTTTTTTCTGCTCCCCTGAAATTTTATTGATATAATTGACATGACACTGTATAAGTTTAAGGTGTAAGGTGTATAACATGATGATTCGATACACATATATTCTTCAAAATGATTACCACATAAGGACAGTTAATACATCTTTCACCTCACATATTAAAAAAATTTTTTTTTTAATTTTCCAATTATAGTTGACATTCAATATTATTTTATATTAGTTTCAGGTGTACAGTATAAGTAGTAAGACATTTATATAATTTATGAAGTGATCCCCCTGGTAAGTCCAGTACTCATCTGGCATTATATAGTTATTACAGTATTATTGACTATACTCCCTATGCTGTACTTTATATCCCCATGACTATTTTTTAACTTCCAATTTATACTTTTAAATAGTGAGAATATTTAAGATCTACTCTATTAGCAACTTTCAAGCATATAAGACAATATTGTGGACAACCAAGATGGTGCAGTAGCAACCACATCAAAATTACAACTAATTTACAAAACAACCATTACTGAGAATTGTCTAAAATCAAGCTGAACTGAAGCCTTTCAACTAAGGACTTGCAGAAAAAACCACCTCCAGGCTGGTAGGAAGGTCAGAGACATGGAACAGGCAGGTCCCACACCCATGTGTGACCATTAAAGATTGGGAAGGCTATTTTGGCTGTGGGGGTACCCCCCATTCCCTAAAGGAGCGAGGGATCCCAGTCCTACCCCAGCCCAGGGTCCCAGTAGCAGGGAGAGAAGTCCCCATAATATTTGGCTGTGGAAACCAGCAGAGACTGTGACTGAATGAGACAGTGTGGCTGCACTCATAGGCCTTCCTCTTAAAAGGACTGTGCGCGGACTTATCCACCAACAAAACCACTTCCAATGCTGGGACAGCAGCTGAAGAGGCGGCAAAGACACATGGTGGGGAACTGAGTTGTCTGGCTTCAAACGGGCTGGAGGGGCTGGCAGAGGCCAGTGTTTCTTTGTCGAGCCCTCCCCCTTCCCAGCATGTGAACACGGGCAGACGCCATTTTGAGTCTTCGCCCATTCATTTGCCAGGCCCTGGCGAGTCCAGACCTGGCCCTGCCCAACTTTTGAGCACACCCAGGCTGCTTCCAGTGGCTGCTTTCATGCAGACCACTTGCCTTAGCTTAAGCTGTACTTTTCTAGGGCCTCTCAAGGTTCATGACCCAGACAAGCAGCATCTGGCTTGAGCATGTCCTGTACCTCTGGGTGAGCAGCCCTAAGCCAGAACTAGCAGCAACCACCCTTGGTTCACAGTTTGGCCTCTCAAGGTGCTTTCAAGCACAGCATGGGTGGCAGTCATCTGCAGATTTCTTTCTGGCTCCTGCTGGGTGGCCTCGGGTGGGGCATGGGCTGTGGCTGAAGTAGACTACAGTGGATCCCTCCAAGGTGGTCCTGGGGCTGGCACCCCCAGTGGCCAACTTCAAAATGAGCTGGATCATCACCTAGCCACCTCTAAATACGACACACCCAAAGAGTGGATTGGGTAGACACCAGAGTCCTGCTGAGGCAGATCCTGCTCCATAGGGTCAGCCCCTGCACAACTCTTCCACTGCAGTCAAGGCTAGTCCTCACAACCAGTGAGCCCACGGGTCAGTCCCTCACACTGATGTGCAATTATCAACTAAGGCTCAACTACTAGAGGAGGGCACACAAAGCCCACACTAGTGAAACCCACACAGGGGACACCTGAAGTGCGTGGCTCAGGTGACCAGGGAGACTATGCCACTGAACCCCACAGCACACCTACTATATAAGGCTATTCTACTAAAACTGGAAGACATAGCAGCCCTACCTAATACATAGAAACAAACACAGGGAGGCAGCCAAAATGGGGAGACAAAGAAACACGTCCTAAATAAAAGAACAGAACAAAGCTTCAGAAAAAGAAGTGAAATGGAGATAAGCAATCATTCAGATGCAGAGTTCCAAACACTGGTTATAAGAACGCTCAATGATCTCAGGGAGAACTTCAACAAAAAGATAGGAAGCATAAAAATGGAGATGAAAACCATAAAAAAGAACCAGCCAGAAATAAAGGATACAATAATGGAAACGAAGAATATATTACAGGGAATCAACAGAGATTAGATGAAGCAGAGGATCCAAATAGCGATGTAGAAGATAAGGTAGCAGAAAACAACCAACCAGAATAGCAAAAAGAACTAAGAATCCAAAAAACTGAGGAGAGTTTAAGGGACCTCCAGGACAGTATCAAGTGTACCAACATTTGCATTATAGGGGTGCCAGAAGGAGAAGGAGCAAGGAATTGAAAATCTATTTGTAGAAATAATGACTGAAAACGTCCCTAACCTGGTGAAGGAAAACAACATACAAGCCCAGGAAGCACAGAGAGACCCAAACAAGATAAACCCGGAGGCCCACACCAAGACACATTATAATTAAAATGCCAAAGGTTAAATACAAAGAAAGAATCTTAAAAGCATTAAGAGAAAAGCAGTTAGTTACCTATAAGGGAGCCCCCATAAGACTGTCAGCTGATTTCTCAACAGAAACTTTGCAGGCTAGAAGGGAGTGGCAGGAAATATTCCAAGTGATGAAAAGCAATGATATACAACCAAGATTGCTCTACCCAGCAAGGCTGTCATTTAGAATTGAAGGACAAAATAAGAGCCTCCCAGACAAGGAAAAGCTGAAGGAATTCATTGCCACCAAACCAGTATTACAAGGACTCTTAGAGGGACTTCTTTAAGATAGGAGGGGGGTTAAGGATGGATGAAAGGGGAAGGGATTAAGAAGTACAAATTGGTTGTTATACAATAGTAATGGGGATGTAGGGTATAGCATAAGGAATATAGTCAATAATATTGCAATAACTAGGTATGGTGCCAGATTGCTACTAGCTCTATCAAGGTGATAGCTGGGAATGGGGTTCGGGACAGGGTGAAAAAGGTGAAGGCACTAAGAAATACCAATTGATAGTTAATACAGTATGGTGAATATAATCAACAATGTTGTAAAGATCATGTAAGGTGCCAGACGGGCACTGTACTTATCAGGGGGATCACCTCATAGACTGTGTAGTTGCCTGAACAATGTGCTATACACCTGAAGAGCTGAAATAGAATAATATTGAATGTCAACCATAAATAAATATATAGGTATACACAGTTATGGGATGTGGAGTACAACATAGGGTAGATATTCAATGGTATTGTAACAGTTATATAAGATGTCAGAGGGGTAGTAGATTGGGGGGGGGTTATCACTTTATGAGGAGTTTTAATGTCTAACTATTACATTGCTTTGTATACCTGAAACTAAAAAATAAATTAATTAAAAAGATAATTCTTTTTTAAAAAAGGACAATATTGCTACCTATAGTCACCATGATGTACATTAGAATCCCAGAACTAATTCATCTTATAACTGTAAGTCTACACTTTGACCAACATTTCTCCATTTCCCCAACCCCTAGCCTGTTAATCACCATTGTACTCTGTTTCTATGAGTTCAACTTTTTAGCTTCCACACGTAAGTGAAGTCATACAGCATTTCTTTCTCTGTCTGACGTATTTCACTTAGCATAATGCCCTCAGGTCCATCCATCTTG
Source organism: Hipposideros armiger (assembly GCF_001890085.2). Lineage (NCBI taxonomy): Eukaryota > Metazoa > Chordata > Mammalia > Chiroptera > Hipposideridae > Hipposideros > Hipposideros armiger. The sequence continues at coordinate 4,181,644 of NW_017731411.1, read as the reverse complement.
CCACAAGTGGCAGATTTTCATTCTTTGTTTTCAACTTTTAAAATTAAAGTGGACATACAATATTTTATTAGTTTCAGGTGTACAAATTAGTGATTACTTATAAAACTTAGAAAGTGAATACTCTGATAAATCTAGTACCCATCTATATCATCCATAGTTATTACAATACTACTAACTATATTTCCTATGTTATACCCTACATCCCCATGACTATTTTGCAAATACCAATTTATAGTTCTTAATTCCTTCACCTTTCTCACCCATCCCCTCAACCCCCAACCTCCCACCCCCCCGCCCCGGTCTGGCAACCATCAAAATGTTCTCTGTATCTATGAGTTTTTTTGGTTTATTTGTTCATTTGTTTTAAGATTTTTTATTGGAGAATTGGGGCAGCGGAAGTGTTGGGGAATCGGGGAAGGGGAACAGACAAGTTGCTGTCCTGTTGTTCTTCAGTCTAGTTGTGGAGGATGTCGCTTCACTGGCCCATGTTGGTATTACCATTACGCTCTTCCTGGGTGAGGCGGTTGCTTGCCAGCCATTGGATGGCTCATGGCGGCTCACAGCAGCTCACGCTGGCCGCCGGCCGCTCACACCAGCTGCCAGCCACTCACGGTAGCTCACGGCAGCCCACTGCAGCCTACGCCGTCACTGGTGACTCACGGCAGCCCAGCTCCAGGTCGAGCTGTTGTTCACCATCTTAACTGTAAAGGGCGCAGCGTCACTGGCCCTCATGTGGGATCCAAACACGGACCCTACTGCTCAGAGCTGTGTCCCAAGCCAATTCTTTTTTTTTTTTTTTTAGCTGAGCCATCCTGCCACCTGTTGGCAGCTCAGCGGCTGCTCAGCTCGGGCTGGAATTGAACCGCTGTTGCTCAGAGCTCAAACTCTTGACTGAGCTCTTAACCAACTGAGCCACTCAGCCGGCCCACCAAGCCAACTCTTAACCAATGTGCCACTCAACAGGCCCTTTATTTTGTTCTTTAGATTCCACATATAAGTGAGAACATATGGTATTTGTCTTTTTCAGTCTGACTTATTTCACTTAGCACATACCCTCTACGTCTGTCCATGTTGTTGCACATGTCAAGATTTCACTTTTTTAAATGATTAATATTCTACTGTATATATGTACTACTTATTTATCCATTAATTTACTGATGGACACTGAGGTTGTTTATGTATCTTGGCCATTGTAAACAATACCGTAATGAACATATGGATACACATGTCCCTCTGAAATAGTGTTTTGGGTTTCTTCAGATAAATACCCAGAAGAGAAATTGCTGGGTCCTTCTTTGTCTCTTGTTATAACCTTTGTTTTAAAGTCTATTTTGTCTGGTATAAATATTGCTACCCCAGCTTTTAAAAAAATTTTTTTTATTCCATTTACATGAATTATTTTTTCTATCCCTTTACTTTAGTCTGTGTGTGTCTTTCGATCTGAAGTGAGTCTCAGTCATTTACAATCCCTGCTGTTTTTCACAGCCAGAATTTGTGGGGACTTCTCTTCCTGGCACCAGAACCCAGGGCTGGGGAGCCTAGTGTGGGGTTGGGACCTCGTGCTACTCTGGGGGAACTCCCACTCTAGATATCCCTCCTGATTTTTAACCACCACAAATGGGTGTGAGACCAGCCCATTTCACATCTCTGCCTATCCTACCAGTCTCAATGTGGTTTATTCTGCATATCCTTAGCTATAGGATTTCTGTTTCGCTAGACTTCAGGCAGTTCTCAATGATGGTTGTTCTGTAGTTTAGTTGTAATTTTGATGTGGGAGGTTGAGTACAGCATTTAACTACTCTCCCATCTTGACCGGAAGCCAGAATTTCATTGTTTTTTTTATGGCTGAATAACATACCATTGTGTACACACACGCGCACGCACACACACACACAATTTTCTCGATCCATTCGTCGATGAACATTTAGGTTATTTCCATGTCTTGGTATTGTGAATATTGCTGAAATGAGCATGGCGGTGTAGATATCTCTTTGACGAAATGATATCATTTCCTTCAAACATGTATCCAGAGGTGGGACTGCTGGATCATAAGGTAGTTCTATTTTTAATTCTTTGAGGAACCTCTACAGTTTTCCATAGTGGCCGTACTAATTTATATTCCCACCAACAGTGAACAAGGGGCCCCTGGGACAACATCAAGCATACTAACATTCATATTCATAGGTACCAGAAGGAAAAGAGACACAGCAAGGGGTCAAAAATCTATTTGAAAAAATAATGGCTGAAAACTGCCCTACCTGGCAAAGGAAATAGAAATACCAACCCAGGAAACAGAGAATCCCAAACAAGATGAGCCCAAAGGCGCCCACACTAAGACACATCATAATTAAAATGCCAAAGGTTAAAGACAAAGATAATTTTTCTTTTTAATTTTTATTACACACTACATGATACACTGCATGCTACATAGTATACTGCATAACCTTCCAGCAGGCGTATATGAGCATAACTTAGTTACTTTTCAACAAGTGTTTCCTTTTATCTACATCTTCACCAACACTTGTTATCTCATTTCTTTTTGATAATAGCCATCGAACAAATGTAAGATGATATCTCATTATGTAATTTGCACTTCCCTGATGATTAGTGATATTGAGCACCTTTTTATGCACCTGTTGGGCATTTGTATGTCTTCTTTGGAAAAATGTGTATTCAGGTCCTTTGTCCATTTTTAAATCAGAATATTTGGGTTTTGGGGCTGGGGGGCAGGGCTATTGAGTTATATGAGTTCCGTATGTATTTTGGATATTAACCCCTCGAAGTCAATTTCTTTAACAGATACAGCATTATTCAGGTTATCTATTTCTTTTTGACTGAGCTTTGGTAATTTGTCTTTCAAGGAATTTCTCCATTTCATCCAAGCTGTTTAATGTATTAACAAGAAGTTGTTCATAAAATTCTCCTATTATCATTTTAATAATTAGGATCTGTAATGATGTACTCTCTTTCAGTCTTGGTATTGGTTATTCACGTTCTAATTCCCGCCCCCTCCAAACCCCGACTTAGGTTTATCACTTTAAATGGTCTTTTTAAAGGGCCAGCTTTTGATTTTTCTTTATTGTCTTCCTGTTTTCTGTGTAATTGATAGTCACCTTTATCTTAACTATTTCCTTCTTTCTCATTTCTCTGGGTTTAATTTATTCATTTTCTAGTTTCTTAAGATAGACTGAGACCTTTCTTGTCTAATACAAACTTTTAATGCTATAAATTTCCCTCTAAAGAACTGCTTTAGCAGTAGCCCACAAATATTATGCTGTATTTTCACTTTAATTCAGTGCACAATATTTTCTACTTTTCCCTTTTGATTTCTTCTTTGACTAATGGGTTACCTTAGAAGTATGTCACTTAATTTCCAAATACATGGATATTTTCCTCATATCGTTCTGTTACTGATTTCTTGTTTAATTCCTTTGTGTTCAGAGAACAGACTGCATGATTTAAATCCTTTAAAATTCATTGAAAGTTTTTTTATGGCCCTGAATATGGTATATATCCTGGTGAATGTTCCATGTACATGCCAAAAAAATGTGTATTCTGCTGTTGCTGGATGTACTGTTTTATAAATGTCATTTACATTCTTAATGAACTGACCTTTTTATTATATAAAATGTCCTTCTTTGTGCCTGGTAGTATTTCTTGTTTGGAAATTTACTATGACTTGTAATAATAAAGCCATTCCAACTTACTTTGATAGTATCTGCATGGTATATCTTTTTCATCTTTTCAACAGATTTCTATATATTTAAAGTGGGCTCCTTATAGTACAAGTTGACCCTTGAATGATGCTGAGGTTAGGGGCAACGACTGCTTGTGTAATTGAAAATCCAATATAACTTCACTCAGCCCTCCATATACACAGATTCCTAACTGCCAGTTGACCCTTGGACAACGTGAGCTTGAAATGCATGGGTCAACTGAACTCAGGTCAATTGAAAAAAATCCTCATGTTAGTGGGCCTGCACAATTCAAACTCTCATTGTTCAGGAGTCAACTGTGTATAACACTCTGTTTTAACTAGACTATTTAAGCCATTTATGTTTAATGTAATTATTAATATGATTTGGTTTAAATCTACCATCTTGCTCCTTGTCCTCTATTTGTTGCATTGATTCTTTCTTCCCCATTGCCCATTTTCCTGAGTTCTTTTGTATTCAGTATTTTGTACGAGTTTGTTTTCTATAGATTGTATTTTCTCCTGATTATGGGTCAAGTTTTTCTGCTTCCTTGTATGCCTGGTAATTTTGATTGGATGTCAGACATTGTGTTTTTACACTTTTGGGTGCTGAATTTTGTTATTCCTTTAAGGAGAGTTGACCTTTCTTCTAGCATGCAGTTGTTACTTATAGAGCAGTTTTGTCCTTTCAAAAGCTGCTTTTAACCTTGGCTAAAGTGCTTTACTCTACTCCAGTAGTTAAGACACGCTTCTGAGGATACTACCCAATGCCTTTTTTATCACAACATCTGCCCACACTGGTCAGTAGAAACATGAACTATTCAGACTACTAATTTCTGGTGTTCTCCCCCTGGCCATAGTCATTTTCACCTAACACATGTATTCAGCCAAGGACTTCAAGGGACCTCTCTAAATATTCCTGGACCTCTCTTTCTGTGCAGCTCCTTTTCTGGTATCCTAGTCTATGAATTCTAGCCACCTTGGGCTCTCCAAACTTTGAATTCTGACTCCTCAATTCATCAAGACTATGAATTCTGTTACATTTTCACCTCCCTGAGCTTTGGAAACTGCTTCTGGGCAATGAGCTATGGACTACCTAAACATTATCCTTCTTTTAAGGATTACAGCCCTCACCTAATATCTGGGAATAGTTGTTTCATTCAGTTTGTCAATTTTCTAGTTGTTTATGATAAGAGGGCAATTCCTAAGATAGTTAATCCTTCAAGGGCAGAAGCTCTTGTCTTTTTTTATTTTTATATATCTGAAATCTAATTCTTTTTAGTTTTAAACAAACCAGATCAGAACACAAGTCATCCTTACCTTTGTAGACTTCTCTAATGGTTGATCATATTGTGCCTGCTGCATAACATCACTGACTATCATTTTAGCAATCTTCCATGCTAGCTCTTCTTGGGCCTAAAAGAAGTGATTCAAACTGTTGATAACAGTTATTCATTAGAAGAATCGAGACATACATGATCAGTGCTCTAAACACAACTGCATGCTATTTCTACTTATTTGAATAAGAACCACATTGCCAGGTATGAAAGGACCTGGGCTACCCTATGGCTATGATATATTAACATGCTATATATGTCTTCCAGAGTCAGCTACTCTGGAACAACATCGTAACAATTTTCACGTTAGATGGACAAAACAAAATATTTTTATTTTTCCCCTCCCATCTCTCAATGTACTTAACTACTCAAAAAGCAAGCCACCACTTTTGAAAGTAAAAATGGAAGTGAGAAAGGAAGTATTTGAGCTTCTGTTTCTGCACTGATTGCTGATGCCTGCTGGTTGATGAAAACTTGAAGGTATGGATATTTTTCAGTGGCCAGAGTCTCTGGACTGAAGATACCTCCACTACCTCTACCTCTACCAGGCACTTGTTAGATGCTAAGAAGGGTCCAACCTTTCTTGTTATATCCTGGATAAGGGAGCAACGATGTGCCATGCTGCTTCAACATAGGAACTAAAGAAAGAGAAAACTTAAAACCTTAGTTAGACAAGTGCCACTTATAAACAGGAATCTCTTTACACTAAAAGTAGAATTTACCTCATCAGTATTTCCTTGCACCCATTTCTTCATAGCTTGTGAGAACATGGATCCTAGTAAACAAAGCCAAAGTTGAATGGAGATTTCATACATAATTTTAAGTTAAAAATGCTCTTACTTAAAAACTACTTCAAGACACGGACATTCTTTTTTTTGTACAATCTCCCCCAAAACATAGAGGAATATTACCATTAAAAGAAACTGATTATGTTGTCCGTATAACAGAGTATTTAGCCTACAAACATCATGCTTTGAAATATCTTTGAAAAACTGTTTCAGAATTCTGGATTTTTCTTCTCTCCTCACTTGATAAAAGAAAAGTATCATCTAGTGCCACATTTGCAGCAAACTAAAAAAGCAAAACAAAACCACCACCTAATCCACAACCAGCATCATCATCCCTTACTTAGACCATGGCAAGAACTGGTCTCCGCTTAAACCACTACACTCTATTTTCCAAACAGCTGCTACAGCTGTCCCTTTAAAACATAAATCATACCACATGACTTCCCTGCTCCAAAGTACAATGTGTCCCCAACACTTTCAAGTCCCTACTGTGGTTTGTGGTAACCATCTCAACCTCACTCACCTTCTACCACTTAACCCTTTCCTCACTCCTCTTCAGCTACATCATTCTTGCTGGTCTTTAATTCCTTGATCATGCTGAGCTCTTAAACCTCAGAGCCTCTATTCTTATTCCTCCTGCCAAAAAACGCCCCTCCTCCAGAAATTGCCAAGGCTTACCACCCCATTTTGCTCAGGTCTCTACTCAAAATTCTACTTCCTCAGTGAGACCTTTCCTGACAACCACTGCTAAAATAGCACTCCCCACTACTCTTCCAGTCGCTTACTCTGCTTATATTGGGTTGTCGGAAAAGTCATGACACATTTTTGCAACAGATGATGCTAGTTTGTTTTTGGAAGTACTAGAGTCATTCGCATCTATGTTATTGGTATGTCATTTCACAGCTGACAGTTCTAGCTTCATTTTTTTAAAAAAATTGAGCGATTTGGTTGATTTTGGAGATTTTACAACAAGTTGAAGATGGAAGACCAAACTGTGCATTTTCACCATATTTTACTGTTTTACTTCCATAAAGGGAAGAACGCGCGTCAAGCTTGTGAAAAGTTGCATAAAGTTTACAGTGACAATGCTCTACAAGAACATCAGTGCCAACGATGGTTCACGAAATTTCGTGCTGGTGGTTTTGATCTCAACGATGCTCCTTGGTCAGGGAGGCCCACCGAGGTTGATGACGACAAAATAAAGGCACTGATTGAGTCAAACTCGTGTTACACGACACGAGAAATTGCAGAAACATTGAACATCCATCATTCAAGGATTCATGACCACCTTAAAAAGCTGGGATATGTAAGGAAGCTCGATATTTGGGTTCCACATGAACTCAAAGAAGTTCATTTGATGGTGTGTGTAAACATCTGCAATATGCTCATTAAACATGACGAAAATGATCCTTTTTTGAAGCGACTGATAACTGGTGATGAGAAGTGGATTGTTTATAACAAATTGGTGCACAAACGGTCTTGGTCCAGATGTGATGATTCGCCTCAAATGACACCGAAAGCAGACAATCATCAGAGGAAGGTTATGCTCTCAGTGTGGTGGGATTTTAAGGTGTCATGTTTTTGAAGCTCCTACCAAGGAACCAAATAATCAATTCGAATGTGAACTGTCAGCAATTGGACAGTCTGAACGAATCTATCATCCAGAAATATCCGGAGCTTGTTAATTGTAAAGGAGTTGTGTTCCATTGTGACAACACGAGACCACAAGTTTGATCACCCGTCAAAAATTATTGGAGCTTGGATATGGGATGTGTTGTCACACCCACCATACTCGCCTGACCTTGCGCCATCAAGCTTCCACTTGTTTTGCTCTCTTCAAAACTCCTTACGTGGTATAACGTTCAATTCAGATGAGGCTATAAATCAGCACCTTGTTCAGTTTTTCACAAATAAAGACAGGTCCTTCTATGAACGAGGAATTATGAAGCTCACTGAAAGATGGCAAAAAGTTATCGAACAAAATGGGCAATATATCATTGATTGATCTTTGTTCTTTATAAAATAAATGACCTTTGAAAAACATAGACAAAATACGTCATGACTTTTCCAACAACCCAATATATGTTTATGTATAAATAGCTAAGCACACGCACAACTGTTTATCTACCTGTTTATCTGTTTACTGTTTCCTCCACTATAATGTAAGCTCCATGAAGGCAAGCATTTTATTTTCTTTCCAATACCTAGAATGGTGAATGCAGATAGTAGGCACTTATATTTCAGAATGAATGAATAATGTGAAGAGGCTGAATGAATTGAATGAACAGAGAGAGTGGCTTGGGGAAAATTTTTATATATCTTTAACTGCTCATAATATACTTTAATTCACACAGAACAAACAAAAAGAAAACTGCAAACACCCAACACCTATACTCTGGAGCAGTAATACTTCTTCATGACTGTCAGAGGAGTAAGACCAGCTTTAAAAAAGACAACAACAACAACAACAACAACATGGAGCATTTGAGATGTTGCTCCTGGCATATGTCGTCAGTTTGGCTCAAATAAACCCTTATACGAATTCTCAAAAAAACACAAAAAACCTCAAAGAGCTCAGAGATTCTATTAATACCAGAGACCCTACTATCCCTATTGACAAAAGCTACCCGACAATATAGAGTCCTTCCTGGCCAATACCTTTACAGAGGTTGTCCAGCACTTCCTCTGTTGCAAGGCTACCAGTGACCTCTTCCTAATATTCACCTTTTACCCAATTAAAAGACACTACTGTAAGCTTCTTAATGGCAGGATCTGTATCTTCTAAACTGCCCAGATAATATGAGTACACAGAGGCACTCCAAAATTATTTACTCAATGAACTATGTAGATTTCCTTCAGTCTTTCCATTTTTTCCTAATTGTGTACCTTGGACTTCTCTGTCAAAACAGGAAATAAAATCAATTATTTAAAGTTAAATAGGCAGCAGGCCCTTTTTTGGACTAAATTATTTCTACAACTGTATTTTTTGTGTATTCCGTCAATGTATATCTAACCCAAAAGGAGCCTGTTAGTCAACCAAAGTGGTATGATTCATTATACAAACAACAGTTGCATTAAAAAACAAGATAAACATAATAGGAATGCATTCCTATTAAATTCCATACGAAATTAATTAATAGCTCTTAATTTTAAACACACATCAAAGTGGAGCATTTTCTTCTTATAAAAGTTAGTATCTTTTACTCAAGACAATACTGTCAATCCAATCACACTGTAACATTTTATATCATCTGAATGGATCCAAATTGATTTCCAAAATCTTCCTGTATCAATCAGTTATTTGGAAGCTGAAATTAGTCATAAAAAAATGCATTCATCAAAAAGGATTTTTGTGTTTTACTCCTGGAGCTGACCAAGCACTCTTCTGCTTAAACAAAGGATTTTAATTTCAACCTACTAGTATTTTCCACATATATTTCATAATAACTTTAAGCGATTTAGACAAAATTTATAAAATAAAGGGTCTCAAGATAAACCTCAAGGTCAACCTGGATTGGGAATTTCACCATTAAATGAGAAGGTGATGTATATTTTTTCATATAGATGTGTCTTCTGAATGATAAAGCAAGTTCAGTAACTTTTGATTCAGAGAGAGAGACTGTATTAGAGACGTGATTACATGAAGCCCTTATACTCACTTGTTATACTATAAGTACAAGGTGAAAGATATGGCAATTATTTCATAAAATAAAGTTTAAATTTTAAAAGATCCTTCACTTACAGTCAATGACTAATGTGAGTAAAGGTTTAATACTAAGTATAAAAATACCACAAACCTTTTGATTTCTTTATATCAGGTTCAGGCTCAGATTCTCGGATGAATTGCCCCAAGTCACTAACTCTTCCAAATGTCATCTTCCTAAGTATGAAAAGAATAAAATTTCTAACAATCAATTTTAAATTAAGAAGAAGAAAATCAATTTTTAAGCATTTCATCTAAATTCAGAAAGCTAGAAATATAATTTATAGCTATCCTATGCTATTCAAAGTAGGGCTTATTTTAAAAAGAACCATCCCCCACAGAAAGCAAAATAATCTTGAATTGAATTCAATTCCATTCAAAATCCCCAAAAGGTTTATAAAACATGATGCATTAATAGGTAATTTACAATTCTAAAATTCAAAAAGAAGAGAAAAGACACAAGAACACCCAAGATAATTTTGTAGAAGAGGAGACAAAGAGGTAGGACAAAATGTACTATTAAGCTAGAGTAATTATAAAAATTATATGTTATAAAACTATAGTAATTTAAAGCAACACAAAGAACACAGTAAAAGGTCTTATTTTTAACAGCTATTAGTAACCAATAATTGATATCCAGAAACATACAGAATTCCAACAAGTCACTAAGAAATTACTCAAAAGAAAAATGTGAAAAGGAGATGAATAGTCAATTCACAGAAGAAAAACCTCAACAACCAGCAAATGCCAAAGGAAGCTTTATCTCATGAGCAATAATCCAAGACTGGTAAATAAATTAAAAGTTTGATAATAATTATTTAGTATTGACAAGTATGTTGGGAAAATTACTATTATTAATGACTGGTAAGAATGTAAAATGTAGATATTTTAGAGGTAAATTGGTAAGACTGCTTTTTTCTTTTTCTTTTTTTAAAAAAGATTTTATTGGGGAATTGGGGAAGGGGAACAGTCAGTTGTTGTCCTTCAATCTTAGCTGTGGAGGGCGCAGCTAGCTCAGCTCCAAGTTCAGTCACCATCAGGACGCCCATGGGCAGCTCGTGGCTGCTCAGCTCAAGATGCCATGTTCAATCTTCGTTGCGGTTTGAACCGGAATCCTTGTTGCTAAGAGCGCACGCTCTAACCACTGAGTCATCTGGCCACCAGTCAGCAGCTCAGCTCAAGGTGCCGTGCTCAATCTTAGTTGCGGATGGGTGTAGCCCACCATCCTATGCGGGAGTGAAACTGGTGCTCTCACCAGCTGAGCCATTCTACCACCTGTTGGCAGCTCAGCTCAGGCACAGCTCACTGGCCTATGTGGGAATTGAACCCCGACACTAGCCTTATCTGTAAATTCAATTTTTTATAAGAAGAGATTAGTGTATTTGTAACTAAAAGTTAGTTAAAAGAAAAACAAATTTTGTGATGCCTGTATATTATTTCATTTCAGGCAAAGTGGTTCTTATTTTAGAGATATCCTTCCTAATAAGTCGTCATTTCATACACGGGTCCAGTGCACCAACAGATACAAATTTGTTTGCCTTGAGAAAAATTTCAGGAATACACTACAACCATACAATTAAAACAAACACTGAAACTATCTTTAAAGATGAAGAAAAATCATTCATTATTGAAAAATCATTCAAAAATCATTCATGACCCATTTTATAAACTATTTTTTTATATGTGTATTTTATACACACACAAAAAAAACCTAAGTAAAATATCTTGCAATTGGTAGACTTTCTTAAGCAAGGTTTTAAATAAATCAACCAACCATTCCTTAAGAGTAAATATCATCTTTGGGAACTAACTCATTTAGGCTTATTGTCCACCATTTCCTAAAAGAAGAAATAAAGATTACGACAATGCTGACACGGCTGAAGTGTGCTTTCCAAAGATAATGTGGTCAAACAACCTTTTATTTACTTTAAAGTACCTTTCAGACGCCTTTGGTCTCCCAAATATCACTGTTACTTTCTGATAAAAGCTATTAAACATGTTGAAATCCCTTTTTTATGGCATTGCTGGGACTGGGTTGGCGTGGGGTAATAAAGCCTTTACAAAGGCTTATGTGTTAATCAAGCCATCTTTAGAGAAGAGGAAGTGCTTTTATGATTTGAACTATAGTAAATTCAGTAAGTGGCATACCCTATGAATCACTGTCTTTTTATCATAGTACAAAATAAATAAGTAATTCTTAAATACAAAGGAATAATTTTATTCCATTTTCCAAGTATCAGGTTATATAGTCCACAATAAATGATGTTGGCATCTTTGTACTTTATTTTTATTTTTCCTTCTAAGAGAGGGACTCTGAAATAGCTAACACATAAATCAAATGAAATATGGATAAGATAGCCCAAAACATACTATATGACACTCATCAGTCTTTTATATGGTAATGGAATAATAATGGTAATAATATTGTGGAGTGCTTACTAGATACCAGGCAATGTTTTAAATGCTTTTATTTGTTATTTCATTTAATTCCCTCAACAACCCAATGAAGTACTAATATTATCCTCATTTTATAGATTAAAACAGACACAAAGAGGTTAAGTAGCTTGCCAATAAGTGGCTGAGTCAAGATTAAAACCCAGGCAGTCATTTCTGAGCCTTTACTCATAACCACGTTCTACTACATACCATATGTAAAAATGCTGGGCATATAATAGATTAGAAACAGTTACAAAATTTTTAACTAAAAAATGAAAGTATGCGAAATTCACTATACTGTACTTGTAAGAATTCTAGACATGTGCCAAGCTTACCCTGCGTATGTCCGTTGATACAAAGATTCTGGATCCAGACTTGCAGCATCCACAATTATCGCTTCATCAAAGTTTTTCAGAATTTTAACACTGGCTTTTTTCACACTGGACTACAACAGAAATTGTAAAATTAGTAGTATATTACTCAGGAATCAAATGAGTCCTGGGTCTGGAATATAATAGAGCTCTACAAAAGCTTCAGTGTTTGAAATACATGTAATTTTCACTTAATCCCATCACTACTGAGATGCTTAACAGCAATGATTCTGAAATGTAACATCAAAATATAACTATAAGAGAACAGCTCAATATTAAAATGTACAACATATGCATTTGTATGCCGATCTGTTTTTCTTAACGATTTAAGTGCCAATAAATGTGCTGTCTTCACAGCATTATTTTACCAAGTGTGCAAAACTTCCACCCATCCAGGCACATGTATCTTGGCTAATAAATGTAAAGTCCAACTTTTACAAAAAAAACCCATGAATGCTTTTGATTCTCAGTGAGGCCACGTGACAAAAGAAAGCTAAAGAAAACTTAAAAATGACCGGATAGATGAGTGTAATAAGTTCCCCTCCAGTGTTCTACCTCCCATTCCTCACCTCCACCAAAAAGGCAAGTCATAATTGATATTTCTATGAAATACAGAGCCATGGGTTGACCCAGAAATTATTCCACTTCTAAAAACTCAATTATAGATTCACATGTATGCAATATGACTTATATACAAGATTATTCAGTGTAGCAGTTTAAAATAGCAACAGACAGGAATAGGCTTCATATCCATAACTAAGGTACAGGTTAAATTAATAAAAAATAATTGAAGACACAGAACACTCTATGGAGGTGGGGGAAAGGCTCTCTTTATGTATATAGGAGGGCACATAATTAAAAAGAAAGAGGCACCAGAAGAGGGAATACTTTTATGAGGCTATCATTACTCAGATTCCAAAACCAGATATCACAAGGAAACTACAGACCAGTATCTTGAGCATAGATGCAAAATTCTCAACAAAATACTAGGAAACCAAATCTAGCAACATATAAAAATAATTATACACCACAACCAAGTGGGATTTATCCCAGAAACACAGGTTGGTTTAATATCTGATAATTGATTAATGTAGTATACCTCATCAATAGAGCAAAACCAAAAGCCCACACAATCATCTCAACTGATACAGAAAGAGCATTTGAAAACACCCAACACAATTTCTTGATAAAAAAAACATTCAACAAATTAAGAATAGTAGGGAACTTCCTCAACTTGATAAAGGCATTTATGGAAAACCCACACCTAACATTGTACTAAATGATGAAAAACTGAAAGCTTCCCCCCTGAGATCAGGAACAAGACAAAGACTTTCACCACTTCTATTAAACACTGTACTGGAAGTTTTAGCCAGTGCCAATTAGAAAAGAAAAGGAAATAAAAGGCATCCAAAGTGGATAGGCAGAGAGAAACTATTTCTATTTGTAAATGGTATGATTTTATATACAGAAAATCCTAAAGAATCCACAAGAAAACTATTAGAGCTAACAAATGAATTTAGTAAAGTTGAAAGTAGATCAACACACAAAAAGCAGTTATATTTCTATGCACTATCAATGATGAATCAAAAAATGAAATTAATTATATGTAATTAACGTTTCATAATGTTTTTAGAATAGGGGGATATGTACGGTTTGCTCTCCCAGACCTCAAAAAAAATTTAAATAAATAAAGAATACACATATAAAACATTCTGGAAAGGAAGAATTTGATCCAAGTCAAGATTAAAAGAAGCGTTAGGTTGAGGAGAAAGTTTTAATAAAAATATTTACAAATTCAGAGAAAACAACATAAACACAAAAGCTGAACAGCAACACTTCAATTGTTTAGTCCTGATTAACTCCTAGAAGAAAGTCTTCATTAAAAATCCTCTCAGTGATAAGTGAACAACAAATCAATATAAACACAACTTAATGTCTGTTACCCAGGGTCTTGATATTGAGGGGAAAAAACTTCACAGAATGTTTAAATTCAAAAAGTGAGCAGATATGATATATCTTGGAAATAGAGTTTGTCAATTTCAGAAATGAAAATAAGAAAATTCTATTTGTTATATATAGCACCAAAAAGAATAAAATACTTAGAAATTTAAGAAATACAAAACTTACAATTGAAAAATACAAAATATTGTTGAAAGAAATTAAAGATTTGAAAGGAAAGACATCCCATGTTCATGGATCAGAAGATTTCAACATGGGGCCGGCCAAGTGGCGCATTGGTTAAGAGCTGGCTTGGGATGCCAGAGGGCCCTGGTTTGGATCCCACATAGGAGGGTCAGTGACACTGCCCTCTACAGCTAAGATGCTGAACAACAGCTCAACTTGGAACTGGGCTGCCGTGAGTCGCTGGCGACGGCGTAGGCTGCAGCCCCTGCTGCAGTGGGTTGCCATAGGCTACCGTGTGTAGCCAGCAGCCAGCGTGAGCGGCCAGCAGCCGCAGTGAGCGGCTGTCTACTGATCTGCCTTGCCCGGGAAGAGCGCAATGATGGTGCCAACTTGGGCCAGTGAAGCAACGTCCTCCACAACTAGACTGAAGAACAAAACGACAGCAACTTGTCTGTTCCCCTTTCCCCAATTCCCCAGCGCTGTTCCCATCCCCCAATTCCCCAATAAAAATCTTTAAAAAAAAAAAGAAGATTTCAATATGGCCAATACTCCCAAACTGATCTACGGAGTCAATGCATTCCCTCCCTATCAGAATCCTGACTGGCTTCTTTGTAGAAACTGACAAGCTGATCCTAAAATTCATATGGAAACTCAAGGAACCTCCAATGGTCAAAACAATCTTGAAAAAGAACTAAGTTGGAGACCTTTCACTTCCAGATTTTAAGTTATTACAAAGCATCAGCAATCAAGGCAGAGTTAAAGTTATCATTTAACCCAGCAATTCTATTCCTAGGTATACACGTATACACAAGAGAAATTACGACATATATGCACACATAAACTTGTACAGTAGCATTATTCGTAACAGCCAAAGATGCAAACAACCCAAATGTCCATCAACCGATCTATAAATAAAACGTAGTATGTCTGCACAATGAAATATTATTTGGCTATAAAAAGGAATAGAGTTCTGATACATGCTAAACATGGGTGAACCCTGAAAAGATTATGCTAAGTGAAAGAAGCTAGTCACAAAAGACCACATATTATATGGTTCCATTTATATGATATGTCCAAAATAAGCAATTCAATAGATACAGAGGGTAGATTAGCAGTAGCTTAGGGCTGGAGGAATGGAGAATTTGGAGAGTGACACTAAAAGGATACAGGGTTTCTTTCTTGGGGGAAAACAATGTTCTATAATGAACTGTGGTGACAATTAAGCAAGTCTATGAACATACTAAACACCATAGAATTACACAATGTAAATGGGTGAATTATATGGTATGTGAATTATATCTCAATAAAGCTGCACAAAAAAAGAAAAAAATACATACAGCGTGATTTCAGTTATAAAATCACAAGGACAAGTAACACTAATCTATGCCATCAAAAGTCAGGATCGTAGCTACCCTGGCGGCTGGGGGTGACGGGGACTAATGACTGGAAGGGGGCACAGGAGTTTCTGACATAGTGTTAAGGTTCTGTTTTCTGATCTGGATACACAGGTTAGTTCTGTTTATGAGACGTCTTCAAGCTGTATAGTTATGATAGGTTGAGTTTTCTGTATGTACAAAATACTTCAACCGGGGCCGGCTGAGTGGCACGTTGGTTAAGAGTTGGCTTGGGATGCCAGCTCTGAGCAGCAAGGCCCCGGTTCGGATCCCACATGAGGGCCAGTGATGCTGCACCCTCCACAGCTAAGATGGTGAACAACAGCTCGACCTGGAGCTGGGCTGCCGTGAGTCGCCGGCGATGGCATAGGCTGCAGTCCCTGTGGCAGTGGGTTGCCATGGGCTACTGTATATAGCCAGCGTGAGCGACCATCCAGAAGCCGGTGACTGATGTGCCTCACCCGGGAAGAGCGCAATGATGGTGCCAACTTGGGCCAGTGAAGCAGCGTCCTCCACAACTAGATTGAAGAACAAAACGACAGCGGGCCGGCCGAGTGGCGCGATGGTTAAGAAATGGCTTGGGACGCCAGAGGGCCCCGGTTCGGATCCCACATATGAGGGCCAGTGACACTGCCCTCCACAGCTAAGATGCTGAACAACAGCTCAACCTGGAGCTGGGCTGCTGTGAGTCGCCGGCGACGGCATAGGCTGCAGTCCCTGTGGCAGTGGGTTGCCATGGGCTACTGTATATAGCCAGCGTGAGCGACCATCCAGAAGCCGGTGACTGATGTGCCTCACCCGGGAAGAGCGCAATGATGGTGCCAACTTGGGCCAGTGAAGCAGCGTCCTCCACAACTAGACTGAAGAACAAAACGACAGCAACTTGTCTGTTCCCCTTCCCCCAATTCCCCAGCGCACTGTTCCCATCCCAATTCCCCAATAAAAAATAAAAATAAAAAGTAAAAAAAAAAAAGAACAAAACGACAGCAACTCGTCTGTTCCCCTTCCCCAATTCCCCAACACTGTTCCCCCTACCCCAATTCCCCAATAAAATCTTTAAAAAAAAATACTTCAACCAAAAATATAAAAATCTATTTTATAATTAGCACCGAGACCTTTTAAGGGCCTAAAAAAGACCCAAACATTCCAGCCTATATAAAAAAACCAAAATGTAATCTTAATAAAAAGAAAAGGTACTGAGGAGAGCCTTGTTGATGGCAATAAAATAGTACTTTCATTAAATTAAGAAAATTTGTCCAAGGCCCGGTGTCAAAACTCCAAAGTGTTATTTATTTGTTTGAACTGTGATGAGAAAATAATTATACTATATTATGAAACTTACAGTGCGGAACATCAGACAGAAAAGTTCTGGTCCTACCACTTACTTTAATAAAATCAGTTAACTTTTTAATACCGCCTTAGAGCCCTTCTCTTGGGGATAACCTAATTTGTGTGATTTGGGGGACAATCAGGTAAGGTTTGCTATATGAAAGCACTCCAAAAAAAAAAAATTAAGGAAATGTATAATAATAGCACTATAGTTCAAAATGAAACCAAAAGCTCTTAAGTGAAATACAATATTAAGAAATCTAGCAGTTCACTCAATTTTTCTATAACAAAAAGCATCCCAAATTTAGTTACTAAATTTCCCAAATAATTACACAAAGAGTTCTTCAGAGGCTATAAATGTGTATCAAATGATTTGATTAAAATCAACAGCTACAGTGTCAAGCAGCATAATGGCCTGAATGAAACAGCATAGTACCTTTCAATGTAATATGCACAAATAGTTTGATGTGAACACACAGTAAGTAGGCTAATTTTGTTTCTTCTTTAGCTTAAAACTTACAACTTAATACTGTTACTGGTATTTGAAGGAAAGGCTCTGTACTCCTTTCTTTCTAATGGTAGAGGCAAATGGGTTAATACCTGAGAAACTGAGCTGTCGGAACCACCTGAGTGGGAGTCGTCAGGAGGGCCAACAGAGCCTTGAGAGGTCAGGGAAATAGTCCCCAGAAATTCATCCCCTCGAACTGAATGGATGAGATCATTCAAATATTTATAATAAAGATTGCTGGACAAAAAGCCAGGCAAAAACACCTAAAAGAGAGGACAAACATTATTTTAAAGCTGAAATCATATACAACTAAAACTATTTTAAAACACAATTTTACCTACAATCCTACCAGCTAGCACAAATGATTTTACTTCTTCTTGCTACACTCCAAGTATTATCCCTTTATACAGATTACATTGTAACTAAAATTACATGTACAATTTATAGGTTCCCCACCCCATGCCCCCAAAACATTTGCCATAAAATTACATAACTTGACAGACTTTTTAATGACCAGAAAACAGTGCAGGGAGTGGAAATATATGGAAACTAAATTATTCTGGTTTGTTATAAATATTAAAGTCTTTGTGTACATATTGATTTTTACTTTTGATTTTTTATTTCTTTACAATAAATTGCCAGGAGTGTGATTACTGAGTTAAACAGTCAAACATTTTAGCTTTGATATATATGGCCAATTTACCCTTCAGAAGGATGTTGTCACTTTGTCCCACCAGCAATATATCAAGGTAGCTGTTTTGACACAGGTTTTCCAACACCAGTTTGTGTTTTTTCAAATGATTGTTGAAAAAATGCCTAATGGTATATGGATGTTTTTATTTACATTAAAAAATTATTAAACATGCTGAGTAAGTTCCCATGTTTATTACTGGCATTTCCTATTACCAACTTTTCCTTCATAGCACTTAGCACAACTGTAAATATTTATGTCTGTTTAGTATGTGCCTTTTTTATAGACAGAGTTCCAAGAGGGCAGAAATCATGTTTCTTTTGTTACCACTCTAACACTAATACCTAGCACAGAAATACTCCAAGTATTGGTGAACGAATCGTCTGTCTTTTGCCCATTTATCTATTGATAGTACTCTTAAAATTAGTGTAAGTTCTTTACATACACACATTTAGTAAGAAATATTTTTAGATTTTGTTTTTCTCTGTATTTTAATTTTCTTTATTTCCCAGAAAGTTTACATTCTTTATATGATACAGATTTGGAACTTTTTCTTTACGATCAGACAAATTTTAATTTTAAACATGAAAAAATTGTCATCGCTGGGCAATAACTGATACTCCATTCAGTTTACCATCAGCTTTTTAATAATTTGATTTTTATATGTAACGCTTCCATATTCCTGGAATTCAGTTTTTATGTGTGGTATTATTTCACAGTGCTTACTTAACCCTTTTCCACTTTGATACATGTGACATATATAAGCAACATAGCCTCATGGGCTTATCCTAGGCTCTGTGCAATTTCTGGTAAAATCTGTACTAGTTCATTAGAAGAATAAATCATTCACAAATTCTAATACTTTATTATTAATAAGATATTACTACACAAAACTAGTGATCATGATACTACACAAAACTAGTGCTCCAACACTGTTGAGTGATATCAGTGAAATATCTGGATCATTCCTAAGCTAACTTTGCCCAATACTGCTATCTAATTAATAAGTACTTTATACATCTTACCGCATTTTTATCCTCAAAATTACTTTAAAGTAAGTTATCCACATTATCCCCATTTTACAGATGAGAAAAATGGCGTTAAAAAATTTCAGTAACTGCCTGAGCTGACTCAGCTTATAAAGGTTAAGATTAATACAAACCAGGTGAGACTCAAAGACTCCACTCTTAATGGCTACACTGCACTGCTTCAATTTTCCACTCTTCTGTTACATTTGGTTTTTCCCACGCTATATTTTCTGGGTTTCCCCCAGTAAAAACTTTTTGTGGTTTGATACTTGTGAAGTTCTTGGTTACCTTCTCCATGGTTGTCCAGGCCTGACGTAATGGAGTTGTAAAACAGTTAGGGAGTGGCCCACCTTCCCTGCAGATATTGGATTCAATTTCTAACCTTACAACATCATCAAATCCAAGAGGATGTGTGGCCTGCAGGGAGAAGTACCTATGGTAGAAAGACAGCCAAAGTAAAACCACATTCCACAGAAAGTCTAAGCAACTCCTAGCACCTACAACAGAGAATCTTCTATGAAGGTACTTGATTCAGCCTGCAGACCTAGTGCTATAAAGCTGGGTGATGACAGTCCTACTGCAAACTTTACTTCCATCACCCCAAAGATATCTGAGTCAACGTGCTACCTCTCTATCTGCCTTTCATCATCCTTAGTTCTTGTTTAAGATTTTCGAGAGTTAGGCTACAACTGAGGCAAAGAAATCAATCCTTCACACACATTTAATGGACACCTATTTTCTGTTCTGTATTCAGTACTTGGTAGGAAGAAATGGATTTAAAAGTGGGTAAGACACAGTCCTTTCCCTTAGAAAGAGAGCAGAAAAGATCCCTTCACAGGATACAATGAGAACACACCATTATAACTATGAGGCATATGTAATATACATGCAGGAATTCATAACAAAATAGCAGAGTGTGAAGTGGATGGATTTGATGTATTTAGATAGAATAATAGGACATGTTGATGATTTGGTATATAAAGGAAAAGGAGTAATCAATGATAACTCAAAGATTTTTATCTTCATAGGATATAGTACCACTAGTGTTTTGGTAAGCTGATTATAAAGGAGGTACTTAAAAAAGGGTATTAAAGGAGGAAAACATATACTATATGTTCTCTTCCCAGCATTCTAGTGGCTTCTAACTTCTGTCTATGATATAAGTACAGAAAGGCTGGTGAGGCATGATTGTGAAGATGCACACATAAGATATAAAAAGAAACAAGTACGGACTGGTAAAGTCAAATTTGGCATAATGAACTTGTCAAGAAGACAGTGACAGTGGGCTGCTATACAGTAACCTTCATTTAGAAATGGCTCTCAATGTGAAAATGCGAGCCAGTGGGAAAACAGGGTCTCTGCTCCATGTGGTTACTGAGCTCTGGCTAGGACTCTACTAGCACCACTCTTCTGTTACAGCATAAAGAAAGCTCTTCTTTTTTTTGATATCAGTGTTTTCTTAACAAAAAGCGAGCCTTCCATCTTAACAAATGTTCCTCCATGGTTTGAAATTTTGGGGCACCCTGGTATTTCAACATTGACATAACAATGTTTCTCATAATATACAATATTTTTCACAAATATAACTAAAATAAACACTGGATAAACATTAAGAATTGCATTCCAGTCCAAGTTCTGTCACTAACTTGCCCTGTGACTTTGAGAAAGCCACTCCCTTTCTGGGTCTTAGTTTTCTTATCTGCAAGATAGGAAAATCAGACTTGATTCCCAATCAGGCTACTCATCAGAATCATCTGGAGTGTCTTCTAAAAATAAAGGTTCCTGGGTCATACCTCAAACTTGCTGAGTCAGAATCTCTTAAGAGTGGGGGACTAGAAACCTATTTTTAACAAGCTCCCAAGTGATTCTTATGCAGACAGCCCAGTGTGGGCCTACAGAGCAATGTTTAGGAACCTAGCTCTCAGCCCTCTTCCAACTCTAACATCCCTGGATTTTTCTCTACCCTCCAGTTATCTTCTTAACGCTTGTGGATACAAATAACACATTACTTTTCTTTACAGAATAATAAAAGTTAAAGAAAACAAGGAACACCATGTAGTATGGAACCGGCCACAGCTTTATCACTTGCTTGATGTTTCAATTCTGTAAGAGTTTGCTACTCTCTCATTTTCAGTGAAGACTAATGAAAAACTATTATTCATTGAGTAGTTAATCTGGCTGAGCGGATATGCACCAGAAAATATGATACACCCATACACAGATATTCAGGACTCTGTACAATATATTTCAATTAGTTTCATCTTCCTCCTATATTCCCTACTCAAGTTTCAACTATCCAAACTCAAGTTTCTTGAAAGTGCCACATCCCCCCAAGTTTCTATGACTTTGCTTGTGCCAGTGCATCTGCCTAGAATGTTCTTTCCTGCTTCCTCTGGCTAGCAAAATTCAATTCATTCTTCAGTATCCAATTTAAATCTTTCTTCTGTGAAACCCTCCTGACTTCAACCATCATCATCCTGCCTGCCACACACAAATCTCCCTTTTCCCCAGCAGAAAGTTTTGCGCTAAGAACCCCCAAAACTTTACATATACCATATGAAAAGCAGCTTTTGTGCTGCTCCCTGTCAGCTCCTGGACAGCAAGACTGAATTTAATCATCTTTATTTCCAAAGTACAATAATAGCTGCTGAATGCTGAATACATCTATCAATAACACTCACTTGTCATATAAAATCATGGCATCGTTCTGTGCCTCCTGTCCATCATACTGGCCCTTTTTGGCAGCAAGCTGAGACTGAAAGTTATCTGCTGCCAACCAGAACTGTAAGATATTCACTGCATCTTCTTTTTCCATGTACTAGAAGGAAAAATACAGAAGAGGAAAATAAGACTATAAACAGACTTCTCTCACTATCCCTAATTTATAAGCCCTAACTATTAAAATACAGGCTATAAGCAAAAAACCAAAAAAATCTAACATTCATTTGTTCAGTTAATGCTAGTCAGCAACTTACAGTCATTTGAGATTAAAAAGTTTAAAAACATTATTTTAGGGGAAAACAAAACAAGACAAAACTAATAAAAAAAAACCCACCACCACACAGCTGGACGGAAATTTTAGTGAACTGAAGTAAAAATTACAGTAAAGATGGATTAGCGGTTCCTCACTGGCAAACATACAAAGAATAAAGTAACCAGACCTTATCTTTTATACTTGATTCCATCATTCCATGCAGCCATATTAACCTGAAGAAATGCTGACAAACTTATGGCAAAGAGGAAGTGAAAAACTAAATCAACTGAACTGTATTCTTGTGAAGAGGCAGAACACAAGTGTGGATTTAAGTTACTGTTTTGAGAGACTGGGAATCCTCTTATCTCTACTTAATAGTCATTTGTTTTTTAACAGGAGAATTTCATTTGCTGAAGCCTACATATACCATTAGACTAAAATGTATGCCTCAGGAAGATTAATATATTCATTGCTTATTGCAAATGCTAAAGCAAAAGTGATGATAGTAGGAAAAAAATGTCCTACTTTTCTTTTTCTCTTCTAAAGTCTTGTCTCCCAATATTTGAGCACTAGAATCAAGAATCAAATTCTGTGGTTTTACAACAGTTCCAAATAATTAAAACTATGCATTCTCTTAATTAGGTTTTTCAAAACTAGAGTTATCTTACATTGAATTTTCATGTTTTCATTTTAATCTAATTTGTCATTAAAGTACTCTTGCCATTATATACAATTTAAAACAATAATAAAATTATTTAAATCCAATTGACCTTTTTGGAAATGATTGGTATCTTCTTCTATGTTATTTTCTGTAGATAGGGCCTCAGCATTTATAAGTTTAGAGGCTGAAATGCTCTAATAGAGTATGAAAGGAAATGCAGACTTTACCTCAGAGAAATAAAAGAGGGCTGACTCACAGAAGAGGATGTCAGCCAGGTAAACAGTTCCACTGGTCAGCACTTCAATCTGGTATTTACAGAAATGATGACTTCGCAGAAACTCACTAAAGTGCCTACACATGGACAAAAGGGGACAATTTGAGGGAATGACCAAGGGAAAGATCTTAAATGGAAAAAATACTCTTTCCATATTATGCCTATTATAATGTAAAAAGCCTAGGTCAATACTACCTCCCTTTCCACAGTGTTAGTTCCTGATTCCTCTACCTGTAAGTAATCTCTCCCACCTCTTACTGACTTTGTAGCTCTCCTCTGATATTTAACACATGCTACCTCATATTACAGTAACAAAAGAACATGCCCTGTTTCTCTTATTAGGCTGTCACTTTCTTCAAGGCAGGTACTATATCTAACTGTGCCCTACATAGAGCACCCTTTTCGTAAATGCTAAATGAAAGAATATGTAAACTTTTTAGGAGCATGCAGCAGTAATTAAAAAAAAACACCAAAAAACCTTTGGAGGCAGTTCAACAAATCTATGTATATTTACTAATATGGTATCCGTTAAGCTTAAAGCACACACTAACACATTAAGATATTCATCTGAGACATGCATTGTTTAAATCAATAAACCAATTCTAATAGTCACAATCACCCCAAATGACTTCAGAATTTAAATCAAATTATTCTAACTTAGGAAATATTGACATTAAAAATAAAATGTTTTATTTTTAATAGAGTTCACAATTTACATTTAAAAGAAATCATTAACCTAGATAGTGTTAGAGTATGCCTATAAGATCTTATAAACATTCAAAATACTTAAATCCTCATAGTTTATTTTTTTTTTTTGGTTGACTGAAGCCCATCCCTGACACTGAACCCAAATTTTCAAGAATGCAAAATGCGAAAGCATGAAATTAACTTACTCTTGCTCCATTGCACTAAAGACTACGGACTGTGCCAAAACAAAACAGTTGGGATCTACCTGTCCATCTTCTCCACAAATCTTTGCTGTAAAAGAAATGGTAAATAATTAAATTTCTACTAAATCCAAAATACACATATTTATGAATCAAAGTGGGAAATAACTGTAAAGGCATATAAATTAGGTTTTAAATGGAACTAATAGAAAATACAGGTGAACCGCTGATCTTGAGCAGAAGGTCCTTCTGAACATACATGCAAAAGCAGAAACCAAAAGATTTAACAACATAAAATTAATTTTATACATTAAAACACCCCCAAAACAAAACAAAAAGACAAATTAGGATAAGAAATGTTTTAGCATGTATGACATTTTATGTATGACAGATTATCATTCGTATATCACGAGTTCTTACAAACTAGTCAGAAATATACCAAAAGAAAAATGAGCAAAGGACATGAAAAGACAATTCACAAAAGAACAAATATACCAGGCTGGGGGTGCCAAAAAAATGTATACATTTTAAGAGCTGTTATCAGTGTATTACTTTTGGAAATTGAATTGAATTACAGTAGCAATGTGTGGTATGAGATTCGCTCAAAAGATGGCGTTAATCAAATGAATGCTAGCATCATTCATTGTATTACAATTTTAATAGTTTTTTCTTTTCTTAAAATGTGTATACATTTTTTGGCACTCTCTGTATAACTATAGAATAAGAAGGCACCCCACATTTTGTGTAGTAAATTGGCACAAAAGTGTTTTAACAAGCTATATGTCTAATTGTTTTACAATACATATGCTTGAGCGAGGGGATGGGAAAAATGACACGTGTTAGTGGGAATATAAATTGGTATATCTTTCTGGAGGGCCACTGGGCATTTTCTAGCTTAAGCTTTAAAAATGAACATATCTTTTCAATCAGCAATTCTATTTCTAGGACTGTAACCTAAAGGATTATGGATTTATGAAAAGATTCATCAGTAAAAATGTTTATCAAAATGTTATTCAATGAAAATTCTAAAACATTAAAATGTGCTAAAATAAGGAACTGCCTAAATAAACTGTAGCATATCGATGAGCTGTTTAGCTAACTATTAAACATGGCTAGAAAAAAACATACAATGCTGATGGCTGGTTTCACTTTAAGTTCATGACCTTATTGGGATCTTAATGAAACCCAAGGATCCTACTACAGTGCCCTAGTCTGTTTATTCTCACATTCTCTTAAAGAGACCTAGATAATACATGGCACATCTCCTACTCTCTCCTTAAATGTCTTAACACCTCTTCTCCTGTTCTCTTTGCTTCCTACTTTACTAAGAAAATAGAAGCTATCAGGAAATTATTTCTATTACTTCCCTCGGTATCTACCAACCCACCTGCATCTCTACCCACGTACTCTGCACTCTCCTGTTACTACAGATAAACTGTCCTTACTCCTACCCAGGCAACCCTCTGTTGGAGCACTGATCCCACCCTTGTTTGCCTTCTCCCCACTTCTTTCCTACAGCAGTGTCTCTCCTCTCTCCTGCGTCATATTTTTTTCGCTATTGCCTTGTTCTCACCACCTTTATATACTGTTTGTACACCATACATATATGTTTGCATGCTATCAAACACTTTATATGTTTATAACACACCACCTTAAAACCAAAAACCATTGTTTTTTAACATCCCCTTCCAATTCATCTTTACAGCAAAATGCCTCGGAAGAGTTCCCCATGCTTGTCTTCATTCCTCTTCCTATTCTCTCTTAAGACTCCTCCCAAAAGGCCCACAGTAATTAAGATGACCAGTTGCCCACCAGGTTGCCAAATCCATTCCAGTCCTACTCTTCATTTTACTTAACCTATCAGTATGATTTAACACCTCTGATTACTCCCTTTCTCCCAGAAACACTTTTCACTTGGCTTATAAAAAAACTACTCTCTTGATACATAGTTGATGTAGGAGGGCCTATGTTACTACTGGCAGTTATTTCTAAGTCTCCTTTGCTAGTTCGTCCTCATCTGACAGATTCTAAATGTTAGGCCTGCTCCAGCATGCAGTCCTTATACATCCTGTCTTCACTTAGTTCATTCATTCCCATGGTAATCCAGTTTCATGACTCTAAACCTTCTATATTCTGATGACTTCCAAATACTGGGGATGCCAAAAAAATGTATACAAGTGGACACTTTCGTCAACGTTGCTCAAGCAGTAGCTAGCCATAATCAGAAATGTCTGGACACTAATGGTAACTTTGAGCACCTCTTGTAATTGCAGAAGTCAAACATGACTTGTATTCATCTTTTGTTATCGGTATATATTGAGTATTACAATTTTAATACAGTTTTTCTTTCTTAAAATGTGTATACAGTGCTCGCTTCGGCAGCACATATACTAAAATTGGAACAATACAGAGAAGATTAGCATGGCCCCTGTGCAAGGATGACATGCAAATTCGTGAAGCGTTCCATATTTTTTAAAAACAGAAAAAAAATGTGTATACATTTTTTGGCACCCTCTGTAGGTTATCTCCAAACTGGACCTCTCTCACAAACTCCTAACATATATGTCGCACTGGCTACTTGACACCCACCATTTGGATTTCTAAAACCCAAACTCCCAATTTTCCCCATAAGGCATTACACCCACAATCTTCCTCATCTTATAAATGGCAACTCCACTCTCCGGGGAATTCAGTCATGTTTGATTCCTGTTTTTCCTCTCCCACCACTCGCTTCCAAACCATCAGCACATTCTGTCAGCTGTACCTTCAAAGTATTTTTAAAATTCCACCACTTCATGGATTTGTGGAAGAAAGAAGGGGCAATGGAAGCATAGTTTTGGGGTCATTCTGAATCCCCACATCAAAACAGAGTAATTACATAACAACACCGAAAACCCACGAATAACATTTACATTAAACAGATGGGATACAAAACTATAATAGCTAAAGTGGAGACTTCTTCAAATTATAACTTAGTTGAAGTACAGCTATATTAAAATATTCCAACTGAAATAGGAGACAATGCAGGATTCAGAAGAATGAAGAGTGGCTGGTCTAAAGACATATAGCTAATTAACAATTTTAAATGCATAACAACAGACACTGGGATGGAAACTTTCTCAAATCCCTTGATCACTAAATGTTATCAAGCTGATCCTTCAGAAAATTTTTCCCCTCATGGGATTACATCATTAATTTGATAAAGTTTAAGAAAAGGAAAATTAGAACTGCAGTGACATTTCATTTTTAAATGTTTTATTTGGCTCAAAACTCCCTCCTTTTCTCCCCTACCCCAGACACTTTGGTTATCAATTGGTACAAACAAAGCCCCAAAGGAATCACTAGCCAACCAATTCTTCAAATAGTCAAATTCCAATCAGTTAGGACATCCCAGTAGTATTATTAGGAAAAGTCAGTCTAGGGAAGTGTGAACAAGATAGCAACAAATTCCCACATAAAAAGCAAGGAACTACACAGAAAAACCAAAATTCCATGACGCAACAAAACTGAGCGAAAACCCCAAAATACAAGCAGATAAGAACAAACTACCAAGCGTCACAAGACCTATGTATCATGAGACCTTGTCTATGTGGGATAAAAAAAAAAGGAAGACAATGGGGCGGCTTTTAATGGACCCCAAAATAGCCAACCATTGTTCACTGGAAAGTATGATGGACCAATTTTTAGAACCACAGCTGAGACTGAGGAGGTTTTGCTGTCTTCAGCAATGAGTGAGTACAAAGGACCTGCAGTAATGACTGAGAGAGCCCCATGCTGGGAAGAATCTGCTAGGAGTAGAATAACATGCTGTATGTCCATAAATCCAAAATATTAAATTTTGGTAATAAAAATGCAAAACAGTACTAAGACTTGAAGGGAGTATTTGTTCAATGAATAAGTGAACTACTTTTATCTGTGATTACACGTGCACCTAAGCTTTTTTTGATGAAACACAGTAAATGCTTTCAAACTTTTTGTTTACTATGATTTACAGAGAAATATATTTATGAGTACGTGACTCAGTATACACATACATATATGTTTATATGAAGGAAACAATTTCCTTAAATGATGTTTGTTTGCTCTTACTACTGTGAAGCACTTTGACTTTTCTATTCTAGTATTTTTTTGGCAGGGGGATGAGGACATAAGAGATTGGTCTCTCAGTGCACAGTTTGAAAAACACTGCTAAATGGCATACTAGTTAACATACAGGTGTCTGGTTTCAAATCCTGACTCTGCCATTTCTGAGCTGTGTTACCTTGGGTAAATTACTTACCCACTCTGTACTTCAGTTTCTTCATTTATAAAATAATAACTATATTTTTACTGCAAGGTTCTTTAGAAGATTAAACGAGTTTATCTATGGAAAGCGTTTAGAATATTTTCTGGGACACAGTAAATACTCAATAAATGTGTACTATTATTGTTCTTGCTGTTGTTGTTCTTTAAGTCAAAGTTTAAGAATTTGGGTCCAACATATAAGACAGAGTCTGTAAGTAAATTACAATCAAATATAATAAAGTACTTTGGAAAAAGACTAGGAAATGATATATTAAATACCATGTTCATAAAAAATTCTCTTAATAACCAAAAATAGGCTTTTTTTTGGGCCATAGCTTCAAGTACTGCTTACCTATGATGTCATTTCTCATTGCTTCTGTAATTGGTATTGGTTTAGCAGCATCTGGAGATATATATTTGGTAAAAGTATTCACTGCATCTTGTTCTATACCTGCAAGGGAAGAAGGGGACAACTTCAAAAATCAAAATACAACTTGAACTAGTGATGGACTATATTCATGAATAGCAGGGCATACACATATATACAAATATACATATATACAAATATAAATGTATGTATAAGTATATTTAGGATAAAACAAGCCTCATCATAATACTGCTTTTTCACTGTCTGGTTTGTAGAACAGCAGAGTTATATGTGAATTTCCCCCTTCACTCCTCATCTAAGCTAACAGGCTCCTTCACAGCAATGATTTATGCACATTCTCTCCATGTCTTTTCTTCAAAGTCCAAACGTGACGGATGTTCACAGCAATATAACAATACGAGCTCAAACGTTATTTATAAATCTATTTTAAATATTTTACAAAATGATTTCACATAAATATTACATTCATTTGACCTAGAAGGTTAAAACAATAAATCTCAAACTTTTCAGTCTCAAGACTTCTTTGATATCTTAAAAATTACTGAGGACCCTAAAGAGCTTTCGTTTATGTGGATTTTATTTATAGATATTAACATATTAGAAATTTAAAAATGAGAAAAAATATTGATTCAGTTAAAATTAACAATATTAAATCTGTTAGAAGTTAACATAAACAACATTTTTTAATGGAAAAATAACTATTTTTCCAACTGAAAAGTTAGTTAGAAGAGGGTACTGTTTTATATTTGTCTTGATAGCAAACTGTTGGACTTTCATATCTGCTTTGGCATTCAATGTTTCGTGCTATTTTGTTTTGGCTGAAGTATATTGTGATATCCTGATACAAGAACATAGAAATGCATATTCTTCATCCTGGTTCCTGGCACAGAGCTTCTAAAACCCTGGAAATTGCCTGAGTGGTAGGAGTGATGTGACTATCTGTTGTTATTCATAATAAGCCCCTTTCAATCCTAGGAAAGTTTATGGTAAAGAGGTGATTGGCAGAACGGGGGTTGGTTGCTAGAGGTACCAATCATGTGATTAGAGTGTTTGAACTTTCAGCCCCACTCTCTAACCTCCTGGGAAAAGTAGAGGAGCTGGGGATCATCAAATTAACACCAATACTCAATGATTTAATCAATCATCCCCACATAATGGACCTAAAAACCCTCAATGAAGTAGTTCAGAGTTTCCAGGTTGGTGAATGCATCTATGTGCTGGAAGGGTGGCACACCTGGACTCCACAGAGACAGAAACTCATGCACTTAAACCCTTCTGGACTTTGCCCTATGTATATACCTCTTCACCTGGTTGTTCACTTGTACACTTTATAATATCCTTTAAAATAAACCAATAAACATAAGCAGTGTTTCCCTGAGTTCTGAGAGCCATTATAGCAATTACTGAATATGAAGAACACGTGAGAACCCCTGATTTATAGCTATTTGGCCAGAAGTATAGGTGACAACTTGGGACTTGCAACTGGCATCTGAAGTAGTGGTGGGGGGCAGTCTTATGAGACAGAGGCCTTAACTTGTGGGGTCTACACTAACTCCAGGTAGTTAGTGTCAGAATGAATTAAACTGCAGGATGCCTAGTTAATGTCCACAGAGAAATGGAGAATTGCTTGGTGTGGAAAACCCACACATTTGGTATCAGAAGTGTTGTGAATAAGGAAATGGATTTCTTTTATATATATTAAAATCGGGCCTCAGAGATGTATAGTTGGGAAAAGGAGTATTTTAATAGCTTTTTGAGATAATTGTGGATATATTCTTCTTTTACAGTACACCAAAACTTGACAAGTGATAGTTTCTTA
This sequence comes from Hipposideros armiger, assembly GCF_001890085.2. Taxonomy (NCBI): domain Eukaryota; kingdom Metazoa; phylum Chordata; class Mammalia; order Chiroptera; family Hipposideridae; genus Hipposideros; species Hipposideros armiger. Next base: position 4,150,954 of record NW_017731411.1, on the reverse strand, counting down.
AAGGTTAGAATGTGGACTCTGAAACCATATCAATGAACTTGTTGTATTCTGTTACATTAAAATCGACCAGTCTATCTCCCATGTTTAATGGATCTTTGTTGACTCATGAATGATTTTATAGTATCAGATATTTTCAAATATTTTGGAAAATATTGGTTCACTGATATATGCAGACCTTCCAAATGTTGATATGCCACATCATACAGTGCAGAAAAAGAAATCACATCATTAGTATCACCAGTGATCTTATCAGAACACTCTTTAAAGCTGTCAAAGCACATAGTGGTGAACACCAGCTTTGCAAAATAGTAATTTTCACTTGAAAACCTTAAATTTTGCCATAGGTAAAAATACTGTTTTCCCTTAAATGACAAGCGCACTTCATTCATTTCCAAGAAAATGTCTGCCAAATATCCAAATCTGAATAACCACAGTTTGTCTATAGTCATTCTTACAAGTAAAAATGGTACTCCATGAAAAAAGCAACTACTAGAACTCACAAAAACAATCAACTACACATGTAGTATGCTACAGTATGCCTAAGGGCTTCTGCATATTTCCCATTTCATCACACATGATTTCATAAAATTAATTATCTACTTCTCCAAAGACATTCTTAAGTAAAACTGGCACTTAGTTTTACTGGGAATATGTAGAAGCACACAATGATTACTAGTACAATTTGGTTCACTGTCAGCAGGTTTTCCCACAACTGTCTTTCTACCACCAGTACAAATGACACCACAGTGAAAAGACAAATAATATCTTAGAATTGTTCTGCAAACAGTTTTGACCAAATGAACCCCCTTGAAAAAGTCTCAGAGACCTCTTATGGCTGTGCAAACCATACTTTGAGAACCCCTGGGTTAGCTGAATAGATTATCCCTTTTATAGAAAACTATGTACAAAAATTTAAAATGACTTATTTGAGTCAAAAAAAGTGCTGGGATGAGAAGGGGGCCAGGGAGAAAAGAATCAAGTTTTTGTATGCAATTAAAGTTAAGTTGTTATCAGCGTAAAATAGATTATATTACTACAAGATCTTTTCTGTAAGCCCCATGGTAACCACGATGAAAATACCTATAAGCGAAAGACAATGAGAAAAGAATCAAAGCATGTCACTACATTAAAAAAAAAAAAAAAACCCACAAAAGACAGCAAGAGAGGAAGAGGGACAAAAGACCTAAAAGAGATTCAGAAAACAATTAAAATGATGGTAATAATTTCTATCCTATCAATAAATACCTTAAGGGCTGGCCGAGTGGCTCAGTTGGTTAAGAATTGGCTTAAGAGAATGAGCTCTGAGCAACAGGGCCGCTGGTTCAATTCCCACATGGGCCAGTGACTCTGGGCCAGAGCTAAGCTGCCGCTGAGTTGCCAACAAGTGGCAGGATGACTCAGCTGGTGAGAGCACATGCTTCTAACAACAAGACTGCCTGTTTGATGGGCTACGTCTGCCCGCAACTAAAACTGAACTCAGCACCTTGAGCTGAGCTGAGCTGTGGCCCAGATGGTTCAGTGGATAGAGCGTGCGCTTAACAACAAGGCTGCTGATTCGACTCCCACATGGGACGGTGTCGATGCCCACCCGCAACTAAGACTGAACTCAGCACCTTGAGCTGAGCTGCCGTCCGGATGGCTCAGTGGATAGAGCATGCGCTCTTAACAACAAGGCTGCTGGTTCGACTCCTGCATGGGATGGTGGCTACGCCTACCCGCAACTAAGATTGTAACACAGCACCTTGAGCTTAGAGGCCACGAGCTGCCGACGGGCAGCCATATGGCAACTGGTGCCCTCCACAACTAAGATTGAAGAACAACAACTTGGCTGGTCCCCTTCCTCAATTCCCCAACACTGTTACCCTCCCCCAATTCCCCAATTAAAAATAAATAAATAAATAAATACCTTAAGTGTAAACAGATTAAATTCCCCAAAACACAGAGTGGTTGAACGGATTTTTTTTTAAAGTAATCAAGATTATATGCTTTCTACTAGAGACTCACTTTAGATTTAAGGACACACATTGGCTGAAAGTGAAGGGATAAAAGATATTCCATGCAAATAGTAACCAAGGGAAAACAGAAAACAGGGAGGCTATACTTATTATCAGACAAAAATAGACTTTAAGTCAAAGGTGGTCACAAAAGACAAAGAAGGGCATTATGTAATGATAAAAGGGTCAATCTACCAAGACAACATGACAATCATAAATATATATGCACCCAACATTAGAGCACCTAAATATATTAAGCAAACATTGAAAGCAGTGAAGGAAGAAATAAACAGCAATACAGTAATAGAAGAATTCAATACCTCACTTTCAATAATAGATAAAAAAAGCACCCAGATGTAAAATCACTAAGAAAACAAAACACTTGAACAACACCAGAGACTAAACAGACCTAACAGACATATAAAGACGTTCTACTCAGAAGCAGCAGAATACATGTTCTTCTCAATGTATACAAATCATTCTCCAGGACAGATCAAATGTTAAATCACAAAACAACTCTTAACAAATTTAAGAAGACAGAAATCATACCAAGTATCTTTTCTGACCACAATGCAATGAAACCAGAAATCAATAACAAAAAGAAAACTGGAAAATCCACAAATATGTGGAAATTAAATAATATGCTCTGAAGAACCAATGGCTCAAAGAAGAAAGTTTAAAAATAATCTTGAGCAAATGAAAACACAGCATACTAAAACTTACTGGATGTAGCAAAAGCAGTACTAAAAAGGGCATTTAAAACTACATACATTTATATTAAGTAATACCAAAGCCAAAGACATTACAAGAAAATTACAGAACAATATCACTAATGAACATAAATGCAGACATACTCAACAAAATACTGGCAAACAGAATTCAATTGTACGTTAAAAGGATCATACACAACGACCAAGTGGAATTCATTCCTGGGATGCAAGGATGGAGCAACATAAAAAAAAAATCAAAGTGATATACCACATCAAAAATATGAAGGATAAAAATCACAAGAACAACTCAATAGATGCAGAAAAATCATGTGACAAAATTCAACACTCATTCACAATTTAAAAATCTCAACACACTGGGAATAGAAAGAAATTACCTCAACATAATAAAGGCCATATATGAAAAACTCACAGCTAACATCATCCTCAATGGTAAGAAATTGAAAACTTTTCCTCTAAGATTACATACAAGGATGTATAGCAGGATGGCCACTCTCATCATTTCTCTCTCTCTCTCTTTTTTTTTTCAAGATTTTTATTGGGGAATTGGGGGATGGGAGCAGCACTGGGGAATTGGGGGAAGGGAACAGACAAGTTGCTGTCCTTTTGTTCTTCAGTCTAGTTGTGGAGGATGTTGCTTCACTGGCCCAAGTTGGCACCATCATTGCGCTCACAGCGGCTGCCGGCTACACACGGTAGCCCATGGCAACCCACTGCCACAGGGGCTGCAGCCTACGCCATCGCCAGCGACTCACGGCAGCCCAGCTCCAGGTTGAGCTGTTGTTCAGCATCTCAGCTGTGGAGGGCACTGTCACTATCCCTCATATGTGGGATCCGAACTGGGGCCCTCTGGCGTCCCAAGCCAGCTCTTAACCAACATGCCACTCGGCTGGCCCTCTCTCTCTCTTTTTTAGCTTGTCAATTACAATTGACTTACAATGTTATATAAGCTTCAGATGTACAACATAGAGATTGGACATTCATACATATAATTTACGAAGTGATCACCACCCCAATAATCCAGTATCCATGTGACACCATAGTTATCACAATACTACTGACTACATTCCCCATACTATACTCTACATCCTCATGACTATTTTGTAACTACCAATTTGTACCTCTTAATCTCCTGCCCTCTTAACCTAGTCCCCTCAACCCTCCCATCCAGCAAACATCAAAATGCTCTTTGTATCTATGAGCTTTTTTCCATTTTGCTTGCTCATTTATATGTGGAATTCTCCAGATTCCACATATAAGTGAAGTCATACGACATTTGTCTATCTCTATCTGACTTACTCCAGTCAACACAATACCTTCTAGGACCACCTATGTTGTTGCAGATGGCAAGATTTCATTTTAATTTATGGCTGAGTAATATTCCATTGTATACATGTACCACTTCATCTTTATCCATTCATCCACTGATGGACACCCAGGTTGCCTCCGGGTATCTTGGCTATTGTAAATAATACTGCAATGAACATATGGATGCACATGTCTCTTCAAAGTACTGTTTGGGATTTCTTCGGATAAATACCCAGAAGTGGGATTATTGTGTCCGTCTTTGTCTTTTGTTATAATCTTTGTTTTAAAGTCTATTTTTCACTGGAATACATATTGCTACCCCAGCTTTTTGTTTTTTATTTCCATTTTCATGAAATATCTTTTTCCACCCCTTTACTTTCAGTCTGTGTGTCTTTCGACCTGAAGTGAGTCTTTTGTAGGCTGCATATGTAAGGGTCTTGTTTTCTTATCCATTCCTCTACCAATCTTTTGATTGGAGCATTTAATCCATTTAAATTTAAAGTAGTTGTTGATAAATATTCAGTTACTGACATTTTATTATTCATATTTTTTATTGTTTTTTCTTCTTCTTCTTAAAGATGTCCCTTTCCTGTTCTTGTAATACTGGTTTGGTGGTGATGAACTCCTATCTGGAAAGCTCTTTATCTGTCCTTCAATTCTAGATGATAGCATAGTTGGCTAAAGTAATCTTGGGTGGTAGGTCCTTACTTTTCATCATGTTGAATATTTCATGCCAGTCCCTTCTGGCCAGCTAAATTTCTGTTGAGAAATCAGCTGACAGTCTTATTAGAGCCTCCCATGTAGGTAACTAACTGCTTTTTTCTTGCTGCTTTTTAGATTCTCTCTCTGTCTTTAAACTTTGACATTTAAATTATGATGTGTCTTGGTGTGGGCCCCTTTGGGTTCATCTTATTTGGGACCCTCTGCACTTCTCCAGCTGGTATGTCTATTTCTTTCACCAAGTTAGGGAAGTTTCCAGTCATTATTTTTTCAAATAGATTTTCCAATACCTCTCTCTCTCTTCTTCTGGTACTCCTTATGATGTGAATATTGGTATGCTTGATGTTGTCCCAGAGGCCTCTTAAACTATCCTCATATTTTTGTACTCTTTTTTCTTTCTGCTGTTCTGATTGGGTGTTTTCTACTACCCTTTCAAATCACTGATTCAAGCAACTGCTTCATGTAATCTGTTGATCTCCTGTATTCTTCATTTCTGACTGGTTCTTTTTTATGTTTTCTATGTCCATTTTTACGTTTCCTATCTCTTTGTCAAAATTCTTAGGTCACTGAGCATCCTTATAACCAGTGTTTGAACTCTGCATCTGGTAGATTGCTTGTCTCCAGATTTAGTCCTTTTTCTGGAGCTTTGCCCTGTTCTTTCATTTGTGACATATTTCCTTGTCTCCCCATTTTGGCTGCCTCCTTGTGTTTGTTCCTACTAATTAGAGCTGCTATGTCTTCTGGTCTTAATAGAGTGGCCTTATGTAGTAGGTGTCCTGTGGGACCTAGTGCAGTCTCCCTGGTCACCTGAGTCATGTGCTCCAGGTGTGTCCCTTGTGTGGGTTGCATGTGCCCTACTGTTGTAGTTGAGTCTTGACTGCTGTTGGCACATCAGTGGGAAGGATTGACTCTTAGGCTTAATGGTTTTGAAGACTGGCTGTGACTACAGTGGAGAAGCTGTTGTGCAGGGGCTGACCATCTGAGGCAGAATTTGCTTTAGCAGAGCTCTGGTGCCTGCTAGATCTGCCCTTTGGGTGTGCTGTGGAGGTGGTTGGGTGGTGCTCTCGTGTGGTCTGAAGCTGGCCACTGGGTGTGGTGGTTCTGGGGCCTCTTGAGAGGGGCTCTGGTACAGGCCAAGGTCAGATGCTGCCTATACCCTGCCCGGGGCCACTTGGTATAAGCTACAAAGTGATCTGCAGATGGATGCCACTTTGCTGAGTTTAGAAGTGTCTGAGAGAGGCTAAGCTGTGACTTGAGGCTGGCTGTTGCTAGCGCTGGGCTTGGGGCTGCTTAGGGAGAGGTATGGGACACGCTGAAGGCAGATGCCGCTTGTTTAGGTTTTGTGAACCTTTGAGAGATTTTAGTAAAGTCCACATCATGAATCAAGACATGATATTTGTATGGATAAGCCATTGGAATTGGCTTGGATGGAACCACAAATTGAGTGGGGCAGGAGCTTAGGAAATCACCAGGGCGGGCTGAATTGTGTTAGCCAGGTTGATGGAGACTCAGATCCGGCACCTGGGGGAGGGCTCAACAAAGGAACAATGGCTTCTGCCAGCACTTTTGTCTGGGAGAAAGCTGCCCCTCCAGCCCTCATTCTGAAGACAATCAATTCAGTTCCTCTCCATATATACCTGGCACTTTTTGAGCTGCTGCCCCAGAACTGGATCTCAGAACAAGTCAGTCAGTGAGTAAGTCTATGTACAGGACCTTTAACAGGAACATTTGGGACTCCAGCAGCCCTCTATTTCACTCAGCCACAATCTCTGCTGGTTTTCACAGCCATAAGTTATGGGGACTTCTGTTTCCTGCACTGGAACCCTGTACTGGGAGCCTGATGTGGGGCTGAGACCCCTTGCTCCTCAGGGGAGACCTCCACAGCCGAGATATCCTTCCTGATTTTTTTTAAGCTTTTATTGGGGAATTAGGTGAGGGGAACAGTGTTGGGGAATTGGGGAAGGGGACCAGCCAAATTGTTGCTCTTCAGTCTTCGTTGTGGAGGGTGCCAGTTGCCATCTGGCTGCCCATCCACATTTCGTGGCCTCTAATTTCAAGGTGCTGTGTTCAATCTTAGTTGCGGGTGGGCGTAGCCACCATCCCATGTGGGAGTCGAACCCAGCAGCCTTGTTGTTAAGAGCACACGCTCTATCCACTGAGCCATCCAGGTGGCAGCTCAGCCCAAGGTGCCAAGTTCAGTCTTAGTTGCAGGTGGGCGTAGCCCACCAACAAACAGGCAATCTTGTTGTTATACCAGCTGTGCCATCCTGCCACCTGTTGGCAGCTCGGCAGCAGCTCAGCTCAGGCATAGCGTCACTGGCCCATGTGGGAATGAACCAGCGGCCCTGTTGCTCAGAGCTTGCGCTCTTCTTCTTTTTTTTTTTTTAAAGATTTTTATTGGGGTATTGGGGGGAAGGGAACAGTGCTGGGGAATTGGGGGAAGCGGAACAGACAAGTTGCTGTCGTTTTGTTCTTCAGTCTAGTTGTGGAGGACGTTGCTTCACTGGCCCAAGTTGGCACCATCATTGCGCTCTTCCCGGGTGAGGCAGATCAGTCGCCGGCTTCTGGACGGTCGCTCACTGCGGCTGCTGGCCGCTCACGCTGGCTGCTGGCCGCTCACGCTGGCTGCTGGCTACACACAGTAGCCCATGGCAACCCACTGCCACAGGGGCTGCAGACTACGCCGTCGCCGGCGACTCATGGCAACCCAGCTCCAGGTTGAGCTGTTGTTCAGCATCTTAGCTGTGGAGGGTAGTGTCACTGACCCTCATATGTGGGATCCGAACCGGGGCCCTCTGGCGTCCCAGACCAGTTCTTAACCATTGCGCCACTCGGCCGGCCCTCAGAGCTTGCGCTCTTAAGCCAACTCTTAACCAACTGAGCCACTCGGCTAGCCCTCCTTCCTGATTTTTAACCACCACACGTGGGTATGGGGCCAGTCAGTTTCATGTCTCTGCCCCTCCTACCAGTCTTGACATAGCTTCTTCTGTATGTCCTTAGTTGTAGGACTTCTGTTCAGGTAGACTTCAGGCAATTCTCAATAATGGTTATTCTGTACTTTAGTTGTAATTGTGATGCGGTCCTGAGAGGAGGCAAGCACAGCATGTACCTGCTCTGCCATCCTGACCAGAGTTCCCTCTTATCACTTCTATTCAACACAGCAGAAATCTTAGCTGACAATTAAGCAAGAAAAAAAAGTGGCATCCAAATTGGAAAGGAAGAAGTAAAATTATCTTTATTTGCAGATGACATAATCTTATATGTAGAAAACCTAAAGGCTCTATTTAAAAACAAAACAAAACTGTTAGAAGTAGATGACTTATTACAGTTAGAGGACAAAATCAGCACACAAAAATCAACTGCATTTCTATATACTAACAATGCACTATTCTATTGATAAAGGAAATTAAGAAAAAAAATCCCATTTATAACAGCATAAAAAAAAACAATGTAGGAATAAATTTAACCAAGGAAGTGAAAGCTTTGTATACTGAAAAGTGAAACATATTGCTGAAAGAAATTAAAGCCACAAATAAATGGAAAGACATCCTGTGCACATGAACTGAAAGACTTAATATTGTTAAAGATGCCAATATTACCCAAAGCAATACCGCGTTTCCCTGAAAATAAGACCTAACAGGAAAATAAGCCCTAGCATGATTTTTCAGGATGCTTGTAACATAAGCCCTACCCCAAACATAAGCCCCAGTTAAGATCGTCAGCCAGACATGACTGAATAAATGTAGATTTTTGTATATGAATAAATGAATAAATGTAGGTTGTTGGAGCAGAAATTAATATAAGACCCGGTATTATTTTCGGGAAACACGTTATACAGATTCAATACAATCCCTTTCAAAATCTCAATGGTATTTTTTACAGAAATAGTAAAAACAATCCTAAAATTCATACAGAACCACAAAAGACCTGAATAACTACAACAATCTTGAGAAGGAAGAACAAAGTTGCAGGCATCACACTTCCTGATTTCAAAATATATTACAAAACCACCGTGATGGAAAACAGTATGATAATGGTATAACGACAGACATATAGACCAATGGAACACAACCATAATGAGATATCATCTCATAAATATTAGAATGGCGATTTATCACAACAAAAATGTTAACAAGTGTTGGTGGGATGTGGAGAAACTGAAGCCCTTGTACACTGTTAGTGGGAATATAAGATGGTGTAGCTACTATGGAAAACAGTATGCGGATTCCTCAAAAACATTAAAAATAGAACCATTACATCATCTAACAATGCCACTTCTGGGTATTAATCCAAAAGAATTAAAATCAGAATCTTGATGAGATATTTGTACACCCATTTCATTAAAGCATTATTCATAATAGCCAAGATACGGAAACAACCAAATGTCCATCAATGGATGAATGGATAAACAAAATGTGGTGGGTGTGTGTATGTATATATACACACACAACAAAATATTGTCTAGCCATAAGAAAAGAAGGCTGTCCTGCGATATGTGACAACATGGATGAACCTTTAGGACATTATGCTAAGTAAAATAAGCCAGTCACACAAGGACAAATACTGCATGATTCTACTTATATGTAGTATCTAAAATAGTCAAACTCACAGAAGCAGAAAATAGAATGGTAGTTGCCAGGGAGTAGAACAAAGAAGAAATAAAGAGTTGTTGTTAACAGGTATGAAGTTTCAGTTATGCAAGATGACTAAGTTCTAGAAATCTGCTATACAACATTGTATGCACAGTTAACAACATTGTACCATACACTTAAAAATTTGTTAAGGGCCGGCCAAGTGGTGCATTGGTTAAGAGCTGGCTTGGGATGCCAGAGGGCCCCGGTTCAGATCCCACATATGAGGAGCAATGACACTGCCCTCTACAGCTAAGATGCTGAACAACAGCTCAACCTGGAGCTGGGCTGCCGTGAGTTGCCAGCCACGGCGTAGGCTGCAGCCCCTGCTGCAGTGGGTTGCCATGGGCTACCATGTGTAGCCAGCAGCCAGCGTGAGCGGCCAGCAGTTGCCGTGAACAGCTGTCCAGAAGCCAGCGACTGATATGCCTCGCCCAGGAAGGGTGCAATGATGGTGCCAACTTGGGCCAGTGAAGCAACGTCCTTCACAACTAGACTGAAGAACAAAAGGACAGCAACTTGTCTGTTCCCTTTACCCCAATTCCCCAGCGCTGTTCCCATCCCCCAATTCCCCAATAAAAGAAAAATCTTTAAAAAAAAATTTTTTTGTTAAGAGGGTAGAGTTCATATATTTCTTCACAATTTAAAAAAGTTAAAAAATTAAAAAGAATTTATAGTATAGAAAAAGAAGAAAATGCCAGAGTTAGGACTAAAGCTCAGATATAATATCACAGCCAGTGCTGTCTCTAATACATAGTTATAAAATTCTAGATATGTTTTGGGGGAGAGAGGCTATGCTTGCTTATGAATCAATCCTGTCTACAACCTGGGCCTTGATGAAAAGTATCAATTGTAAAGATTTGAGATTGTTTTGCCTTTAACCAGATCTAAAATAATCTAAATTAATTCCATACTGCATTCTCTGAACAAACGTTACTACATAGCAGCTATGAGAAAACTGCGCATTAGAACAAAGCAACTGGTTTTGCAGAAAATGTCAAAAAGCCTAAAAATCAGAACTTGGGTTATTTCTAAATTCTTGCTTTTCCACTTACTAAAAACAGCTGCCAATCCCAGAAAATGCTGCAACAACTTGTATAGATGCTAATACACATTTATTTTCTGAGGATTAAACTCACTGAAAGAAGTTTTGATACCCTTCAATGAAATAGTGACTATATTTAATTTCAGAATCACAGGAGGTTAAACCCTTCTTTTGAATCCAGAAAACTTGTTTTCACTTATTTAAGAATAAACGGACATATTAATATATTTTAAACATTTTAACAAATTAAACACTTTTAACCCAATAAATACTGGGCTAAGTAAGATAAATGCTTTGGTCCAATTTCTAAAATACTCTTTAATAAAAGAACAAAGAAACATGGAAATGCTTAAAACATCTGTTTTGTTTTTTTAAAACATAACTTTTAAAGAAGCTATGAGGCCAGGTTATAGAAATAAAGAACTTCCCTTCAATTCTTTGAATGATGTTTAAAACTACATCACTCAATTTAGTATTGTAATAAGAAGTTTTAAAATATTTAAATGGCTCAAATCTTGTATTTTAAATGAAATTAATCCTTACCTACAACAAACCTCAAAACACAAAATACCAACTGACTCCACGAGATAATACAAACATATAGAACTTTACCCAAGACTTTCATGTAACCCAGCTACAACAGCCTTTCATTAAAACGGATATATTTTAAAGACAAAGCTGTGATAAGATAGTTTCACGGAACATAAAGTAACATGTAAATATTAACAATTAAAGTACAAAAGATAAACATTTAAATAAAAAAAAGAAATTCTTTGGACTATAAACTTCATGCAGTGGGTAAAAATTTTCCTAAATGCCCAGCCTGTGACTATTTCATTTATTTTTGCATCCTTGGTACCTGATATTACATCATAGGTGCTTAATATATATTTGTTGAAAGAATAAACTTATCACAAATATTTGCTGAAAGAATGAATTTATCTCATCTAGTACCACATTTCATTTTCTATTATTTTAAAGTATTAGCAGCATCTTTATGAAAAAACTTGAGGTTAGAATTATTTTTAGTCAAAGGGAACATGTCTTTGTGACAAAGACAGCTTAAAGCAGGGGAAGATGATCAAGGGGAGTAGGGCTCCAGCACAAGGAATATGCATTAGTCAGCCAGCTACGTGGCTATTAAGGAGAATGTGTATTAGCAAATTGCAAAATTAATACATCTATCAAAGTTCAGAAGAAATTATTTTATTAATCCCTACCTCTATGCATAAATATCCTAAAACCAAAGTTAGTATCTATTTAAAGGAAGTATAAAACATTGGTATATCCTAAAGAAGTTACTCAGGTGAAATTACACACTGCTTTTGAATTCTTAATATTGAACTTTACTTATAAAAGCAGTAGGTCATCACAAATCCCTTCATTGGTAAAAGTTACAAGGACATATTCAGAAAACCCTAGGCCATCTGAGAGTGACATATGGAAATACAAAAAAAGAAGGTTTATTCGAGAAAGACTTTCTACTATTTATGAAAACCAGGAGCTGGAACTAGAACAGAAATTTCTAGGCTCCAGAAAAGTTTTAAATACAAATATAAGATGTTAATATAAGGCCACCTTCTGTAGCTCGAGGTTTTAATATAATGAAAATAACTATGATAGAAACCACCCAGAGGCAAGTGTTAAACCAATATCTTCCTAATGTATTTGCTTTTTAAGGGGAAAAAAGCAAATCCATATAGAAAGAATTATCCTTTGATTTGATTTGAAATACTGAGGACTAGGTCAAGATTAAATAAACATACTCCACTCCATTTCTCCCACAGAATGCAACTAAAAACACTGGACAAATGTATCCGAGGACCTGAAAACATAAACGGTAGCAGGCAGATGGAAAAAGGAAACAAGAACATGCAGTACCACCATACAGCAGGCAAGTTTCCCACTCTTTGTTTCTCCAGTATCTCCTAGCCTGGACTCAAAAGTTGAAACTGCATACCAGGTGCACCAAGAAAAAGCTCCAGAGAAGCATTCTATTTCTGGTCTAAAGAGCAAGAAAGGGAAACGGAGTGGGGGAAATCCCCTGGGCCTTTCTGTTCTTCCCTTTCACTCCAGTCTCAGCCTCCAAGCAATACCAGAGCAGCACTGTTGGCAATGGCAGCAGCACCCAGGCAAGCTCCAAAATCTCCAAAAACCCTATTCTTTGACAGATACTGCAGTGCCAATAGGAAGGGGAGAATCCCTACTTCTTTTATGCTTTATTCTCTTGCCAGTTGGTCAAAGAAGCTGACATCATTGTGGGAAGTGTGCTAAAGTGTGAGGGAAGTAAAGCCCTAGCTTTCTAGCCAATCAATCCAGAAGGTGGGGTCCCTAAGAATCAGAAAGGTCACAGAAAAGAGGAAGTTCATGAAAGCTTATAAAGTTGTGTCATACTGTTGGGCTTACCCCTGAGCTGAGCATGCATGAACGTGACTGAAGGATCATTCTCCAAGGGTTTGAGAACTAAATTATGACCTGTCCACCCGCCAGGACCCAGACTGGACACAGGGAGGCACATATGCAGGTAAACTTACTCTGGAACCACAGCCTACAGAATGCTGGATGGAACTTGTAGCCTGAACCTAACTAGGTCATTTGCTCCCTAAAGCAAAAATTTCAACATTTTTCACAAGATTTAAACATGACCCAGAGTCATATAAGTCAAACTGTCCACGATACAATCCAAAATGAATTGCGATACAAAGACTTAAAAATCCCATTATCCTACAAGGGAAAAGATAATCAAGATGGCACAGATGCTGAAATTACAAAACAAAAAAACTTTTTAAAGAAGCTAGTATAATAGTGCTCCAGGAAGGTCAAACACTCTTGAAATAAATGGAAAGACTGTCTTCACAGAGACATACAAGATACTAAATTAATTAATTAATTTAAAAAAAAATAGAAATTTTAGAACTGAAAAAACATAATAACCCAACTTAAAATTCAATAGAGCAACAACATGGATGGATCTTGATAATATTATGCTAAGTGTAAATCAGACTGAGAAAGACAAATACCATATGATCTCACTTATACATGGAATCTAAAGAACAGAATAAATGAGCAAACAAAACAGAAATAGGTTCAGAAATATAGGAAAAAAAAACCTGTTTTGGTTGCTGGGGGGAGGAGGGAGGATGAGGGAGAAGGTGAAGAGATTAGAAAGCGCAAATTGGTAGATACAATATAGTCATGGAAATATGAAATACAATATGGGGAATATAATCAACTATATTGTAAAGATTATGTAAGGTGCCAGATGGGCACTGGACTTATCAGGGGGATTACTTCATAGACTGTGTAGATGTGTGACCAATGCACTGTACGCCTGAAGCTGAAGTAGAATAATATTGTATGTAAACTATAATTACATATATATGTTTACACATATATACATACATACATATATACATACACACACACACACACACACACACACACACATATATATATATATATATCTGGTCACGAGATGTGGTGTACAGCATAAGGAAGTCAATGGTATCATAACAGCTATATAAAATGTCAGAGGGGTAGTAGCTTGGGGAAGAAGGGTTATCACTTTGTGAGGGGTGCAAAATGTCTAACTATTATGTGGCTTTGAACACTGAAACTAATAAAAAATAAAAATTAAATTAAAAAAAAAAGGCACAAGCACAGGACCTTCAGATCCTGGCACCAGGGTCCCCAATAGACCATGCATACTTTTGCAATAATACAAACTAAAATTCAACCTAATAAAAAAGAAATTCATTGGAAAGACTCAAAGCACAATGGAAATGATAGAAGAAAGAATCAGTGACTCTGGAGATAAATAGAAATTTTTCAAGCTGAACAAAAAAAAAAAGTTTAGAAAAAAGTAAATAGAGCCTCAGGGACTTGTAGGACAATGACAAAGGTATAAAAGCTGGACAATTAAAGTTCCAGACAGAGAAAGGAAAAGTTACAGTGCCAAAAAAATATTTGACGAAAACAATGACTGAAGTGACAACATGGATGGACCTAGAGGGTATTATGCTGAGAGAAATAAGTCAGACAGACAAAGACAAATACTATATGATTTCACTTATACGTGGAATCGAGAGAACAAAATAAATGAACAAAACAGAAACAGACTTATAGATACAGACAACAAACTGATGGTTGCCAGATTGGAGGGGGATTGCGGGGCTGAGTGAAAAAGGTGAAAAATTAAGAAGTATAAAATGGTAGTTGCAAAACAGTCACGGGGATGTAAAATACAGCACAGGGAATATAGTCAACAATATGGTGATAACTGTATGGTGCCAGGTGGGTACTAGGCTTATTGGGGGGATTGCCTCTTAAATTATATAAATGTCTAAACACTATGCTGTACACTTGAAACTAATATAAAATAATATTGAATGTCAACTGTAATTGAAAAGTAATATTTTTATATGTCCAAAAAAAAAAAAAGAAAAAAAAATGACTGAAAACGCCTCCAAATATGGCAAAAAAAAGAGAAAAACCAAACCCTAAACTTACAAAATCAAGGGTCTCAGTGAACCTTAAACAGGAAGAAACTCAAAGAAATCCATGTTCCAAACGCTATAACCAAACTGTTGAACATGAAAGACAAAGAAAATATCTTGAAAGTAGCCACACACAAACACAAAAAAACCATGTTAAATATAAGGTAATGATTCCAAAACTGCAGATTTCTCACCAGAAACCATGTGGAGGCCGGAGGCAGTGAACATTTTAAAGCGGTAAAAGAAAAGAACTATCAACCTACAATTCTCTATCAAGTAAAATTACCTCAATAAAAGGCAAAATAAAGAGATTCTCAGAGGATAACTGGGAGAATTCTTTGACAGTAGACCTGCTCTAAGAGATGCTAAAGGAAATTCCTGAGACACTAGTGAAATAACAGAAATAACTGAACTTCAGGAATGAAGAAACAGTAAAAGATACAGCAAAGATCTGGTTTAAATATAATAGACAATTTTTCTTCTTTTAAATTGTTTAAATTATGTACAACAGTTGAAAACAAAATTTATAACACTATCTGATGGGGTTTTCAACATATATAGATGACAACTACAATATGTAAGTGTGAAGGTAAAGGGACCTATATGGTGGTAAGGTTTCTACATTCCACTTGAAGTGATAAAATATTATATTTAAGCAGACTGTGAAAGTATGTATATTGTAATCCCTAGAGAAACCAGTTAAAAACCTGTACAAATAGATATAATCAAGAACTCCATAGACAAATTCTAAAAAAATTTAAACAATCCACAAGAAAGCAGAAAATAGGAAATCAAGAAATGGGAAACAGAGGAAACAAATAATAAAATGGTAGACTAAATCCAAACATAAATAATTACACTTAAGTTATAATAAATATCAATAATATTTATACATTACAATGTAGATAATTACATGGTAGTAATTATATTTAATGTAAATAATTACACTAAAACTTATACTGAAATAAATTTACCAACAAAACAAACAGTTCTCAGAATAGAGTAAAAAAAAATTACCCAACTACATGCTACTTAGAAGAAACTCACTTTAAAAACAATGACTATAGGGCCGGCCGAGTGGCGTGTTGGTTAAGAGCTGGATTGGGACGCCAGAGGGCCCTGGTTCAGATCCCACATATGAGGGCCAGTGACACTGCCCTCTACAGCTAAGATGCTGAACAACAGCTTGACCTGGAGCTGGACGGCGTAGGCTGCAGCCCCTGTTGCAGTGAGTTGCCATGGGCTACCATGTGTGGCCAGCAGCCAGCGTGAGCGGCCAGAAGTCGCTGTGAGCAGCCATCCAGAAGCCGGTGGCTGATCAGCCTCACCCGGGAAGAGCGCAATGATGGTGCCAACTTGGGCCAGTGAAGCAACGTCCTCCACAACTAGACTGAAGAACAAAAGGACAGCAAGTTGTCTGTTCCCCTTCCCCAATTCCCCAGCGCTGTTCCCATCCCCCAATTCCCCAATAAAAAAAAAAACTTTAAAAAAAAAAACCAAAAACAATGAATATAAAGGTAGGTCAAAAGTAAAGGGATGGAAAAAGATACCATGTAAACACTAATCAAGTGAAATTGGAGTGGCTGTATAAATCAGACAACAGACATCTGACCTCAGAACCAAGGAAGTTACCACAGATAAAGAGGAGCATGACATAGTGATAAAATAGTCAATTCATCAAAAAGATGTAATGATCCTAAATATGTACACACCTAACAACAAAGCCTGAAAATACAGAAAGTCAAAATTGTTAGAACTAAAAACAGAACTGGAAAAATCAACATTTATGATTAGAGACTTTAACACTCATCTCTCACTAACAGAGCAAGCATACAAAATCAGCAAGGATACGTTCATATTACGTTCATATTTCTGCAACAAGTTCATAGCATTTCTGGTTAAGTTTTGTTCATTTTAAAAATAACTTGAGGGCTGGCCAAGTGGCTTAGTTGGTTAAGAGCACGAGCTCTGAGCAACAAGGTCAACGGTTCGATTCCCACATGGGCCAGTGGGCTGCACAAGCGCTGAGCTGCCGCCGAGCTGTCAACAGGTGGCAGGATGGCTCAGCTGGTAAGAGCACGTGCTCCTAACAACAAGATTGCCAGTTGGACTCCTGCTAGGGATGGTGGGCTATGGCCACCTGCAACTAAGATTGAACATAGCACCTTGAGCTGAGTGGCTGTGAGCTGCCGATGGGTGGCCGGATGGCGATTGGACTTGGAGCTGCACTAGCTGCGCCCTCCACAACTAAGATTGAAGGACAACAACTTGGCTGTTCCTCTTCCCCAATTCCCCAGTAAAAAATCTTTAAAAAAATAAAAAACTGTGATAACCAACACTTTCTGGATTTCCAAATTGCAGATAAGGACCGGTGGACCTGTAGAAACCAATGCAAATCAAGACGGGCAAAGGTGCAAGATAGGGAGGGCATTCACCGGAGAAAAACCAACTCCAGGAGACTCAGTTTGCAGTTTCAAGGGCAATTGCCCGGGGCCCAAACAGGGTAGATTAGAACCAAAACGATGTCTAAGGCCTTAAAACTTTAGGGCCTGGAAAACCCAAGACAAAAATTTAGTTTAAGTGGAACCAGGAGGTAGTAAAGCTGGCCTCAGGTGTATGGCAAAAGCAAATATAAATATCTCTAATTAGAATAACACAATTTAAATAGAGTCTTCAAAAAATTCCCACATAAAAATCCAAAAGAATATGTCTATGGCCAAATAGCACTAAAATCACAAGCTACGAAGAGAGTGAATCTGAATAAATAAATAAATACTGATTCAGAGCCACAAAAACTGTAGATATTAGAATTATCAGATAATGAATGTATGTTTAATAAATTTTTAAAAATTTAAAAATGAGCTCAAAAGTGGGATGAATTGATAAAGGAACAACAAACTAAAAAACGACCAGGCAAATTTGAAGGAAAAAAGAGAATTTTTAGAAATTAAAAGTTCAATAACTTTAAGATAAAAACATGTTAAAAATATTGACTCAACAGAAGATTCGACCCATCTTTAGTGAGTACCAATGAACTAAAAGATAGATCTGAAGAAATCACCACCAATCGGAAAAGGCTACATACTATAGGATTCCAACTATATGATGTTCTCAAAAAGGCAAAACTATGTAGACAGTGAAAAGATCAGTGGTTGCCAGGAAATAGGGGGTAGGGAGAGATGAACAGGCAGAGCACAAAGGGTTTTTAGGGCAGTGAAAATGCTCTGTATGATACTATAATAATGGATGCATATCATTGGATACATGTGTCCAAATCTATAGAATGCACACCAAGAGTAAACCATAATGTAATCAGTGGACCTTCGGTGATTATGATGTAAGTTCATCAAATGTAATAAATGTCCACTCTGGTGGGGGATGTTCATAATAAGAGAAACCATGCATGTGTGGGGGCAGGGGATATATGGGAAATCTGTACCTTCCCCAAAATTTTGCTGTGAATCTTAAACTGCCATCATCATCATCATCATCATCATCATCATCATCATCATCATAACGTCGTCTTAATAGAAAGAAAAAAAGCTAACAATAAAATCCAAGAAGGAAATCACCTAGCCCTTTGAGAAACAAAGAACAGATAAGGTGAAAGAGAAGAAGAAAAACAGAGGCTATCTAATTAGAATCCCAGGAGGTGATAATTGAAAAATAAGGCTGTGTAATTTCCAAACTAATACAGAATAAATTCTGTTGTAGAAATGCCTGGGCTGTAATTCTAGCTCCCCACTTACTATATCATCTAGGTCAAGTTACTTAACCTTTCTAAGCCATGGTTTTCTCATGTGTAACAAAGGATAATAATGCCTACCTCACAAAGATGTTGTAACTATTAACCCTCCATCAGACGCAACTGAACTCACAGATTCACTGCATACAAATTTTTAGATATGAAATACGTCTTTACTGTAACAAGTCACAAACATGACTGGAGATAGGTTATGGGAGAGGGGGAAGATACAGAAGCGATGAGTCACGATACTTAAGTTAATTGTTAGATATTTGAAAATTTGTGTGCAATGAATCTGTGAGATCAGTTGTGCCCGACGGAGGGTTAAATGAAATCTAAGTATAGCATTTAGCACAGAACTTGGTAAATGTCACCTATTGGCAATTAAAAAATAAATTTACCTGCAAAATACAGTAAAATTGTAATAAAATTAAGACATACAGCATGGAATAAGCCTCTCTGGATAATGGTTTGATTTCAAAATCTGGAAAGAAAAAAATAGGATAGCACTTGACCCTTCTTCATTTGTTAATTCTGCTAACAACCTTCTTAGAGGATCCAATCACTATAGATAATCCTTCTGTTCCCTTTTCACACACTAATACTACTCCAGGACACTCTCCAAATCCTCCCAAATTTGCAAGTGGGTATGGACGAAAAAATTATTCCAGTCCTTTTATTCCTCAAGTTCCACTTTGTAAACTGATAAAAAAAAAAAAAACCCACAAAAACAAACAAAAAGGATAAAGAGAGAGAGAAGGAAATCACATACTTACTTTTCATTAGTTTTCCTGATAATTCCTTTAGTGGAGAAGAGGGACTATTTCTACTGGCTATTGTAAATCTGGAGGAGGATTCTTGGGTTTCCATGGAAACTTGATGAGCTCCTCTTCTGGCCATTTCCAGATGACGAGAATGGGCACTGTCACATTCCTGGGAAAGTAGCAAGTGATTCTGAGTGTTGCTAGTTCTACTATTCAGGTAAATTCCTTCTGGTTGAGTGGTAAGCAACTGGGCTGAGCAAGAATCCTCTAATCTCTTGTCAAGAGACTGGGTTACAAAAGATGCCGTAGTTTCTTGCTTTTTAGATGGAGAGACAGGCTCAGCCAATGAACTCTGCTTCACTGTGTTCAGACTGTGTGCTCTTATTCGGGACCAAGTTGCAGAGTGAAAACTTTCGGCTTCTAACCAAAATTTAACCAAATGCTCCATTCTCCGAAGTTCCATGAATTGAATGAAATAAGGGAGGACAATAGTGTCATGCAAGACTTGTTCAAGGGTTTTTGAAAGACTTGATTTGGTCTCTTGAGTCTGGTAACCCAGACAAGATCTGCCTAAAAGAAGCAAAAGAATTAGCAGTCAGTAACAAATAGTTTAACAGATTAGTCAGTCACTGTAACATCATGTTTCAAGAGTTACTAAATAAATAAAATTTACCTCCTAGCAATTTAAATGAATTAGACATAATTCAAATTAAATGAATCAGACATAAAGTAACTAGACATACTATGGTTTTGATTCTAAACAAGCAAAGAAACAACTGTCCAAAACATTTAAATTCTTAAAAAGCTCTTTGTTACTCAAATACTCCTCATATTTCTTTTAATGGCAATTCAGACCACGTAACATTCCCCCCCCCCCAACAAAAGAAACGGTTTATTTGGGAAAAGAAAAAGCAAGACGGCCACCGCAGTGCGAAAGCACACCTCCCACACGGAGCTCCTACCGGCAGCCCACGTGGAGGCAGAAAAGACCTAACATTTTTTTAAAAATCTTGATACTAGTTCCAAAGAAAGAAAAAAAGGACAAAAACATGAAAAATATTCAACCTCGATAAAAATCCCAGAAAAGCAAATTAATACAAAGTAACATTTTTGTCTGTTAAATTGGAAGATGTTTTTTCAAGAATAACAAGCACAGCGAAACAGGAAATACTCTCGCCCACTGATGATGAGACTGTAAACTGGCAAAACATTTCTGGAGAATTCAGTGACAGCAAACCTTAGCAATCTGCATGATTTTCAACCCAGTAGCTCTACTTCTAGGAAATTATCCTAAGGAAAAATTGTGGGTCTGCAGATATAGCTAGAAAGATGTTATGAACTCGGCATTATTTAAAACAGAATAAAAAGGAGCTCTGGGATTTTATCTTGAAAAAGTAAATTTAAAAAAGCTTAATAAAAATAAGTTGATTTTACATTTAACTAAAGCTAAGTTATATATATATAACTACAGCTATTAGAATAAACAAAAAATTTTTTTACTTTCATAGGATGACAAAAAGATTCATTATCATGGAACTGATGGCTTTAATTTTTCAAAAGGGATTTTCTTAATCCTTTGATATTCAAACCTTTTCTTTTGAAGCACTTCACATGTCATCATTCTTGCTGACTATCTTATTGTCAATGTTAACTAGTCCATCTTTGTAGACATCAGTTTCATGAACTTCAGAAAACCCAGATCCCCTGTAAGACTTCCAATTTTTTTAAACTTTTAATTTTGAGAGAATAGTAGATTCACGTGCAGTTGTAAGAAATTTCCTGCATTTTTCATTTTTCTTTTTTTTTGGGGGGGGGGTTATTTTAACACAACAGGGATCCTCCTACTATGTGACCTTTTTTCACTTTAACATATCTTAGACATTTCTCCATGTCTTCAAACTTTTAAATGGCTACACAGTCTTCTAGAGTATGGGTATACCACAATTTGACTACTTTTCTATTAATGGATATTTATATGTTGTTCCTAATTTTTTCTTATCACAAACAATACTGCAATGAATAGCTTTATACATACTTGTATATACACCTTTGTACATACATGTGAGCGTATCTAAGGGCTATATATATACACACACACACACACACACACACACACACACACACACATATCTCTCTCATATATTTTGATAAATACTTCCAAACTTCCTTCTAAAAAATCTTCACCAATTTACACTTCCACTAAAACGGAATGGCTGTTTCTCTAAATCTACATTAACATTCAAATCATCAAACTTTAAATATTTGCTAATGTGCCAGGGGGAACATTAACTCATTATTTTAATTTGCATTTCCCTGAGAGTATTAGTGAAAAAAGGCATCCTCTTCATACATTTAGTGGCCAAATGTATTTCCTCTTCTGGAAATGGCTGATTTTCCTACTGGACATGCTTTATATTTTGTACTTCTAGGAATACAACCTGGTGTCATCCATTACACTTATACCTGTTATTTTAACTTACATACATTTTTTTCAAAGCCCCTTCCAATTATACAGTTCAGTATTCTCCGGCAGAAGTTTCACATATCATATTCAACTCCTTCCTCTTACTGCGACTTAACAAAAAGTGACTGTCACTTACCCAAGTCACCAAAATGAGCGGCCTCCATATGGCTTGGCTGCTTCTTAAGTGTTGCTGTCCTGCTACTTGAAAAGGAGTCCATGTTGGCAGAAATGGCATTGATTGCAACATGACTTGGTCCTGCAGCCTCCAGCAAGGCATGATTTTTAGTGCTTTTTTGTGGGGAATGTACGGATATTGAGGCTATAATTTTTCAAAAAATTGTTAAAAATTAAACAAAGTCTGATAATGTAAAATTGTCTCAAAAGAGGGCTTTACAAGAACTTTAAAAATTAAGTTTCTTAACACCTTTAAGTAAGTCTCTTAAGTAAGCACACTCAACAAAAAACAACTTAAGGGAAAGGTAAATTAATCAAGCAGAAGAAAAGTGGAAAGAAACGCCCTATTATTATTTATAACTCTCAAAATACTATACCAAAAATGGAACTTAAAAGAGATTTTCTTTGAGAAGTTCTACTGAGGGTAGGCAGTTCCAAAGGCAGGAAACATTCTGAAATATGGACCCTCTTCAATTCCTTAATTCTTGCTTACCCAAGGAACTAAACTAAAATTGCAGAATAAAAGCTTAAGGGGAGAAATTTTAGAAAAATACTCTTCAGAATACTTATTTTACTTTTTTAACTGAGTAACAAAATTTCTTCCATCTAACAAAAAACATTTTAATCAAAGTTCAAACTGCTTAAAGATAAAGCACCCTTAAAAATTCATAAAATATATTTTCTTTAGTAATCTGAAGAACTATATCAATCTTTTGACTTCAGAATAAAGACGTTACCAATGTGTTAATAGGAAATAGTCAACTCAATATTACAATATTGTCCAAGTAACCTTATGAAACTTGTCATTACAGCTTAATTAAAATTCTACCTATCCTATTTATTCCACACAAACATCAAAGATTCTTATTAAAGTTTTTGAAGAGGTTTTGGCTTAATACATTGCTATAGTAAGAAGAATGGAATGATACAGGTCACAGCATTCCACACCCTCAAGACACTCTCAGATAACTAAACTGGACCGTACTAACACCAACTTATTTTACTGAGCGGTCAACAGAGAGGTGCTCTCAATCTCAGTAAACAGTTCCCAGACATAGAATCTGAGGAATACTTAGTAATATTTATTATAAAGAATACACAGTACTATAATTCAATCTATTACTCCTTGAGATATGTTTATAGAATAAAGCAAATAAGAACATGAATGTCCATACCTGTTTTTCAGGTATCTACCTAAACTTATCAGACATTCAACAAGAGTAGGGAGAATTATGCAATGAAGCTGTCTTCAATGATTTCAGTTAAGTCAGTGAGTGAGTGTTAAGCACAGATTATGTACTGTCATAAATAGAGTACAAGCACTGAATTATTTTAGGCTGGTACAAATTTAGAAGTTAGATAGACCAATCTTCTCATTCTACAAAAGGAGAATCTGGGGCCAGCAGAGTGGTGGGTTAGTTAAGAGCTGGCTTGGGACACCAGAGGGCCCCGGTTCGGATCCCACATGTGAGGGCCAGAGACACTGCCCTCTACAGCTAAGATGCTGAACAACAGCTCACCCTGGAGCTGGGCAGCCGTGAGTCACCGGCGACGGCGTAGGCTGCAACCCCTGCTGCAGTGAGCTGCCATGGGCTACTGTGTGTAGCCAGCAGCCAGCGTGAGCGGCCATACAGAAGCCAGCGACTGATCTGCCTCGCCCGGGAAGAGCGCAATGATGGTGCCAACTTGGGCCAGTGAAGCAACGTCCTCCACAACTAGACTGAAGA
>NW_017731411.1:4097712-4127104 GCF_001890085.2 Hipposideros armiger | reverse complement strand
AGTTACATGACTTTCCAAGGTCATGCTGTTAGTGTAGAAGACTGGTATGCCTGAGACATCAAAGTCCCTTATTTCTACTACAATAGGATCTAGTCTTCACAAGCCTCTGTTTGCTAAGGGCTTTTAGCCTTTATCAACACCATTCAAATTTTGCTTAAAGAGGGCACTATGAACTAACATGGAATCCAACTTGCTTTAAATTATCAGAAATAAGCAGAAAATAATCTTACAAATCTCTTAACAAGTTATAACTAGTCTCTCTCTAGAAACTGATGATAAAAAGTTAATACTCAATGCTAGCCACACAACATATAACATCTGAAAGAAAAATCTAAATAAGTAGTAATAAATTTCATGTAAATAAATTACATTTATGAAATTTATATGTAATGGCTATAAAAATAATTTCCATTATAGTTTTCCTATTCCAATCTTTGTACATTGACAAAATGAAATCAGTGAAAACTAAAACAGAGACTATAATCTAAGCAAGTCTTATAAATAAGGACAATATGTTGATTCCAATAAAGTTCGATGAATAAATTTTAAGTTTAAGGCCCTTCATCCAAAGCAATAAAGTGAAAACTTTATTATAATAATAATAAATAAATAAATAAATAAGTATAGTAATCATTCATACTTCTAGATAAACAATAGAAAACCAAGTGACAGTGCTTTCACTCAGCTGTCAGACTGCTCAGCTAAAAAAGTATTTTTTACTTTTGTCGTTTTAAAATAAAGTCAACTAATCATTTTTAGGGAACAATCAAATGTGTGATTAATAGGGAGCGCACCGGTTCACTGTAATTACTAGGACAGCCAGCAAATGCTTAGTAAAAGCCTATTATATAAGCTAGGTGTTGAAGAGTGTAGAAGTTAAACAGAGAAACAGGTCACAATCATAAATAATTCTAAAGCAAGGCAGAAATGATTAATGGCAAAAGAAAGGAGAAGATATTTATGCACATTACTTTTTCATAAATTCAAAGCACATTACTTTTTAATACAATGGAATGTTGCTGAACTCACCTTTAATGGACTTGACATCTGAGGTCTTATCTTGTTCTCTGCCTTTCACTAGAAGATAAAAGAGTGTCATGACCAACTTTTAGTCAAAAAGACACATTCTATATATATTGTAAAAATTACACAGGCTTTATTCTAACAGGTGAGTATTCAAAGTTCTACAGCAATGGACTAACTGCCTGGGGTGGGGGTAGGGGGCAGGGATGGGCAGTCATCAGGGTAAGATTCTCTAAGAAGTTATCTCTGAAAGCACTCAGTCAAGAGCACTAAGTGTGCTGATGGAGAGACAATGTCAGAACATCTGGGTTCAAATTCTGGCTCTGTCACTTATTAACCATGTGATCCTAACAAGTTACTTTACTCCTCTGGGTCTCAAGTTCCTTGATTTATAAAATTAGGTCAATAATAATAATACCTATCTTAGAGGGTTATGGATGAAAACAATACTTGTAAAAGGCTTAGAGGAGTAACCAGCACACAGTAAATTTAGGATCTTAATTAATATTATTACCAGGTGCCACCCACCACCAGATGCATCCTGAAAGTTATTTATCATATTTTATTTCTTATATATTGCCCCCTACAGCATCAAATACAAACATTCTAAACTTACATTCTGACCTTCTAATATTCAAGGTTTAACAAACTGTCTCTTAAAAAATTATACAATCTCTCCTCTATTACACAAAACAGTGAAAATTCTACTGCAGACACACTAATATAATATCCAAGAAAGGAAGGTGCATGGCAGCCTAAGCCAAGTGTGAACTGCTACAGCATCTAACATAAAACTATTTTTAACCCTCTTTACTTTTTGTGTGGTTTTTTTTCAACATTTTCTTTAACGTCATCATGAAAGCCTATCAAAATAAGAAATCCCAAAATGTGACCATTTCTACTTGTGCTGTCAAACATAAAAGGCTAGTAGCAGGAATTAACGAGCTCTCATATTTTCTGATAAATCAATCCATCAACACATATTTGAATGCCTAGTATGTACCAGGTACTCTCCTGGCTCAGAATAGATAGTCCTGCCTTCAATAAGTCCATATGCAAGTATGTGGAGACAAGTATGGACAAAAATCAGTAAGATCATTTCAGGTGCTGATCACTGCTGTCAGGAAGATAAAATAAGGAAATGAGGTAGGGTGACAGGTTTTTGCAGCCCTTTCAGCAGCATCTGCCAATGGACTACATCTCCTGCTTGAAACATGAACTTGTCTTGGCTTCCATGACACTCCACTCTTCTGGTTTTCTAGCCACTCTTTAGTTTATCCCCTTGCTGACTGGCTTTTCCTTTGCCCACTGGAAGTTTCTCAGGAGGAAAGGATTTGGATCCCTTTTCTTTTCACTACATATACATATGTATTTCCTGAATAATCTTATCCAATCTTAAGGCTTTCAATACCATAGCTATGCCTTGACTGCTAAATTTATATCTCTAGTCTAAATCCTTTTTGATCTTAAATTCAGTTAACCACCTACATGACAACTTCCATAATTTTATTTGTCCAAAGCGAAACATGTATTTTTTTTTAAGTTTTTTATTGGGGAATTGGGGGATGGGAACAGCACCGGAGAATTGGGGTAAGGGGAACAGACAAGTTGCTGTCCTTTTGTTCTTCAGTCTAGTTGTGGAGGACGTTGCTTCACTGGCCCAAGTTGGCACCATCATTGCACTCTTCCCGGGTGAGGCAGATCAGCCGCCAGCTTCTGGACGGCCGCTCACACTGGCTGCTGCCTACACACGGTAGCCCATGTGTGTAAGCCCATGGCAACCCAGTGCAGCAGGGGCTGCAGACTGCGCCATCGCCTCTCAGCAGCCCAGCTCCAGGTTGAGCCGTTGTTCAGCATCTTAGCTGCAGAGGGCAGTGTCACTAGCCCTCATATGTGGGATCCAAACCGGGGCCCTCTGGCATCCCAAGCCAGCTCTTAACCAACGCGCCACTCGGCCAGCCCGAAACATGTATCTTTTCCCAAACCTGTTTCTACTACATTGTGCTCTCTCATGAATGACACACCAGTTTCTCAAGCCAAAAATCGGAGTCATCCTTAACATTGTCTCTCCCTTACCTCTCACATCAAAACCACTTCTAAGACCAACCAATTCCACCACCAAAATACCTCCACAGTTCCACTTTGCCACACTCAATGCATTCTCATCTTACCAATCAGATCTCCTATTCAATACTTCAAACATTAAAGTATACACACAACCCAACTTTACCAAATATTAGCATTGTGCCTTTCCTCTCCTAAATATTATACACTACCTGATCCCAATGCTTTGCTTCCCTTCCCAGAGATAAATTCTACCCTAAATTAGATGTGTTTACTACCATGCATGTTTTTAGGCTATTACTGAATATGAAAGTATAAAAAAAGTAAAACATGGAATTATTCTGCACATCTTTAAAAATTACATAAACAGCATAGGCATATCTCAGTTAATTGCACTGTGCTTTACTGCACTTCACATTTTTTACAAATTGAAGGTCTGTGGTGACCTTGCACCCAGCCAAGTCTATAGACACCTTTTTTCCAAAAGCTTTTGCTCACTTTGTGTCTCTGTCACATTTTGGTAATTCTAGTAATATTTCAAATGCTTTCATTAATATTACATTTGTTATAGTGATCAGTGATCTTTGTTACTACTGTAATTGTTTTGGGATGCCATGAATAGCTCCCGTGTAAGATGATGAACTTAATGTTGTCTTGTGTTCTGACTGCTCCAGCAACCACCCATTCCCAACTCTCACTCTCCTCAGGCCTCCATATTCCCTGAGACACAGCAATATTGAAATAACAACCTTACAGTGGCCTCTAAGTGTTCAGGTGAAAGGAAGAGTCACTTGTCTCTCACTTTAAATCACAAGCTAGAAATGACTGAGCTTAGTGAGGAAGCCATGTTGAAGCCAAGCAGGCTGAAAGCTAGGCCCTTTGAGCCAACTGGTTAGGCAAGTTGTGAATGCAAAGGAAAAGTTCTCGAAGGAAATTAAAAGTGCTACTCCAGTGAACACATGATAAGAAAGTGAAACAGCCTTATTGCTGATATGGAGAAAGTTTTAGTGGTCTGGATAGAAGATCAACCCAGCCACAACATTCCCTTAAGCTAAAGCCTAATTCAGAGCAAGGCCCTACTCTCTTCAACTCTATGAAGGCTGAGAGGTGAGGACACTACAGAAGAAAAGTTTAAAGCTAGCAGAGGTTGGTTCATCAGGTTTAAGGAAGGAAGCCATCTCCATAACACAAAAGTACAAGTGAAGCAGCAAGTGCTGATGGAGAAGCTGCAACAAGTTATCCAGGAGATCTAGCTGAAGGTGGCTGCACTACACAACAGATGTTCAATGTAGATGAAACAACCTTATATTAGAAGATGCCATCTAAGACTTTCATAGCTGGTAAGAAGTCAGGGCCTGGCTTCAAAGCCTCAAAGGACAGGCTGGCTCTCTTGTTAGGAGCTAATGCAGCTGGTGACTTTAAATTAAAGCCAATGCTCCTTTTCCATTCCCCAAATCCTAGGGTCCTTAAGAATTATGCTAAATCTACTCTGCCTGTGTTCTATAAATGGAAAACAAAGCCTGGATGACAGCACATCTGTTTACAACATGGTTTACTGAATACTTTAAGCCCACTGTTGAGAGCTACTGCTTAGAAAAAGAGTCCTTTCAAAATATTACTGCTCATTGACAATGTACCTGGTCACCCCAGAGCCCTGATGGAGATGTACAATGAGATTAATGTTGTTTTCATGCCTATTAACACAACATCCATTCTGCAGCCCATGGATCGGGGTAGTTTCAACTTTCAAATCTTATTATTTAAGAGATACATTTCATAAAGCTATAGCTGCCATACAGTGATTCCACTGATGGATCTGGGCAAAGTAAACGGAAAACCCCTGGAAGTGATTGACCATTCTAAGAACATTTGTGATTCATGGGAAGAGGTCAAAATATCAACATTAACAGGAGTTTGGAAGAAGTTGATTCCAACCCTCATGGATGACTTTGAGGGGTTCAAGACTTCGGTGGAGGAAGTAACTGCAGATATATTGGAAATAGCAAGAGAACTAGAATTAGACGTGGAGCCTGAAGATGTGACTGAATTACTGCAATCTCATGATAAAACTTGAACATGAGGAGTTGCTGCTTATGGATGAGCAAAGTAAGTGATGTCTTGAAATGAAATCTATTCCTGGTGAAGATGCTGTAAAGGCTGTTGAAATGACAACAAAGGACTTAGAACATACTTAGGACTTAGTTGCTATAGCAGCAGCAGGGTTGGAGAGGATTGACTCCATTTTTAAAGAAGTTTTACTGTGGGTAAAATGCTATCAAACAGCATTGCACGCTACAGAGAAACTGTTCATGAAAGGAAGAGTCAATCAATGTGGCAAACTTCACGGCTGTCGTATTTTAAGAAATTGCCACCTCAACCTTCAGCAGTCATCAACATCAGGGCAAGACTCTCCACCAGCAAAAAGATTAACTCGCTCAGATGACAGCATTTTTTTTTTAGCAATAAAGTATTTTTAAATTAAGGTATGTACATTGTTTTTCTTTTTCTTTTTAGACAATGTTATTGCTACACCATGGTGTAAACATAACTTTTATATGCACTGGGAAACCAAAAATTTCGTGTCACTTGCTTTATTATGATATTCGCTTTATCGCAGTGGTCTGGAACCAAACCCACAATATCTCTGAGGTGTGCCTGCATTCTTCTACACATATATGACACTTGTACTTATTCAATAATTCAACATTTGTCTATATTGATGCAATTCTAGTTTTCATGTAGCTCTAGTTCATTCATTTTTGCTGCTTAATTCCTTTAAATAAATATATTTATCCATTTTCCTGTTAATTAACATTTAGGTTTTATTTTCTAGTTTTTACTAAGACAAACAATGATGTGATGAACATTCTAGTACATATGTACATTCCTATGTACATATGGAAGAATTTCTCTAGGATAAGTACCTAGGAATGGAATTGCTAGTTAACAAATTATGTGCATGTTTTAATGAAAAGAGCTGTATCAATTTACACTTCTAACACCATACTTCTTATTCTCATCCTTGGTATTTAAAATTTTTGCCAACTTAATAGTTTCAAATGATATTTGATGGTATTTTTAATTCATTTTCTTGATTTCCTTTGGTGTTATATCCTTTCATATTCATTGGCTATTCAGGTGTTCTCTTTTATGGACTGCCTATTCATGTTGTCTCTTATTAATTGTAGAAATTCCATACACATTCTGGATACTAACCCTTTGTTGTTTATGTTGCAAATACCTTAGGTATGTTTTATTGTATGAAAGTTTTAAATTTTAATGTAGTCAAATTTACATTATGTGGATTGTATTTTTCTATGTCTTAGTTTTAAAATATGCTTTCCTACCCCCAAATCAGATTCCCCGCCCCCCCTATATTTTCTTCTACATGATTTCTTCAAGTTTTTGCCTTTTCAAATTTTGGCTTTTATCTACGTGGAATTTATTTCTGTATATCAGGGATTGGCAAACTACAGCCCATGGGCCAAATCCATTCCACCACCATTTTTTTTATAAATAAAGTTTTATTTTAGCACAGCCATGTCCATTTGTTTACATACTGTCGATGGCTACAAGGATAGAGAGTGAGACAGAGATCATATGGCTTTCAGGGCCTAAAAATGTTTACTTTCTGGCCTTTTACATAAAAAGTTTGCTGAACACTGAATGTATAGAATAGGAGGTAGGAAATCTTAATTAATTTTTTGCCAGAGGAATAACAAGCATCACTCATTGATTAGTCCAACCTTTCCCCAGTGAATAGGAACTCTTTATATACCAAGTTCCCATACATACCTGATCTGTTTCTGGGCATTTAAGTCTACTGTCTTAATTACTTAACTATATAATAAGTCTCTGGCAGGGCCAGGTTCTCTACCTTATTCTTTTCCAAAAATACCTTCCATATCAACTTATCCTGATCCTAAACCCCCAAGGGAACTTCTTTTTAAACAGCATTGACTTAATGATTAATTTGGGAGCATTCACATCTTTCTGGTATTGAATCTTTTTATCCATGAACATAGTATACTTCCTCATT
This sequence comes from Hipposideros armiger, assembly GCF_001890085.2. NCBI lineage: Eukaryota > Metazoa > Chordata > Mammalia > Chiroptera > Hipposideridae > Hipposideros > Hipposideros armiger. The sequence continues at coordinate 4,119,978 of NW_017731411.1, read as the reverse complement.
TATTTGGGTCTCCTTTTAAGTCCAATTATATTTTGTAAATTCCATAAAGATTTCACAGTCTTTTGTTTTAACTGGCATACTAGGATATAATTGAGTTTTAAATACTTACATAAATGCATATAGTATTTTAAAAACCTACCCAAACTCTTTAATGAGTTCTAATGGTATGTGTGTAGATTTTCTTGAATTTTTTATGTATTCAATCACATTACTTGAAAATAATGATTCCTTTGTTGGTCCCTTTCCCTCACAAAGCTTAACTTTTCCTTCTTTTTTTGTGTATGCACCATTGTGAAGACCACATTAGCTTTCTTTTTGTTTGTATACATCCCTGATATATTTTCCCATCTTTTTCTTCTAACCTTCCCATGATCTTTTTTATATTTAAGCAGTATATAGCAGGGATCCAATCTGATGATCACCATCTTTTTACTATCTGGTTTGATCCATTTCTGTTTATTGTGATTATTGATCCTTATTTCTAAAAAAGAGCATTTTTAAAATTCTGACTATAACTTTGCTGATTTCTCCTGGTAATTCTCTATATTTTGCTTATATTTCTTGAAACTGATATGAGGTGCAAATTAGTTCAGAATTTTATCTTCTTAGTGCCCTGTTCATTTTATCATAATATAAAAAAAGAAAAAATAGTGGCCTTTTTGCCCAATGATGTTTTACGCTTTAAAGTATTTCATGTGCCACACAAACTTTCCTCTGGTTAACATCTGTCTGGTATATTTATCCCTGTATTTTCAGTTTCTTTATTCCTTATGTTTCCGTTGTGTCTCTGGTAAATAGCTTATGGATGGATTCTGGTTTATCATCCAACCTGAGTCTTTATCTTTTAGCTAAATGGACTTTTATTAGATTTTTAGCCATATAGATTTTAGGCTATTTACATTTATTGTGATTACTGACCCATTTAGGTTTATTTCTGCCACCTTATTTTATACTACTATGCTTTTTCTTGTTTGTATGTTTCTTTTTATTATGAAACATCTGAAACATAAAGACCAGATCTTAGCATGAGGAACATTTAGGTTTGCTGAACCTTAACATTGTCATATTCGCTTCAGAAGAATTTTTAAAAGAAATAAAACATTGCAGGTGCAACTGAACTGTCTCTCTGATTTCATTCCCCTTCTCCCTAGAGAAACAATTTCATATATTAAATGTTTATTGTTTCCATCACATTTTTACTCTCTAACATATTTATGTATCTATGAACAATATATATAGTATTGCTTGAGGTTTTTAAACTTTATACAAGTAGTTGTACCAAATGACATTTCCAGGAGCAGTGTACCCTAACCAATCTTGGTACAGTCAAATCCCAACTCCACCAGTCTTCTCAAGAACTTTACCTCTGCAACACCTCTTTCTTCTGTATCATTTTCTCCCTTTCTAGATCATTCCTGTCAGTATACAAACATGATCTAGCATCTTTTACCTTAAAAAAAATAATAAAATAATACAAACCACACATTAACCCAATAGCCCCTTTCAGCTATTGCCCCTTTTTTGTTACTTGTCACTGCAAAGTTTCTTGGAAAAGGTGTTTTTAGTTACACTTTCTATTTTCCTCACTTCACATTCTCCCCTTAACCCATTCCACTGACACTACTCTTAAAATAAAAGTTGTCAATTACTTTCACATTATCAAATTGAGTTGCTATTTCTATTTATCTTGACCTTGCAGGTGACATTCAAACACAAGACTCCCTTCTTTTTGAAATATCATCTTCTTTTAGCTTCCATGACATTGCACTCCTATATCACTGACATTTTATTTTCAATTCTCCTATGCCAATGGCTCATGTTCCTCAGCTTAACTTCTAAAAGCTAAAGTGCCCTCAGAGTTCTCTCCTAGGCTCCTTTCTTGTCTAGAGTATAGCAGAAAATACTACCTAGCCACTGAACTCACTCTCCTCTTATTAGCTATAGCCTGGCACATTACTGGGCTAGCTACTCTACATTTCCCAGGAAGCTTTGCAATTATTTATGACAATATGACACGGCTCTCACCAACAGAATGTGAATAGAAATGGTATATGCCACTTTGTGGCCAAAGCTTCTCTTTCCTTCATACTTTATCCCCCTTATCATGGGTCAGAGACTGAGGACAGACAGGAGAGGCTATGACCTGGCTTTCATAAAACAGACCATAACCTAAGGGAAAGTGGAATAACAAGATGGGAGGAAAACGATCCCTGAATGATCATGAAGCAAAATCACATGATGACCAGGAACTTGGACTGTAACACAGCATAGAAATAAAGGTCTATCTTATTTGAGTCATCCCAGTTTGGTGTCTCTGTGTTATGGTTGCTTAGGCTTTCAACCTAATTCATATATGTGTGTACTCCCTAGGTGATCTCATCTAGTCCCATGTCTTTAACCATCATTTATGCAAAGTATCTCTAAATCCAGATCCAGGTCTCAAGTTCTGACCTCCTTCCAGAACTACAGACTTATATATTCAACTGACTCCTTGACATATTCACATGGACGTCCAAGAGTTATCACAAACTCCCTACTGCCAAAAGAGAATTCCTGATTCCTCCTACCCCAACCTCTAAGCCTACAGCTTTCCCAGCTTTTCTTCACTCGAATAGCATATTCAAGTCATGCTATTCCATCCTCCAACTCCCCCTGTGAGTTCCAGACTTCTGTCAGTTCCTTGAATACACGGAGCTCATTCCTGCCTCAGCACATTTGTACTATCAGCTCTCTGGCTAGAATGCAGTTCCTTTATCTTTGCAATGCTGGCTTTCTCTTCTTATTCAGTCTTCAGTTAAATATCATCTTCTCAGACAAGCCATCCCTTGAACACAAATTGTAATCTAGTGATCTGCTCCCACACCACTGTTTAAATTCCCTGCAAAGCACTTATTACTAGCTGATATTTCTCTATTCTTATTTATTCAACATTTACTAAATTCCTAACTATATCCTTCACTAGACATAGACACAATCGTGAGCAAAAGTCAGCTTCCATTCTAATAAAATACACAGTAAAGTAGATGGTGATAAATGCTGTAAAGAACAAAAAAGTAGAGCAAGGGGATGGGAGTGCAAGGGCCAAGGGCTGCAATCTTAAATAGGATGGTCAAAGAAAGCTTCAACTAAGATGTCAAATGATCAAAAACCTACAAGAGATGAGGAAGCAAAATATGTGGGTATCTGTGGGAAGAGGTTTCCAGGAAGAGAGAACAAGCGCAAAGGCACTGAGGTGGGAACATACTTGACAACAAGGAGGGCAACAGAAATAGAACAGAGGTGGAGGAGAGGAGATGAACATAGAGAGGAAATGGGACCTAGATTATGGAGGGCCATGCACAGGAAGCCACGAGAGGAATCTGAACAAATATATTTTGAAAATATACCATAGCGGTCAAGGATGAAAGAAAGGAAACCAAATTGAAGACTATAGCAAAATAATGCTCTTTCCTTAATTTTCATAAAACCAGCTTCCTTTTGACATTTTAAGCTGAGACTGGAATCACATCCTCTGAGAGGACTTCCTCAACTAACCAACCTAAATAGAACTGACTGCATAGACCAGGGTGTTAAGGGCAGGGATGGTGAGAAGTGATTGGATTTGGGTATGTTCTGGGGTACACCTAACAGATTTGCTAATGGATCAGATATAGAGTAGGAATGAAAGAGAGGTTCAAGAATGTACAGTAATACCTTGGTTTGCAGCATAATTCATTCCAGAAACAACTACTCGTACTGCAAGACATTGCTTGTTTACCACGTTAAAATGTATTAGAAATGTTTGTTCATCTTGTGGAACACTCGCAAACCACATTACTCACAATCCAAGATTTTACTGTACTAAAGTTTTAGCCTCATCAATGAAAAGGCCAGAAATACAATTTATTGAGATGAGAAAAACTGATGAACAGATTTACAACTAAATCTGGAGTTAAGTTTTAGATATAGTAATTTCAAAATGTATCTATTAGTCTATTATATCTATTAATAGATACGACTATCTAGTAATAGCCTATTTATTAGATCTCTATTAGGTACAGGTATAAAGTGGACCAACAGTTGGAAATACTGGTCTGGATTTAGGGGAGACAATCCAAGCAGGAGATGTAAATTTGGGAGTCATCAGCATATAGGTGGTATTTTAAAATGGTATTTAAAGACTGAATGGGATCTCTAAATAAGACCCATCTCCAGCTTCTACTCTTGCCACACCTGGTCTCCAAAAAACATTTAGAATAATCTTTTAAAAACATAAAGTAAGATCAAATCACTTCTCTTTAAACATTTTAAAATAATATTGCCTAACCATAAAACCTAACCATAGCCTATAAAGCTCTGAATCATCTGATCCTTGTCTACCTCTCTAAGTCTGAGTCACATGGCCTTCTTTCCTTTCTTGAAAGGTACCAAATTCTTTCTTGCCTCCCAACCTTTGACCATGCTCTTCTATGCCTAGAATGCTCTTCCTTGGCCTTGCATGTTACCTCCTGCTGATCCCTCAGCTCTGTTTCAAGGTCACCTGCTGAGGCCTCTCTATAACATCCAACCTAAATGTTTCTTCTGTCAACTTACCTCGTTCATAACACTGAGAGAGAGACAGAGAGATTTGCCTTTCTACTCTAGCAGACTATAACTCCATGGGTGAAGGGACTTTGTCTTGTTCAGTTTTCTATACTGAGGACCTAACAATGCCTGGCAAACAGTAGACAGTCAAAAGTATTTGTTGAATAGAGACAACAGTCTATTGTGCAACATGCAATTTGTCTATTATACATAGGATGCTTTTTTCCCCCGTTTAAAGGAAAAAGACAAAAACACCCAACCACTTCAAAACTGTCAAACAAATTAGAGTTATTGACTACACCAAGGTACCTTACTTCCTTGTACCACTTTACCGGTTTCATTCATTCAGCAGTTTCATTCATTCACCAAACTTTGTATATACTTAAAAAGAATTCTTTAATTTCTAATCAGAGTTGAATGTAGCCATTAGGAAATTATCTAATTCTCAGTGGAGAGAGAAGAGCAAAGTAGGTGTATTTTTCTGTACACAGCAGAGCTGTCATGTAAACCCTGATTTAGTTTAGTGCTTTTTCCAAAACCAGTTTTTGTCTGGTACGTTTTCACTGAAGCAGCAAGAACTGATACAAGAACCACTATCATACCAAAAGACACTTGTTCACTTTGGATATGTATTTATGAAATGCACTAATCCAATACATACACACACACACACACACACAAAATCAAGCTGCCTCTACTTAAAAACTGGGCAGCTACTATTGAAATTGAAAATCAGAAACATAGTTTGTTTATAAAGTTAGCATTCCAGTAGTTAGTAAACTTGCTAAGCCATCAAAAGTAGTCTTCTTCTTCAGGAAACTTTTAGCAGTAAGTTATGTTATTTTAGGAAAAGCAAAACCCCTCCTCCCTCCCAAAAAAGAGAAAATGGAAAATAGCACTAGTTGAAGAAAACAGTTTTCACGTGTTGATTTGCCATAAAAACCCTCAATATTCTGAAACGTCAGAGACTTCCGCCAACAAGGTAAAGGAATTTCCTTTTTCTTGATCCATAGTGTACACGTACATGTACACGTACACACACACAAAACCAAAAAGCGATTTTTACGCAAACAGGCATTAACTTGTATACATTTCGGCAAACACTTTGGACCACAGGACAATTCCCCTCTGACCTCACGCGAGGCCAGCTTTGTCCCTGCCTGCAGAGTCCGGGAGCAGAGCGATGCAAACGGGGGCGTCTGCGCGGAGGCCAAGGGCCCCGCCGTCACACTGGAGGAAACTCTCGTAGGCCCACGATCCCCACCGCCGCCCCTGAGGCCGGGCCAGACTCCCCGCCGGGGCCCCCACTGCTACCTTTCCGCCGGAAGAAGGACATGGCGGGGCCCGGGTCGGGGCGGAGGGCGCGGGGGGACTGTCGCGGGGAGGGCCCGGCTCCCCTCATTCAGCAACCGGCCCGGACTTCCGGAGCCGCAGAGACCGCCGCACTAGCCCGAAAGGAGACCCTTCTTCCGGGTGTGGGCCCCACCGCCTCCTCGAGATGCCCAGGCAGTTCCTGCCGCCATATTATCAACAAGCCGCCCGCCCAGAGTTCCGGTCCTTCCCCGCGCGAGGCTTCACGGGAGGCCGCGCCGCCAGCCCCGCCCCTCCCCGCCTCCTCCTGTGGGTGCGGGGGCACGCGCGGGTGTCCTCGCCGCCCGCGTGACCCCGCATGTGCGCGGCCTGCGCCCCTTGCCCGGGACCCAGATGCCCTTAGTTCGCGGCGGTCCGGGGCCTCAGCTTTGTGGTGACTGGAACTGGCCTTCGGTGGAGCGGTTCCCTTCCTGCAAGACTAACCCTCCTGGAGCGGGAGCACCTGGAACTGGGAAGGCGCGGTCCCTCAGGACTGGGCACCCGGCTGTGGGTACCTTTTAAAGCGTGCCCTTCTAAAAGGCCGGTCTAACACCGCCACACTCCGACCTGGCCCCTCCAGTTTCTCGGTTTGAGTTAGGCTAAAAGGCGCTGGCGGGCTACAGCAGCTTACACCTGCACCGCCTTCCCCTGTTCTCCCAAGGGAGCAAACCCCTGGCGCGTGGGTTCCAGGCGATCCGGGTCCCAGGATGGAGACTAGATGGCATAACCTGCTTTATGCGGCTCCACTGGCTCCCTCGATCAGTGACCTCTGCAATGAAAAAGGAGTGAACTTATTTTCAGAATGTAACCCCTGCGAATGTTCAGATTGGAAAAGGACATACTAAAAGCCTCGGCAGTATTTACCAGGCAAACGCCAGTGAATTATCCTTCGAGCCTTGTTCAAATGACATTTTCTTGTGGATCTGATGACCGTCCATTTACCCCTAAAGTAGAGTTAAACAAGCCTCCCCACTTTTAGTGCCCCTCACCACCCTGTGGGTGTGCTTAGCGACTGGGTAATAATGGTAACCTCGAGCTCCTGCGGTGAAGGAGCCTAGAAGATCATAGAAACTCAGTAAATGTTGACGGTTTTTAAAAATCTATGAAGTCAATCGTGAGGGATGGGGAAACAGATCCAGAGAGAAGAGGCAACTTGTCCAAGATTATTTGGTGTGTCAGTGTTGAGACTAGAACCTGGGGTCTTTTCACCCTATAATTAGAATTAATAGATTTGTCTGTTTTGGTTTGGTGCATGCAAGGTAATAACAGTTGTATTTATTGAAAGTTTACTATGCGCAGGCACTGTGCTAAACCCTCCAGATTAATAATACTCCTTGGAGTCAGTCTTGGTATGGGGAAAACTAGGCACAGAAAAATAACCTGCACAAGGTCACAAGCTAGCTAAAGGTGAAGCCTGTTTTTCAAACCTTGAGAGTGGGCCTCCAGAGCACAAGGTCAAGCCTGTCCTTGGGTGAAGGGCAATGTCCTGGCAGGAGCAAGAGAGACTGGCACAGGCTGTATTCTCAACCTGAGCTGGTGCTGAGAATGGACGTCTGTCCAGCTGTGTCTTCCGGGCCTCAGTAGAGGTTGCAGAGGGGTGTGAGTGGCACTGCTGAGGATCAGACAAGTTGCTGGAAACCAGCCTGTGCTCAGGATGGACCACTGCTGTCTGTGACCAATAAAACCACTCTTCCTGAAAATGGAGATTGACTGAAGTCAAGGAGGAGCAGGGCTGGGGTACAAAGTGGGATTTCTCTGCTGGGTTGGTATATGGGCAGAAGTAGTATCTAGTGTAAGCACAGGGCATCTACACTCTTAGCAAGAAAGTGTAAGCCATTCTCTCCTGGTTCTGTTCAGGGAGTCTACTCCTTTGACAACAGCTGTTCTGTATTTGTTGACTGATTAATTGGTTGGGGTGGGTGTGGGGGAGTGCAAGAAATCCCCTGAATATCTGCAGGATAGGAGCAGTGAACAAGGAGTATGGGAGGAGCACTCTAGCCCCTCTATATCTCCTCAAATCCTTCCTCATTCTCTCCAACTAAGCACAGAATCATTGTAAAAGCAGTGTCCTACCCCTTCCATTGCAATTGCTGCTCTTGAGCCCCTTCTAGCAGAAATTCTGGAGCTGTCTTTGTTCCCCCAGGCAGCTGAATATATCCCAGTCAGGTAATAATAGCCACAGTTATTTGTTAAATACCTGTTATGTGCTCTCAATGTACTGAGTGCTTTATAATTACAGTTACACTTAATCCTTTACCTTCTCCTCTCAGAAAGACCCTGAGAGACAGCTATCATCAATGCCCCCAATTTTCAGATAATGACCCTGAGGCTCCGCATAATTTAGTCAGGATCACAAGGCTAGTAAGGGATAGAGACAAGGTTTCAATCACTGTCAGTCTGACTCCAAAGCCATTTGCTTATACCATTTCCTCCTATCTTCCCTCCATCTCCAGCTAATATTTATTTCTCCAATGTTCCAGCATGGGTGTCTATTTATTGGGCAAATATAATGGGATGAGTGATATCTAGCAGAGCAGATGCTTTCTGAATCATCACTCATTAAAGTGTTTATATGCTTAAGGAAGCTTTAAGAGTATTGTCATTTAATCTTTTGAAATGTGATGATCTATATATGGATAAAATAAAAAATAAAACAAGAATATAAAAATAAACAAAAATATTCCATTAGCTTGAATATCTAGTTGTGGTAAACCAATACTCTGTATTGCATTTCCAAGTTAATTTGTTAGACTCACCTTAATTTACATGTAAAGCAAAATAAATTTTTACCAGAAGGAGTTCCTTTAATTATGTTCCCAATTTTAAGGAAACCCTTACAGTATCAGTTACAACAAATCAGTGAGGTAAAATCAGCAAGTGAGTTAGCACAAAGCCAGTGAATAAAATTAATCTATGACAAATACTGTTTACAAATCTAATGAACCGTGTTCTACAACAAACATTCAAACTTGTAGTTTTCTATATCAACTATGTATAACCTCAAGGAAACCAAACAAAAATCTTTTTTTATTTTTAATATTTTTATTGGGGAATTGGGGGGATGGGAACAGTGCTGGGGAATTGGGGGAAGGGGAACAGACAAGTTGCTGTCGTTTTTTTTGTTCTTCAGTCTAGTTGTGGAGGACATTGCTTCACTGGCCCAAGTTGGCACCATCATTGCGCTCTTCCCGGGCGAGGCACATCAGTCGCCAGCTTCTGGACGGCCGCTCACTGTGGCTGCTGGCTGCTCACACTGGCTGCTGGCTACATACGGTAGCCCATGGCAACCCACTGCAGCAGGGGCTGCAGCCTACGCCGTCGCCGGCGACTCACGGCAGCCCAGCTCCAGGTTGAGCTGTTGTTCAGCATCTTAGCTGTGGAGGGCAGTGTCACTGGCCCTCATGTGTGGGATCCGAACCGGGGCCCTCTGGCATCCCAAGCCAGTTCTTAACCGTCACGGCACTCGGCCGGTCCCCAAACAAATCTTTTGATACTATAGGAAAAGAAAACTACTTGTCCCTTTTCAGAAAACAGATAACAAACTCAGATTTATGACAAGAGCCAGAATACATACTGATAACTTAAAATTCTCATTAACTGTCTAAACAAAGGCTAATTCTTTTTTTTGTTTTTTAAGATTTTTTTTTTAATTGGAGAATTGGGGGACGGGAACAGCGTCAGGGAATCGGGTAAGGGAAACAGACAAGTTGCTGTCCTTTTGTTCTTCAGTCTAGTTGTGGAGGACATTGCTTCACTGGCCCATGTTGGTATTATCGTTGCACTCTTTCAAGGTGAGGCAGTCACTCCCCGGCTGTTGGACGGTGGCTCACAAAAGCACATGCCAGCTGCCGGCCAGCCCCACTGCAGCCTACACCATCACTGGGGACTCACGGCAACCCAGCTCCAGGTCGAGCTGTTGTTCACCATCTTAGCTGTAGAGGGCGCAGTGTCAGTGGCCCTCATGTGGGATCCAAACCAGGGTCCTGATGTTCAGAGCTGGTGTCCCAAGCCAACTCTTAACCAACATTCCACTCTGCTGACCCAACAAAGGCTAATTCTTAACCTAGTATTTTACAATTTCAAAAGCATTTGTATCAATAGCTTTGTAAAATTTATCTATCAAAAATTGTGACCTCTGATTTTAGTTGGTTTTATCAAAACTGAACCAAAGCAATTTGGGCTTAATTTATTTCTTCTATAGTCTGTAATCATGCCAGATAAATGGGAGTTTTTGCACAGTTTTGTCATCAAAGGAACTCAAAATAAGTAGTCAGGATATTATAATGTAACAATCTCTTAAAATTTTCGTGACAGAGATTTCCACTTCCAATAACAGTGGAGTAAATAATTGGGACTAGCCACCTGCTGAGGAACAATAAAAAAGGTGAACAAAATATTAGAAGACATTGAAGCAATAAGAAGCTTATAAATTACCAGGTAAAGATAGAGAAGCGAAACAAAAAAATTTAGTGAATTAAGTACTGCATTTGGGGCCATATGCTCTGGAAGAATTCAGTATTCATGAAAAGCTAAGATGAGTAATGTTTTTAGCAGCTTCACAGACTAGAGGACAAAAGTTGGAGCCCAGGGCCTGCGCTGGGTTGGGATTCTGAAAAAAGTCACACCAGAAAAAAACCATCTCTTACAGAGGTTGCAGCCCAGTCATATGGGTGGCCCAGGAAATTTTAAATCCCTAATGATAAATTAAGCAAGTCTTGATTTGCTTGTGTCCCCAGGTGCCTGATAAAAGCAAATGAAAACCTTTTGGAATAAGGTAGCATCACCCAAGTTCTCAAATTAATTCCACAAACAATTTTCCAAATATAATGTCTGGCACATAATCACAGATATCAGTCATACAAGGAGATAAGATGTTAGGGAAAAGAGCCAAGAGAAATGACAAGCAATAGAAACAGTCACACAAGACCTCCAGATAGCAGAATTATTGGACATAGATTTTAAAATAACTGCTTACTATGTTCAAGGAGATAGGTAAAAGATAAAATTGGAAATTTGGGCAGAGAACTAGAAACTATGCAACTGACAGAGTAGATATGAAAAAGAAGCAACTGGAAATTCTAAAATTTAAACTAAATAGATGAATCTGTAAGCAGAGTTATAACTAAAGAGACTTTATGAAATGGAAGACAGGTCAGAAGAAAATATCCAGAATAAAGCATGTAGTGAGGTTAAATGACATGGAGAACACAGTGAGAAGGTTTACCATATGTTTGACCGAAGACCTAGAATGGGAGAAGAGAGTATGAAGGTAGCAGAAGAAAATATTTGAAAAATTAAGAATTAATGGTTGGCAATTTTCCTGACGTGATGACAGAAACCAACCCATCAATTTAAGAGTCACTATGAATCCCAAACTAAATAAAAAGAAATCCACACCGGGCCGGCCGAGTGGTGTGATGGTTAAGAACTGGCTTGGGATGCCAGAGGGCCCCGGTTCGGATCCCACACATGAGGGCAAGTGACACTGCCCTCCACAGCTAAGATGCTGAACAACAGCTCAACCTGGAGCTGGGTTGCCTTGAGTCGCCGGCGACAGGGGAGGCTATAGCCCCTGCGGCAGTGGGTTGCCATGGGCTACCGTATGTAGCCAGCAGCCAGCGTGAGCGGCCAGCAGCCACTGTGAGCGGCCGTCCAGAAGCCGGCGACTGATGTGCCTCGCCCAGGAAGAGCGCAATGATGGTGCCAACTTGGGCCAGTGAAGCAACGTCCCCCACAACTAGACTGAAGAACAAAAAACGACAGCAACTGGTCTGTTCCCATCCCCCCAATTCCCAAAAAAAATCTTAAAAAAAAGAAATCCACACCTAGATTATTAATAATGAAACTTCAGTAAATAAAAAACAAACATTGCCTGAACTTTTAAAACCTAGTTTTAAATTAATTTTGGAGAAAGAAAACTTGAATTTTTTCTATTCACTACCATAACCTTGGGAATCAAAGATGAATCAATGATTTCACTATTTCAGAGTTAGTGATGATATGAAACATAACTGGTTTGAGGCATGCTTTGAACAATCTCTGAAAATAGTTTAAGCAACTTCACAATGTAAACAAGATGTCTGGGAAAACATTTAAACTACTTAAGAGAACAGTCTATTTTCAAATATTCTTAAGCACCTGTTTTCATACAAATTGTGAGCATGCTGATTAAAAATCAATCTTTGTGTAGTCATAGACAGATCCCAAATGACCTCCACTGGGCAACACTGGGATATCTAAATTCTTGTTGATTTAAATACCTTAGGCTAGAAAAGCTGCATTACATTAAAAGAGAATTCAAATTTTCACCTATTTAAAATTGTTTACCTCTAACGTAGCATGGCTTTACTTTCTGTAAAGAAAAGGAAGGAAAGGAGCTAGTATTTACTTACTAGGTGCTCTACATTGGATATTTTCACATTTTTAAATCTCATTTAATCTTTATGACAGTTGTGTAGGGTAGTGTCTTTATCCCTGACTCACAGATGAAGAAAGTAAAGCTTAAACGACAAAATAAATAATGATACTATTGGATTGTGGTCCATTGAATAAAATAAATATTCATGAGTCCGTACTCATATAAATAGTTGAATAAATAAATCAATGGGAGGGGAAGGGAAGGTACAACTGTTACTTATGAAAGAATTCCAATTAATAAATGTAAAAAGAACGAAGGAAATAGGAAATCACCATTAGGACACCCAATAATTGTTACAGGCAACAACCACTGATGAATGCTAAAATTTTGGGGCAAAGTGTAATGAGAAACAAGATAGTTGCATAATCTCAAAGTATCTCTCCACAAAAGATTTATTAGTTACAAAAGGAAAAATAGAACAGTGGAGAAACCCTCTAGACACCACCATAAGTAAGTAGTCGAAGTCAACGTGACCAATAATAAGATATATTGACATTATCTCCTAATATTATGCACTAAGAAGGGCACGACATCGTCCTTTTGGAGTTCTTGCCAAACAAACAAACAAACAAACAAAAGGTATAACCTAAATCTAATCATGAGAAAAAAACAACAGACATTTTATTCTTCAAAAGTCTTAAGGTGATGAAAGGCAAGGAAAGAATGAGGAACTGTTAAAGACTAGAGGAGGGCTGGCCGAGTGGCTCAGTTGGTTAAGCGTTATCTTAAGAGTGCGAGCTCTGAGCAACAGGGCCGCCAGTTTGACTCCCACATGGGCCAGTGACGCTGCGCATGAGCTGAGCTGCTGTTGAGTTTGCCAACAGGTGCCAGGTGAGAGCATGAGAGCACATGCTCCTAACAATAAGACTGCCTGTTCGACTCCCGCATGGGATGGTGGCTACACCCACCCACAACTAAAATTGTAACACAACACCTTGAGCTTAGAGGCCATGGCATCCAGATGGCGACTGGCGCCCTCCACAACTAAGATTGAAGAGCAACAACTTGGCTGGTCCCCCTCCCCAATTCCCCAAAAGTGTTCCCCTCTCCCAGTTAAAAAAAATCACTGAGAGCTGTTACACTCATGGTTATAGTTTATTACAGCTAAAGGATAAGGATTGGAATCAGCCATGAGAAGAAGTGCATAGGACACAATCCAGGGAAGTACCAAGCACAGAGCTTCCAGTTGTCCTTCCCCCTTAGAGTCAGGACAATATTACTCTCTTGGCACTGATAAATAATAATATGCATGGAGTATTGTCAATCAGGGAATTGTACCCAAGCCTTGGTGTCCGAAGTTTTTACTGGGGCTCCACCACATATACATAGTTGACTGCCCTGTGGGTTTTCTCAGTCTCCATCCCCTCGAGAAGTTACACTGATACTGCATGACCCAAACCCCTCACCCCAAATCACATTGTTACTACAGTGTATGGCTAGCCTAAGGCCCTCAGTCAGATTATAACCACTCCTATCAGGCATGACATCCAGAGGCCTAGAATTGACTGCCCAGTAGCTGAGGGCAAAGGCCAGATCTCTCTTGGGACAGAAGTAAATTGTTTTCTACACAAACATCTAACAGTCCTAAGGTTTTCATCAATTTGAATCTTTGTAGGGCTTATGTCTCACCTTCTGACATGTATGTGTCTTACCAGGGCATCCAGAATACCTGCCATTTCTTGTTCACTAAGTCCAATTAGCATGATGTCATCAATATAGTGGCCCAGTGTGATGTTCTGCAGAATGTCCAGACAATGAAGTATTCTTTCAACCTGCACTGTCCAATATGGTAGCCAGTTACAGGTAGCTATTTGGCACTTGAGGTATGGCTAATCAAATTAAGATGTGTTTGTTATAGGTATAAAATACAAACCAGATTTCAAAGATTTGGGTAAAAAAATAATGTAAAATATCTCATCAGTATTTTTATATTGATTATGTGTTGAAATGATAATATTTGAGAGATGTTGGGCTAAGTAAATATATATATATTATTAATTTCACTTGTTGCTTTTTGTCTTTTTTTTTTAATGTGGTCACTAAAATTGCATGTGTGACTCATATATTTCTATTGGACAGTGCTGCTTAGACTAGTTTGACAGTGTGATGGTTAATTTTACGTGTCAGTTTGACTGGCCATGAAGTGCCCAGATCAAACATTATTACAAGGTGTGTCTTTGGGGTGAGATTACTAAGAGTGTTTCGGGTTGAGATTAGCATTTGAATTAGGGACTCAGCAAAGTAGGTTGGCCTTTCCAGTGTGGGTGGGCATCATCTAATTTGATATGGGCCTAAATAGAACAAAAGATGGAGGAAGGGACATTCACCTCCCTCTTTTTTTGTGGGGGCTCATAGCTTGAGCTTGGATATGTCATCTCATCTTTTCCTGCCGTCAGACTGGGATTCACACCTTCAGCTCCCCAGTTTTCAGGCTTTCAGACTCAGACTGACTTACACATTTCTCCAGTTTGCAGATAGCTGATTGTGAGACTTCTCAACCTCCAAAATCACATGAGCCAATCCCTTATAATCTCTCTCTCTCTCTCTCCATTGTGTTTCTCCAGAGAAACAGAACTGTGACTGATACACTGAGAGTACTAAAGTTAACATGAACTGGACAAGACTGAATTTGTGCTGTTCTCCATCCCAAGTGAATGCAAACTACTTTTGATCCTCTCCAGTGGAGTCTGAAAATAATGCATTTTCTAAATCAAAAGCCACATACCAATTGGTCAGAGGCTGTGTTAATATGGAATGACAACTAAAATTAGAGCAACATCTTGGTTAAATTTACAGTACTCCACCATCACCCATCATGATCCATCTGGGTTTTGCAGGGGGCCATATGCCAGTGAATGAAAAGTAGAATGGGACCACCACTGATTCTTTAAATCTTGAGGGAGGCACTAATCTGTCATTCCACCCAGGATGTAGTCTTGCTTGATTTAGTATCTTGGCCAAGGGTTGGGGTTAGTTTCAGGGACTCCCAGTTGGCCTTTTCTTACCCTTTTAAAAACATTTAATGACTCTTCTGCCAAATGCTAGCAAACATCCATCCTGATTATGCCTCATGGGGTCGTGGGGTCATGGGGAAATTGGACCATGGTGAGATGGACATGGGGCCAGGACTTTATCTAATCACAGGATCTGCAAATCCCCCCCCCCACTTTAACAGGAAGCCATGATAGTGTTTTGGGCCCCTGCTTATCAGCTAAGACACTAAATCCAATACCCCTTGAAGGGTCTGAGTGTTCTCTTTTTCCCAGTTTACAGTTACTCTGGTAGATGACTAAAGACCTGTCTGGAGAAAGAGTTGGGAGAATATTCACTATATATACATATATTTGTTGTGGAATTTCAGGGTTTTTCCTCAAAGACTTTCAGCTGCCTTTTCAATTATTAGGTTTAGCTCTTATTAATAGAACTATCTCAGGTTTGGAAACTGACGAAAAATCATGACTTTTCTATCATGAAGGTGACATCAGCCTTCTGATAGCTGAGCTTGATCTTCTTTTGATTATATATCAAACAATACCCTTGTTTGCTGCTTGTCTTAGTCTGTTCGGGCTGCTATATCAAAAATACCATTGACTGGGTGACTTAAACAACAAACATTTATTTGTCATAGGTTTGGAGGCTGGGAAGCCCAAGACCAAAGTGTTGGCAGATTCGGCATCTGGGGAGGGCCCGATTCCTGGTTTATAGATGGCCATCTTCTCTGGGTCCTCACAAGGCAGAAGGGATAAGAGAGCAATCTGGGGTCTCTTCTATAAGGGCATTAATTCCACCCATGTGGGTTCCCTGATGACCTAAGCACCTCCTAAAGGCCCTACCTCCTTTAAACAAAAGTCCAGAATCCTTTTGAGAAATTAAAAAGACAATTTATTCAGATAATGATTTGCAAACCAAGGAACATAGCTCTCAGTATGAACTGAGAATACGCTCTGAAATGAGAGGAATAGGACAAGGTTTTGGAAGGCATCAGTTACAAGTAGATGATAATCAAAGAGATGGGTTGCTAGGGGAAATAAGACCATAAACTTACATCATTTGTTTTCTGATTAGTGGGAGCGACTGGACTTTCAACAGTCAACTGACTCAGTGGTCAAGCAAGTGGGGTTGTGAGATGAGACATATGATTAAGCATTTATCAAGTCCTAGTTTCAGCCCAGGCCTGTAGAACAAAATTGTTTTTTTGATTACACAATTGAAGTACAAGAAGGGTTATTTACTGACAATACAAGGAGTACGATTTATCAAACAGTATAATCAGCATAGGGGGTGCTTACTCTGCAGGCAGTTTTGGAGCCCAAAAGGGCAAAGTCATGCCTTGTAAACAGCTTCAGATCTCAAGCTGCAAAAATCTAAGTGTTGGACTACAAGTTATGATATTAAAGTTCATATAAATCCTCATTCCTAATAGCATCACACTAGGGGACAGGATTTCAACATGTGAATTTTGGGAAGACACAAACATTCAAACCATAACATTATTCATCTATCTCACTCCAGGGACATATTCATCATTAGCCATTCCCACACATCCCTGTGGGTTAAGGCACTTTTGGTACCTCCCCCACCTTTGTGGTAATTATATCCACTGCATCTCTGATATTTTAGGGCTGTAACATGGGCTCTACTATTCTGAAATCCTGTTATGACCATTGACACTAGGGAGCCTAGTTGCATAACAGCATAAGTTTTGGGCCACCATTCAGGTTCTCAACGATCTGGTAGCCTTCTCACTAATTTATTCCTTATTGATTAAAGAAGGGAGTGACTTTCAAACAATGAACTCTGGGCCTGTAAACTGACTTACACCTGAGAACTTAGGTGGGAATGTGATTTTCCATTTTGACAGCTGAAATTAGCCTTATGCTCATGAGCTCTTAATTTTTAAACATTATGTAAATAAACATGTCCTAGTCAGCTGTGCATCTTTCTCCCCACTAGGAGCACCATGATCCACTAGCCATCACTCAAGATTCCCATTGGTCAAGGAACCCTGATGGCTGGTCCAGCCTTGCTTCCCAATACAATAAATTCTCCTCCCTTTGATATTTAAATGCAGTCAACTGGCCTCTGCCACTCCAGAATCACGTTCTCCCCATTGATAGTAACACCACTTGCTATCCACGGTAGCTAACAGAGGACTGCCACCATCAAGAGTCTCAGAAATGCCAATGGTCTTAATAAGGCAGGGTCCTTTGATGGGTTCTCAGGTCTTTCATAGTAAATCAATTCCAGCATTTCTACCGCCTTAATCCTTGACCTTTCCTCAATACAATGTCAATGAAGTTCTGGTAATATCCTCATTTCTCTAGGCCAACAGTCTATTAAGACCAGCTCTGGGTATTCTTGCCACAGCCCTGGATTTTGACTTGTGGATGAAGGCCCCCAAGTGAGAAAAAACTCTCCTTATCCAGGCTTAGATTTCACACCTCCCCCACTCTAACAGCTTCAAAATCCACTCTTCCACATGACCTCTGGCTTCTTATACACAGTAGCCAGGGCCCGTGAATCCTTTGGCACATGTGCTATTTTCTCCCAGAGCTGGGACTGAGTTTCTTGCTTAGTCTTTGCAGAGACCTGACTTTGGTTATTTGCTTTGAAATAATCAAGAGTAGAGAGATGGATCTCCAGTAGAACAAGGGACATCTTGCAGGGCACCTGCCTTAGCTGAGATCATCCTACAGTCTCCTCTGGGGAGCAGGAGGGGGCTTGAGGAGTCTGCAGGTTCACGTTTCTGAGGCTTATCCAGTCATATGTCCCCATTTCACAGCTCAGATTCCACTATTATCCACCGGGCTGACTTTGAGTAGGAGACCTGTCAAGACTGCATTTTGTTTCTTTTTTAAGTCTGCCACTCCTGGGCCTGCTCTGCCAAAAGTCTGTCCTACAACTACTTCTCAAGCTGCCAAAGGGACCCTGTGGCTTTCTTAGTGTGATTGGAATTGGCAATTGGCTACCCTGAGAATACTGTTTTCTTTTTTCAACCAGAAGCCAGACTACTCCACAGTCCTTAAAAGTATCATTGCCTCCATACAATTTAAGTGCCACAGCTACTTATCCCCAAACTTCATATCAATTTATCATAGGTGAAACCTAATTAATTGTGACACATGGGGTTTCTCCCTGCTTGCATGGAGTTATTTGCACCTCTACTCATCACCAGCAATAGTGTTTTTATTGCTGTCATACTGGTGAATACTCAACCACCCTGTTAGGTTTAGCCTGGGTTCCCCAGGAAACAAAGGCCTGCTGCAGAGGGCTCATGACAGGGCTGTGTTAAGGGAGCAAGAATGAGAGACAAGAGGAGTGAAGCAGGGAAGGGCGGAGAGTCAGTGTGAAACTGTGTTATTGAGTGGGCTGCCACTAAGTGGGAAGGATTACAGGGTTTGTAGGATTGTGCCCCAGGAACCTGTATAAGCTTCACCTGCCAATTCCCATCTCCCATTGATCAATGATTCACTCCACAGGGTATTAACTCTCCTGTACTTCAGGGCTGCTCCTACAGATCCTAGGGCATTGTCAATATGGGAGCCCCAGAGCAGGGCTGAGAAGCACAGTAAGGGCAGGATATGCTATCAGGTTACCCCAGTGTGAAGCCATCCGAAGCCCATGCAGAGCTGGGACCAGAGCCAGATGGACCACAAGAGTCTGGAGTGGCACAAGAGAAGGGTCAGAAATAGTGGGTGAACACTGTGCCCTACCCCAACTCCAGACCAGCAAGTTCAGAGTAGTCAGGAATGAAGTCAAGGGAATGTGTGTGCAAGGGGCCCAAAGATACATGGATTCGAAGGGATCCGTAGGGCCCAGAAGTTTGACTGCCCATATCTTTAATGTGCTGCTGGGAGTGAGGGCTATAAAGAAATTGAATAAATGGAATGTTGGAATAATCTCTTTTTGTTATTGTTGTTTTATACATAGAAGAGGGGAGGTTGAGTCAAATCTGACCCATCAGGAGCAGCCGAGCCTCCAGAGTCAATTGTGCTATCCCATTTATAGCCTTGCATGTTCCTTTATCTAGGATGTCTCAAATATATTTCACCAGAGAACCCTACAATCAGTGGCTGTCAAAGCTGGAAGGGATCTTAGCAATGGTGTCACACAAGTCCCACACTCTATGGATAAGAAAACTGAAGCCCCTCATGGTATAGGAAGAACAACAATAATTACCACCAAGTGATAATGTCAGCTGTCATTTTTGAGCACCTATTAGACACACTTTTTAAAAAACTTAATCCCCACAAGAGCTCTCATTTTGCAGATGAAAAAGAGTCTCAGATAGGCTCTGATAGAATCAGTCTGGGTGATTCTAATGACTAGCATGTAGACACTGATGTTTAACTTAAAATTGTTTGTCTCTCTCCTCCTGCGCCTTTGTCCAAAAGGAAACTAGTGAGGCTGAACCTTTATAATCAATCCTCTTGCCCTCTCCTTTAATTGCCTATCTACCCTCAGTATCTATAGATAAGATGATAGAGGTAAGAGACTAACCTCTGATTAATTTGAAATATGTCGGAGGAGAGCTCTACGGATAGTCTGGACCATGAGAAAGATAAACAGATGGGTTCTAGAGCAAATTAAGCCTGAAACATCACTGGAGGCAAAAATGACAACACTGAAGCTGTCTTCCTCTGGGTGCATCATGAGAAGGCAGGGCTCTTTGGAAAAGACAATATGTTGGGGAAAATAGAAGGCAGCAGGACAAGAGGAAGACCAAACATGACATGAATTGAGTCCATTAGAAAAGCCACAAGCATCAGTCTATAGGAGCTGAGCAGGGCTGTTGAGGACAGGACATCTGGACATCACTCATTCACAGTCACCAGAAGCTGGAGCCGACTCAACGGCACATAACACATACACAAGAGACTAACATTTGTGGAGTGCGTTCTGTATGCCAGATACTGTCGTAGTTAACTTTTCATTTGATTAGTCGTGTTGCTTTTAATTCTCACAACAGCCTGGGATGCCTCATTTTGTGAATGAGAAAACAAGTCTTCAGAGAGGTTAAATAAATTGCCTAAGACATTTCAGCTAATAAAAAGCAGAGCCAAGAATTGGAACACGGTTCTGTTTGCCTCCAAAGCCCCTTTTCTTTATGCCATACAGCATAAAGACTTGGTTTGACAAAACTGATGGTTCATTTCATTTGAAAATAACCTCCACATTTCACATGGGTATCTTTCTGAGAATGTAAGTCACTGAGAGGTTTTTGATTCCCAGTTTTCTGACTTAAGCTTCCTCTCTTTGCCCTGACTTAGGAGAGTGAGAAAGCAAATGTGATGCATGGGTCTGCATGCAGAAATGAAGGACAGCCACAGAGAGCTTTTGTTTTCAAGTAAGGACACCTAAGAGCCACAAGGCAGAAGATAGAACCCACACGAAGTGGGGGTCATCAAACCAAGATGGCCAGAGGATGAACTTTCTATCCAGAAGTCTACCCAAGCCTATAATTGCTTTTTGGCACAAATGTTTGTAAGAATTTTTTGATTTTTATTAAAATGTAGCTCACATACAATATTATATTAGTTTCAGGTGTACTTCATAGTTATTCAACAGTACCCACCTGGCACTATACAAGGTTATTACCACATTATTGATTATATTCCCTATGGTAAAGAAGTGATTAGCATGGTAAGTCCAGCAATGATCTGACACTGTACCATGCTATCACAATATTATTGACTATACAAATATTTACTATGCTGTATATTATATTCACAAGACTTATTTGCTTTATACCTGGAACTTTGAACCTCTTATTCTTTATCTTTTCCCCTTTAAAATTTTTTTCAATTATAGTTGACATTCAATATTATTTTATATTAGTTTCAGGTGTACAGCATAGTGGTTAGACACTTATATAACTTAAGAAATGATCCCCTGACTAGTACCCACCTGGCACTATATATCGTTATTACCACATTATTGATTACATTCCCTATACTTTACATCCCCATAGCTATTTTATAACTACCAATTTGTACTTCTTAATCCCTTCACCTTTTCAGCCTGCCCCCAACCTCCTCCCAGCTATTACCCCAACAAATCTAGTACCCATCTGACACCATATATAGTTATTATAATATTATTGACTATATTTCTTATGGTATACCCTACATTCCCATGACTACTGTGTAACAACCTGTTTGTACTTCTTAATCCCTTCCCCTTTTTCACCCACTTGCCCCAACCCTCCTCCCATCTGGCAACCATCAAAATGTTCTTTGTGTCTATGTGTTTCTGTTTCGTTTGTTTTATTTTGTTCTTTAGATTCCATTTATAAGTGAAATCATATGACATTGTCTTTTGCTGTCTGACTTACTACATTCAGCACAATACCCTCTAGGTCCATCCATGTTGTTGTACACAGCAAGATTTCATTCTTTTTATGGCTGAGTAATATTCCATTGCATACGAGATGTGATGAAAAATTACAGTGAATGTTTAAATTAAAAAATTATTACAGTTAAAAGACACATTGACATTAATCCCCCTCAAAATACTCCCCCTCACTTTGAACACACTTATCCCATCATTCTTGCCATGTTCTGAAGTAGTTCTGAAAGTCTTCTTTTGTGAATGTCTTTAATTGTGCTGTCGTGGCTACCTCGATGTCCTGAATTGATTCAAAATGTTTATCTTTCATGGTTATTTTGACTTTGGGGAAGAGCCAGATCTCACATGGTGTGAGACCTGATGAATAAGGTAGATAAGGACACGCTGTAATGTTTTTACTTGACAGAAATTGCCATACCAGAAGCGATGTGTGTCACGGACCATTGCCATAATGGAGGATGAAACTGTTTACCCATTTCATGTTAATGTGTTGTTCATGATCCATGATTTATGGGACACTTTAAAACACAACTTTTCTTGGGCTGGCCGAGTGGCGCATTGATTAAGAGCTGGCTTGGGATGCCAGA
>NW_017731411.1:4091997-4097452 GCF_001890085.2 Hipposideros armiger | reverse complement strand
GGGCCAGTGAAGCAACATCCTCCACAACTAGACTGAAGAACAAAAGGACAGCAACTTGTCTGTTCCCCTTCCCCCAATTCTCCAGCACTGTTCCCATCCTCAATAAAAATCTTTGAAAAAAAAAACCAAACCACAACTTTTCTTAATGGTAGCTCATATCTGACTGACTACACCGAACAAGTTGAAACTTTGCCACATACTATTACTAAGGTTTGACATGCCGCTTCCCGTATTGAAGATCCCTGACTTTCCGTTGGAGGGAACTCGGCAGCAGCATTCTCCATATTGTTTGATCACACCTCATATAGTAGCACCTCTTCTTTATCCATTCATCCATTCAGGGACCCCCAGGTGCCTTCATATCTTGGCTTATGTAAATAATGCTGCAATGAACATATGGATGAGATCATCCTATTTAAGTAGCATTTTGGGTTTCTTCGGATAAATAACCAGAAGTGGGATTAGTAGATCCTTCTTTGTCTCTCATTATAGTCTTTGTTTTAAAGTCTATTTTGTCCAGTATAAGTATTGCTACTCCAGCTTTTAATTTGTTTCCATTTTCATGAAATATCTTTTTCCATCTCTTTACTCTTAGTCTGTGTGTGACTTTCAATCTGAAGTGAGTCTCTTGTAGGCAAGGTATGTAAGGGCCTTGTTTTCTTACCCAATCAGTCCCACCATATCTTTTGATTGGAGCATTCAATCCACTTACATTGAAATTGTTGATAGGTATGTAGTTATTGCCATTTTATTATTCATATTCGTTATTTATTTTTTCATCTTAAAGAAGTCCCTCTAAGATTCCTTGCAGTACTGGTTTGATGCTGATGAACTCCTTTAGCTTTTTCTTGTCTGGGAAGATCTTTATCTGTCCTTTGATTCTAAATGATAGCTTTGCTGGGTAGAATAATCTTGGTTGTAGATCCTTGCTTTTCATCACTTTGAATATTTCCTACTAATCCTTTTTGGCCTGCAAAGTTTCTGTTGAGAAATCAGCTTCCTTGTAGGTAACTGCTTTTCTCTTGCTACTTTTAAGATTCTCTCTTTGTCTTTAACCATTGGCACTTTACTTATGATGTGTCTTGGGGTGGACTTCTTTGGGTTCATCTTGTTTGGGACTCTCTGTACTTCCTGGGCTTGTATATCTATTTCCTTTGCCAGGTTAGGGAAGTTGTCCATCATTATTTCTTCAAATAGGTTTTTAATTCCTTACTGTCTCTCCCTTTTCCTTCTGGTACCCCTATAATGCAAATGATGGTATGCTTGATGTTGTCCCAGGGACCCCTTAAACTTTCATTTATTTGGATTTTTTAATCTTTTTGCTCTTCTAACTGGGTGTTTTCTGCTACTTTATCTTTTTTTTTAAATTGGGGACTTGGGGGATGGGAACAGTGCTGGGGAATTGGGGGAAGGGGAACAGACAAGTTGCTGTCGTTTTGTTCTTTAGTCTAGTTGTGGAGGACGCTGCTTCACTGGCCCAAGTTGGCACCATCATTGCACGCTTCCCGGACTAGGCAGATCAGTCGCCGGCTTCTGGACGGCCGCTCACTGTGGCTGCTGGCTGCTCACGCTGGCTGCTCGCTACATATGGTAGCCCATGGCAACCCATTGCCACAGGGGCTGCAGCCTACGCCGTCGCCAGTGACTCACAGCAGCCCAGCTACAGGTTTAGCTGTTGTTCAGCATCTTAGCTGTGGAGGGCAGTGTCACTCATATATGGGATCCGAACTGGGGCCCTCTGGCGTCCCAAGCCAGTTCTTAACCATCGTGCCACTCAGCCGGCCCGAATATTTTATCTTTTAAATCATTGATTCAGTCCTCTGCTTCATCTAATCTACTGTTGATTCCCTGTAATGTATTCTTCATTTCTGTTATTGTATTCTTTATTTCTGACTGGTTCTTTTTTGTTTCTTATCTCTTCGTTAAAGTTATCCCTGAGGTTACTGAGCATCCTTATAACCAGTGTTTGGAACTCTGCATCTGGTAGATTACTTGTCTCCATATTGTTTAGTTCTTTTCCTGGAACTTTGTTCTGTTCTTTTATTTGGGACATGTTTCTTTGTCTTCTCATTTTTGCTGCCTTCCTGTGTTTGTTTCTATGTATTAGGTAGGGCTGCTATGTCTCCCAGTCTTAATAGAGCAGCATTATGTAGTAGATGTGCTGTGGGACTCAGTGGCATAGTCTTCCTGGTCACTTGTGTCATGCATTCCAGATGTGTCCCTTATGTGGGTTGTGTGTGCCCTCCTGTTATAGTTGAGCCTCGGTTGCTGTTTGTACATTAAGGGGAGGGATTGACCCTTAGGCTCATTGGTTATGAGGACTGGCCTTGACTACAGTGGAGGAGTTGTGATGCAGGGGCTGACCCTATAGAGCAGGATCTGCCTCAGGAGGACTCTGGTGCCTGCCCAATCCACCCCTTGGGTGTGTCATCCTTCAAGGCAGCTGGGTCATGCTCCAGCTCATTTTGAAGTTGGCCACTGGGGGCACCAGCCCCAGGGCCACCTGGGAGGAGACCTGCTGCAGGTCAAGTTCAGCCGCAGCCCATGCCCCACCCTGTGTCACCCAGCAGAAGCCACAAAGCAACCTGCAGATGGTTGCAACCATGCTGTGCTTGGAAGTGCCTTGAGGGGCCAAGCAGTGAACCAAGGCTGCCTGCCACTAGTGCAGGGCTTAAGCCTGCTCAGCCATAGTTATGGGACACTCTTAAGCCAGATGCTGCTTGTCTGGGTCACGATCCTTTGAGAGACCCTAGGAAAGTCTGCAGCATGAGCCAAGGCAGGCGGTTTGTAGGAAAAAGCCATTGGAAGCAGCTTGGGTGTGCCCGTAAGTTGGGTGGGGCAGGGTCTCAAATCACCAGGGCATGGCAAACCAGTGGTGTTAGCCAGGTTGATGGAGACTCAGCTATAAAGACCACCTGTGTCTGCATGCTGGGAAAGAGGAGGACTCAATAAAGAAACAATGGCTTCTGCCAGCTCCTCCATCCAGGAGAAAGCTTCCTCCCCCCACACCCCACACTGTCCTGAAGCCAGACAATTCTGTTCCCCACCATATGTCCCTGTCATCTCTCTAGCTGCTGCCCCAACACTGGAGCTCAGAGCCAGTGATTCTGTCAGTAAGTCTATGTGTGGTCCCTTTAAGAGGAGTGCCTGGGACTCCAGCCACCCTCTGTCTCACTCAGCCACAATCTCCGCTGGTTTTCACAGTCAGAAATTATGGGGACTTCTCTCCCTGGCACTGGAGCCCTGGGCTGAGGGCGGAGGGGGGGGGGATGAGATCCCTTGCTCCTCTGGGGGAGACCTCTGTAGCTGAGCTATTCCTCCCAATTTTTAATGGTCACACGTGGGTATGGGACCAGCCTGTTCTGCGTCTCTGCCCCTCCTACCAGTCTCGAGGTAGCTTCTTCTGCTTGTCCTTAGTTGTAAGGCTTTGGTTCAGCAAGATTTTAGGTGATTCTCAATGATGGTTGTTTTATAGTTTAGTAGTTATTTTGATGTGGTTGTGAGAGAACGTAAGCACAGTGTTCACCTACTGTGCCATCTTGCCAATTAATTCTTAAGAAATTTTTTTATAACAGATGAATGTCCAGAGAAATAGCCTTACCCTTGCACATTAAGCAACATTCACTACGTAGACATGCAGAGATAACAATAACTAGCAACCCAGTCTCATGCAAACCCACTTTGTGCATGCTTCTGGAATCAGGTTGGCTGGCTACTTGTGCTACCAGGGAGCTGGGAAGACTGGAACTGTACCACTCCCAACACATGGTGAGGAGGCAGAGGGGGAGGCCCATATTCTAGAAAGAGGGATGTACTATTTGGGGGGTGGTCTGTGTATAAGGGGACCAAAGCAAACTTCTTGGCTGGTCTTTCCTCCCTGGGAACTGACTAATCCAACCCTTGTTGACTTAATTGCTTCTAATCTGTCTTACTTTTAGTGATCTACCTCTCCATTACTGAATACTTATTGCAGGGGATGTACCCTTTATGCATTGTCTCAAAATCTTCTAATGTCCTTGAGGGACAGGTATTGTTACTCTAATTTTACAGATGAGGAGGTTGGAGCTCAGAGAGCCTTTTCATGATCCTACAGATAATCAGTAACAGGCAGAATTCAAATTCACATCCGGGTGATTCCAAAGCAGGAGTTAGCGGGGTCAGCCGAGTAGCTCAGTTGGTTAAGAGCTTGCTCAAGAGTGTGAGCCCTGAGCGACAGGGTCGACTGTTCAATTCCCACATGGGCCCAAGCTGAGCTGCTGTTGAGCTGCCAACAGGTGGCAGGATGGCCCAGCTAAAAAAAAAAAAAAACCATGTACAAAGCAGGCGTTAGCAAACTATGGCTGGTGGGCCAATTCCAGTCCATTTATTGCCTATTTTTGTAAATAAAGTTTTATTGGAACACCCCCATTCATTTACATATTCTCTATGGCTGTTTTCACAGTATAATAGCAGAGGTGAGTGGTTGCAAAAGAGTCCAAATGGCCCTCAAAGCCTAAAATATTTACTCTCTGGCCCTTTACAGAAAAAGCAAATCCTGCTTGGAAACCTGTTTTCTTGCCACTTCATCTTGCTTCTCTCTACACCTCTGCTGTTATAGTACCTACAGTTGTCAACGATTTCTCTCAACAGATAGGACAAAGGGCTTTGCATGAAAAAGACCTCTGCAGGACTCCCAGAGGAATTCAGAGCAGTTGGGGCAGAGATTATAGCCCCCAGGAAGGGAGGGGTCCATCAGCCCAGGGACCATCTATATTGATTGAGACCCTGTTTTGGAGGAAGGTTCAGGGAGATCTGGTGTGTTCCTGCTATCAACCTTTGGCAGCCTGTTTGGCTATCATCCCCGCCTCCCTGAGGTCCATGCTCTAGCTCCTGGAATCTTACCCTGTTTTCTGCAGGTGCTAGTAGCACTGCTATTGCACAACTCCAGAGGGTATTATCAGCATGCTCCAGGGGGTTCATTTACATATTTTAGTCCTGCGTGCTATGATCACCTAGGTCTGAGTGTGGAAAGGGTGGGAGAGAGAGGCATGGCTGCTCTTGGAATCTGCAGTAAGAGCCCCTGTTCTCAGGGTTCTGAGAGAGGAGCCTGTGGTCATGGGGTATGAAGGAGGAAGCTGGGACCCTCAGGCTTTTGGAACTTGAAGAAATAATGGAAAACCCTGGGCAAGAGTTTGAGGGGACTGTTATGAGAAAGTAGCAGAAGTCCTCACACTCTCAGCACCACGTGATATCAATATTGCATTGAGTTTACTGGGGGCAAAATCTATAAGTAGAGATTGTTAAGGACCCAGGCCCTAGGCTAGGGCACCCTTCCCCCCACCACCCACCACCCCCAAAGGAATTTAAAAAGCTCCTGCTTCAGCAAAAGTTAAACAAAGCTTCTTGACAAGAGACTGGGAAAAGATAAGTTAGGTAGCTTGTTAGGAAAAAATAAACAAGACATGTTTTATAGCCC
>NW_017731411.1:4072110-4085733 GCF_001890085.2 Hipposideros armiger | reverse complement strand
AACTTGCTTATCTTCTTGACGGGCTATAAAACATGACTTGTTTATTTTTTCCTAACAAGCTACCCAATTTATCTTTTCCCTAACAAGTAAGCTATAAAGCATACCTAGCTTATCTTTTTCTATTTTCTTGATAAGATACTTTGCTAATTTTTGCTGAAGCAGAAGTTTCTTTTATTCCTCTGGGCGGGGGTCTTAGCCTAGGGTCTGGGCCTGGGTCCCTACATTGTTCCATATTAGAAGAGAAATATGGAGACCAACTAACAATGTCTGCCACAATGGCAGAGCCAAGGCTTGTAATGCATCTTTCTGACCACTAAACCAGTGCTCTCAATCTTGGGTATTCTTTTAATTCCATATATAGACGTGGAAATGCTTTTACCTTTATAATGGCTCTATGGTATATATGTATCTAAAGTCATGCATGTGAATGTGCCTCCATGTGAAATAAACAGAGTTGTCCACTTAGACCCAGGGGGCTGCTTGTCAGATTTTCTATTAACAATGTAGGGGTTCAGAACGAGTCACCCAAGATGTGCCTCTGTGATATGTGATATTTTGAGCTAAAAGCAACCAAGACCTTGAGGGCTCAAGAGAAACTTCTTCCCCCCTTAACTATCTGGAAGGATTTAAATTAGGGGCCATGCTCATCATAAGAGATTATCAGAGATAACTTTTTTGACCTATCTCTAGAGCAAGGCAAGCTAAAGGCTAATTACTGAACATCTGCTCTTCTTATTATCCCGCAATGACCTTCTTCCCATCTTCCCAGGTGCCTTACCTCATCCTTAGTTCAGAATGCCATATATACCTCATTTTCCCTTTCTATCCCTGAACCTCTCATGTTTGTGGGGTCTCTGACTCACTCATGTATATGGGGTTCCCAAATATACATATATAATTAAATTTAGTTATTTGCTCTTGTGGCTCTGTCTCATGTAGATTTCATTATTAGATCCGCTGAAAGAACCTTGAAGGATAGAAGAAAGTCAAGTCTCTTCCTCTCCAACAATACCTTCTTCTTACTTGTTCCTCAGTTTTGTTGGTAGCTAACAATTAAGTTTAAAGGAAAATTTGGCAGAAAAAATTTAAATAGGAAAACTTCTCACTTCTTTTATTATTTTTAGTCAGTATTCAAAAGTGAAGAAGTATAAATAGATTTGCATTTTTGGTGGCCTGGGAGCTAGTTTCAGCTCGGTTCCTTAATTACCATAGGACTCTGAAGAAAG
Source organism: Hipposideros armiger (assembly GCF_001890085.2). Lineage (NCBI taxonomy): Eukaryota > Metazoa > Chordata > Mammalia > Chiroptera > Hipposideridae > Hipposideros > Hipposideros armiger. The sequence continues at coordinate 4,084,507 of NW_017731411.1, read as the reverse complement.
TTCTGGGGACGAAAAAGGAGCACTGTAATAAATCTAACCGAAAGTAACCTCACAAAGTGATCTGATCATAAGTTCTTAACTGGGCAGGTCATGGTGGGTAGTGTGGGGCCCAGGCATTACAGCCTCTCATTTAGGAAATGTTTATAGGCTTTGGGGACTGACCTGCCCCTCCCCCTTGGGTAGGACGGGGGAGGGGGAAAGAAAAACAACTTGTTGATCTACATTTCTTGTTGATTGCTTGTTGATGTAAGTTTTCTTCCTGCGCATGTGTGCTGGCACCATGCACCTGTTGTTTGTATGAGGGTATAAAACTCTGCTTCCATTTTGACTCTCTCTCTCTGGGCCCCGGCCTCGGATGAATGAAGAGCTGTTGCTGCGTTTATGGCACACAGTCTGCCTCTTGCCTTCTTTCAGCTGGGCATCTCACCACCAAGATAGTCTCTGATTGACACCCTCGGACCCGACGGGTAGTCACACCCCAAGTCTATAACTTCTTTAGTGAAAAGTTTTTAAGCCAGGCTTGTGCATCTAAGTTAAGACACGTTTGAAATGCCAGAAGTAATCCTCTTTTCCAGACCCTTCAAGAGAGCACATAATCTTAACTATTCTGTAATCCAATCCTGCCTTGTTTTCATGTAATCTTCCTTACATTCCTCCCTTAATTCTAAATATATAAAAGAAACTGCAAAACTGTCACTTCTCCAGGGCATTTGAGATCTTGCTTCCCAGAATTGTCATCAGTTTGACTCAAATAAACTCTTATAAAAATTCTTTACAGGTTTGGATGTTTTTACGTCAACAGTTCTTTCCCCTCTCTATATCTCACTTTTGCTTTTATAACACAAGAAGGACGAGTTAATTGACTTCTGAGGATCCTCCCATTGCTTTAGGTCTATGGATGTCTTTTGAAATCTCAAGTCTGGATGGGTTCCTACAAGCTTCATCTCCCCTTGTAACATTTCCTTCTCTGATGTCAAGAATCCCTGCTTAGTTCATCAAAAGTAGAAGATCCCACTTTTGTGGGCATAGGTTGCTTCTCCCAACTCATCTCAGAATCACAATGTTGAAAAACTCTGGTGGCCCTCCTCAGGAGGTGGAGGCTATTACTCTTAAAAAACAAAACAAAACAAAAACCACAACAAAAACCCAAACTGTGGTATGGAACAGAATAGAGAGCCCAGAAATAAACCCAGGCCTATATGGTCAATAAACCTATGACAAAGAAGGCAAGAATATACAGTAGGGTAAAGACAGTCTATTCAATAAATAGTGTTGGGAAAACTGGACAGATAAATGCAAAAAATGAAACTAGACTACCTTCTTACATCACATACAAGAATAATACTCAAAATGGATCAGAAACCTAAATGTAAAGCCCGAAATCATAAAACTCCTAGAAGAAAACATATGTAGTAAAAACTGTGGTAAAATATATAGAACATAAAATTTATAATTTTAACAATTTTAAGTGTACAATTCAGTGGCATTAAGTGCATTCACATTGTTGCGCAACTATTACCACTCTCCATCTCCAGGAACTTTTCATCTCCCCAAACTGAAACTCTGTACCCATTAAACATTAACTCCCCATTCCCCATTTCACCAGTCCATGGATAACACCATTCTATTTTCTGTCTCTTTGAATTTGACTATTTTAGGTATTAAGTGTAAGTGGAATTATACAATATTTGTCCTTTTTTGTGTGGTTTATTTCACTTAGAATAATGTTTTCAAAATTCATCCATGTAGTAGTATGTCAGTTTTACTTGTTTTAAAGGCATAGTAATATTGCATTGTATGTATATGCCGTATTTTTTTCATCTATTCATTTTTTGATGGATATTTGGGTTATTTCTACCTTTTGGCTATTGTGAATAATGGTGCTATGAACATCAGCTTACAAGTATTGTTTAAGTCCCTACTATCACTTCTTTTGGATACATCCCTAGGAGTGCATTGCTGGATCATATGATAATTCTATATTTAACTTTTTGAGGAACTACCAACTATTTTCCAAAGTGGATGCACCAATTTATATTCCCACCAACAATGTACAGGATTCTAATTACTCACCAGCACTTATTTTCTGTTTTTGTTTTTATGAACAACAGCCATCCTAATAGCTACTGGAAGTGGTAAGTCATTATGGTATTGATTTGCCTTTTTCTTATGGCTAGAGATGTTGAACATTTTTTCATGTGCTCATTAGACATTTGTGAATCTTCTTTGGAGAAATGTCTATTTAAGTTCTTCACTGAGGCTGTTACTAGTAAGAGCTGATTCTGTACTTTCTCCAGGCCAGCTGTATCAGTCAGTATAGGCCAGGTTATGCTGCAGTAACAACCAACTCTAATATCTCAGTCACTGAAGACAAAAAGGTTTATTTCTCACTCATCTTACTTGTCCAACACAGGTCTGCAGGGGAGCTCTGCTCATTGTGGTATTCAGAGACACAAGTGGACAGTGACTTCATCACATGTGCTTCCACTGTTTCTACATCAATGTGAAGGGGACGTGTCAAAGCATGTGCTAGGTCTCAGAGCTTCTGCTCACATATTCCATTTACCAAGGCAAGTCACATGGTTATGCCTAACTTCAAAGGAAACTTCAATGGTGGAATTTAAATGAAGCAGGGAAATGTTATCCTACGGTGAGCTTGGATAAAGAAGAAATGGTATATTTGTGAACAGCTCTAATGACCACCACCTCTGACCTCATTCTCCCTCAGGCAGCTCTTTCTCCAGCCTCATTTGGGGGTCAGGTTGGAGCTGGGAATCTGGTCCCATGCAGAACCATATTAATTGTTACCAGAATCTCCGGCTTTTTCCCTAGCTGCCAATCTTTGAAGTTTATCGCATAAGATTATTATATGCCCTTTCTTTGGTTGCCACTATGAATTTTTTTACTGTTTCCCCCTATATTTTGTTAATTTTATTATATTGGGCTGTCGGAAAAGTCATGACGCATTTTTGCAACAAAAAACATAGAAAAAATATGTCATGACTTTTCCGACAACCCAATAGTTCATATGAGGGAGATTCTGGAGCCCTGTGTCAGTTAGCCATCTTTACCTGAAACTCTTCTCTTGCATAAATCTTAACGATGCAATGCAAAACTGAGAGCTCAGTAATGTCCTATCAAGCCCTGACCAGGAAACCCATGAATAGGTAATGAACAGTTAACATCTGTTAAACGTTTATTCCATATCATGCACTGGACATACATTTTACATTCATTATCTCATCTAACCCTCACCTCAACCCCTTGAGGTCAATACTACTACTATACTCATTTTGTACCTGGGGAAACTGAGGCTGAGATCCAAAGCTACACACCTGATAAATAATCCATCTTGTGTTCCAATAGGGCCTGCCCACTACTCACCAGTTGCCCACTGCTCTGGAGCAAGCAGAGGGCTCCTCAGAGTTGTACTGGAGATCAAGGGACATTAGCTTGGCCTAACTGCCGCTGTGCTCCAGATTCCACTCTACTTTCCCACAGTGTGTGTGTCTCTGCATGGAACAACATCTCACGGGGAAGTAAAACGAGTAGTTCAGAAATATTTCATAAATAGGTGAATTTTAAGCCTGTCTTTGAATTGTATTTGTATTTGTAATCGAATTGAATTCTGAGGTTTTAGTTAATTCCCCTATAAAAGAGAAGTTCTTACCTGGGGACTAAACTTGGGTATGGTCTTCTGTGGTCCCTGGATCCATAGAAACGTGCTGGATGGGTATGTGCATTTTTCCGGGAGAGTGGTTCATTGTTTCATCGCATCTTAAAATGGGTCCATGACCCAAAGTGTTATTAACTCCTGCAATAAAACACCTAAAAAGGTCTTGTTCAAAACTCCAAATAAGTCTTAAATTAAAAAAAAATCTTTATTTTAACTTTATTCAGTTAAAAGCAGCCTCCAGTTTGGGGCTCTGAATTTCGGCACACACTGTTCAGTACTAGATCAGTCCACTTGGTGGCAGCAAAACCCTCAAATTGCCGTGTCCAGCGTGGCTAGTCGATCAGGCTGGAGTCGGGGTGATGGAGGATTAAGAAAAGACAGACAAAGAAGTGCTTGAAAGCGGAGGCTAGGTGGACAGCTGTTTCCTGATGGGAGGACAGTGACCCACTCTAGCAGCCGTGGTTTACTTATATAGCCTTGCTTATGCGAGGGCAAGGACGCGGAGGAAATGGCCTTGGGCAGAGGATGTTCCATGTCAGCTACAGGATGTTTGCAACCAATGTTGCAACAAATGTATCTGGGCCCAGGATGTTTTATCACCAGTATACCGAAACCACCTTCGTACGCTGAGATGCTGTGTCGGCCTTGCAAAAACACAGCCAGAGAGTGTGCCTTGCACCAGCCTCTCCTTTACAGCTCCGGAAGGTGGTCTTGGTCTCCGGCATCAAATAAACTTACTCCCACTGGTTTTTTAATTTTCTTATCAGGGTGGAATCCAGACCCGAACTTCTTTCAGCATTTTGAGTGGTTTGTCTCAGAATGAGCTAAATATACTAAAGTGCTAAAGCTGTTATTGTTAATGCGGGGTTTGACAGCTAAATTGATTGTTGTAAGGGCTCAGGTAGTACAGATTTTCCCCCAACTAAACTAAAAGCACACTGAGACTACACGTTTAACGTTTTTGTATTCTCAGTCCCTAGAGCACAGTTGGTTGAACTGATAAATGAGTGGATTACCATAAGAAACAGGCAATAATAGGCATCTCTTAGCTTGGAAAAAGGATTTAACTTGTCATATCAGTGTATCAGCCAAGGTTCTTAACTGCAAGTAACAGAAATCAAGTCTGGCTGTCTTAAGTAGAAAAGGAATTTATTGGGACAATATGGGGGCAGGTTGCAGAATCATGAGGAAGGGTTCAAATTTGGACTATTCCCTCGCTTTGCATCATGCATTACAGACTCCTTGGTGGATGCATCCTTTGACAGAGCCTAAGTCACATTCCAGAGCCTCAGCTACCCAAGGGTGAAGAGAGGGAAGATGGCCCTGACGCAGCTTCTGGGAGGGAAGCTTGTATCCCACCACAACAAGTGCAGTACAGGCAACCTCCAGCCCTCTCTGCAGGCTTCAGCAGAGTAGTCAGGGGCTTCTGCCAGCCTCTGCACCATCACAGTCTTTTTATTACTGCTCATTTCTTCTCCTTAACTTCTTGGAATAGTTGTAAAGACTGCAGACATTCTTGTCTTGATTTTTAATGGGAATGTTTCTAATGTTTCACCAGGAAGTGTTATGTTTGCTAGAGGTTTCTGGTAGCTAGATTATCCTTGTTTTCCCAGCTTACTAAGAGTTTTTGAAAACAGAAATCAGTATTATATTTTATCAAATGATTTATGGGCACAAACTTTTCCTGTTTTAATGTGTTTGTACAGAGAATGACATTAATATATTTACTAATGTTGATCCTATCTTGCACTTGTGAGATTAATTCATTCAACAATTCATTCATTCGACAAAGACTTATTGAGTGCCTACTATATAAAAGCAGTCTTCTCAGCACTCGTGATGAACAGAATGAACAGAAGAAGAGCAATGAACAAACCAGAAACAATATGTGCAGAAAGTATACATCCTAGCTGGAGGGTGACATAGAATTTTTTTAAAAACATAAAATGTGAAGTATGTCAAAGAGTGATATGTGTGCTGTGGAGGAAAACAACACTTGAAAAGGATAGAAAGAGATATGTGTATGCATGTGTGTGTGAGAGAGAGAGAGAGAGAGAGAGAGAGAGAGAGAGAGAGAGAGAGAGAGATTTTAAACATGGTGGGAAGGAAATGACATTTTAGGAAATGCCGGAAGAAAGTGAAGGGGAGAGCCATGTGACTGAAAGACCATTCCAGGCAGAGGGAACAGCATATGCAAAGACTGAAGCAGAAGCAAAGTCTGCACTATTCAAGGAACAGAAAGTATGACTGAAGTGGAGTGAGCAAGGGGGAGGAAGTTGGAGGTGATAATAGGCAGTTAGATCATGTAGGTCATTGGAAAGACTCTGGCTTTAAATCTGAATGAGATTAAAATGGGGAACCACTGCAGGGTTTTAAGCAGAGCAGTGACATGATCTGATTTATGCTGTAACAGGATCCTGCTGACTACTCTGTATAGACTATATTCTGAAGTGAAGCAAGAACAGAATCAAGACCAGTGAGGAGGCGGCTGCAATGATACAGGTGAAAGAGGAAGATGGCTTGGACCAGGTGGTAACAGGACAGATGGTGAGAATGCATTGGATTCGGAGTAGATTTTAAAACTGGGCCAACAAGATTTTCAGAATGATTGGATTAAGGTGTATAAAAGAGGAGTCAAGGACCACTTCAAAGTTTTTTTGCCACAATGATAGATTTGACATTAACTAAAATGTGAAAAACTTGGGGCAAGTTTGAAGAAAAAAGTAAGTGTTTACTTTTGAGCATATTGCACTTGAGATGTTCATTACTGCAGGTGGATATGTAACTATGGAGTTCAGAGGAGAACTCTCAGCCAGACATAAAAATGTGGGAGTTTTCAGTATAGTGATGGCATTTAAAGCCAGAGATAGAGTGAGCTCACAGACGGAGTGAGTGCAGATAGAGAGATGGTCTAAGGACTGCTTCCTGGGGACATTCCAAAGTCAAGAGGTTAGGAAGATGAGGAAGAACCAGCAGAGGAGCCTGAGAAAGTGCAGCCAGAAGTACGTAGTAGGAAGATCAGAAGAGTGTGCTAAGAAAAGTGTTTCTAAGAGAAGGAGTGATTAGCTGGGTCAGACGCTGCTGAAGGGTCAAGTGTAATTAAAAACTGACAGTTGGGTATTGGATACAGTAGTGTAGAGGTCTTTGGTGACCTTGACAAAAGTAGTTTTATGGAGTGACTGGCACAAAAGTCTGAGTGGAGGGGTCGTATAGAGAATGGGAGGAGAGACACGGTATCAACACATATAGAAAACTCTTTTTAGAAATTTTTCTAAGAATGGAAAGAAACAAATGACATAGTAGCCACATGGAGGAATGAGATTAAGAGAATATTTATCAGACGGGAAAACTATCTTTAAGTTTATATGTTGTTGGAAATGATCCAGTGGAAACCAAGGCACTGATGACACAGCAGAATGAGGAAGAAGGGCTGGAGAGCTGTCTTTGAGACATGAACAGGTAGCCAGGTCAGGGGTGCAGGGGACCACTGGCTTTGGCTGGAAGCTGGGACTCTTGCATCCATCCTGACAGGAGAGGGGGCCGTGTTTGAACGCAGATGTATGGAGATGGGTAGCTGTGTTTGTGTGAGATAGTGGAGGTTCGTGCTCTCTTGTTTGTCACCTAGGTCAGAAGCTGAGGATAAGGATGGGGAAGGAAGTGCTGGAGGTTTGAAGAGACAGGAGAAAGGAAATAGCTTTTCTGGGGACGGAATAAAGAGAGAGAGAGGGAGAGAGAGAGAGAGAGTCAACAGAAATAATGTAGGATTTTCAGGAAGTGCTAGGGGTTACGTGACCATAAATTTAGAAGTGAGACCAGTCAGGAGGGCTGGTGTCTTTCTCCAGGCATGCTCAACTTAATGTTTGCTCTTTTTATTGGTCTTTTAACAAAACCAATATTTAGTTTTATTGACCAGGTCAAACATTTTTTTCCCCTCCCTTTAACTTCTTCCTTTGCCTTTATTAACCATTTCTTCCCAGTTATAGTCCTTTAGCTTCTAGAGTTGCAAACTTGATTCATTTGTTTTAGGGATTTTTTCCCCTCCTTGTTTTCAAATTGATTCACATAAGGTGATAAATTTTTCTCTGAGTCACCCTTTGTCAGCCTTCCACAGGGTTTAAAAGATAACTCTCATGTTGAAATTTACTTTTAGGGAGTTTGTAGTTTGGTGTTTATTTCCTTTTTCCTCTCTGATCTGAGTTATTTATAACATCAAGTTGTTGTTAATTTCTAATGTTATTGCATTGGGGTCAATGTGATTGTTGATTTTTGGAATTTTTGAAATTGTTTTTTCTTTGTGGCCTAATATTTATGAATGGAATATTTCCCAAATTAGAAATCATACAAATGTTTCTATTTAATATAACACTGCAAAACCATCCTCTAATATAACAAAGAAATATAAAAAGAGCAACATTTAAATATATAACTAGACTCAAAAGCATTGAATGTATGTCCATGGACTAGAGGTGAGCAGAAACACAAGGTGGGGCACTGGCCTGAAGTTATTGGATGGCTAGACCCCAGGTCTGGAATCAGGCAGAGACAGTGGGAGTTTGACTCCATGTGTAACAGGAACTAAAACTGTTCACCAGAGATGGGACAGTAGAGCTGGGGGTTTGATTCCTGGCTCCTGAAAGATAAGGAAAGTTGCAGCCCATCTCTGCCTGGGCTACAGTTTATGAGAAGTGGCTGTTCACGGAGGTGAGAGGACATAGGAACTGAGCTAAGCCAGCCTCAGGTTTAGTGATCCGGTCTGCAATACCTCTAATAAGTCTAAGGGCCAGGGTCCTGAACTACCCCATCTAATACCTGTCTGGACTGGGGGACCCAGAGAGCTGGTGGAGAGAATTGTGACACCTGGACAGGGAGGGGAGAAGGCTATCCAGTTGAAAGAAGTCTGTAAATAGAAACTCTAAACTCAGCAATGAAATGATAAGTACCCACAGGTAGGGTGACCATACCTTCTGTTTTCCCAGAGACAACCCCAGTTTACAATGTGAGTCTCATATATTAATATCACCCTCTTTCACTCTTATAGTACCCTGTTTTGGATGATTGCTGGTATGGTCACCTAACATATGTGAAATTAAAATAATAGAAGAGTCTAGAAAAAGGATTGAAAATAGATCTGGTTTAGACATGGTGAAATAAAATTGGAATTACCCACTCTTCTTTCAGAAATTACCCAACAGTAAGTGGGAATATGATATACAAATACCATCTTTAATAAAGCTAGGAGACAGGTGAAATTCCAAACTATAAAACAGGTAGACAGGAAAAAGCTGGATCTTTCAGGAGGAGCCAGCTAAGTTTACTACCAAGGTAAGAGCAGAGCTTAATTTATAAAACCTTTTCTAAAGACAATGGGCATAGGGTGCTTATACAACATAGAATTAAACATTAGACATATAATAGAAGTAATAAATTAGAACACTGCCAACAGTGGCAGGATGGCTCTGCTAAAAATGAAATGAAATGAAATAAAATAAAATAAAATAAATTAGAATAAATATTTAAAGAGTTAAGAAAATTGACCAGATGAAAAAATGAGTTGAGTCCATAAAGCCAATCCATTGTGTCCCAGGAAATCTCAGCCCAGAATGATAATTCCAACATGTGTAACAGTGAAGTGTATGGATTTCATAAACTTCAATTAAATAACTTATAAGGAAAACAGAATCAAGCTGGTTTCAGACTTTATTACAGCAACATTCAATGCTAGAAGACAATGAAGCAAAACATACACATTACTCAAGACATAAAGTATCACCCAAGAATTTTATACTCAAACTGTTTTCCAAGATAAAGGCAACAAAGATTTTTGAACATGAAAAACTCAGAGAATATCATTTCCATAAATTCTTCTTGAAGAAACTGCTAAAGCAGGAACTTCAAAAGATGAGATCAAAAGATGTGATCTCCTACAAAGTAAGTGGGGAGAAAACACTTTGGTGGAATAGCTAGTAGGAATTCTGAATCTCTTTAACTGGAGAGGAGTAGGATGAAGATAAATGTGGGAATTATGGTTACAGAGCAGGACGTATGATTTTATAAATCCAGGAATGTGGAAGTGGTATAATGAACACAAATTTGGATTAGAAGGAAAAGAGAAGAAAGGGGTGTTTAAGAACACAAATTTCCTCATCCATTATAGCCAAAATATCTCATTTAAATCTGATTTAAAAATCAAGAAATAGAAATATGTATAAATGTATTCAATGAAAAAAGGCACACACTGAAAACATCATTTGACATTGGGTGCAGCAAAGGAGAAGGGGTAAAGAAAAAAGAGAAAAAGTACTATGCTATCATTGTTCAGATCAAGGAATCAACAGAAACAGTCTGAAGAAATAGAGGACTGAGAGTATTACAATGAAGTTATAGTTATGAAAATAACCGCTTGAATAAAAATACAAACCTTCAAAATGTTTAAAAGAAACACAGCAGAGCAAGCAAAAAGCACAGTAATGAAGGACTAAAAAGGCTATGAAACTATACCATAAAATAATATAACTGTCACATGAATATGGCTAAACTCATCTATTCCAAGAAAAAAGAACTGCAGATTGAATCACAAAGCAAAACTTGGTGCTCTATTCAAGGGATTTATTTAAACTGAAGGCTTCAGAAAAGATGAAAATAAAAGGGCAAAAGTCAACAACATTAAATGAGACAAGGGAAGTCATTTTATAACGAAAAGGGGCAATTTATAAGAATATGAGGGATATTTAGGTACAACTAACATAACATCATCAGTTATAAAGCAGGACTCCAGAAAAGAAGGGTAAATAAAAAAACAATAATAGTAATAGATTTTTATTTAATTCTTTCAGATTACATCAGGTCAAAATACATCTAAGGATACCGAAGACCTACTGATATCAAAACCAGTAGGCTGAGGGCCGGCCGAGTGACGCGTTGGTTGAGAGCTGGCTTGGGACGCCAGAGGGCCCCAGTTCGGATCCCACATATGAGGGCCAGTGACACTGCTCTCTACAGCTAAGATGCTGAACAACAGCTCAACCTGGAGCTGGGCTGCCGTGAGTCACTGGCGACGGCGTAGGCTGCAGCCCCTGCGGCAGTGGGTTGCCATGGGCTACCGTGTGTAGCCAGCAGCCAGCTTGAGCGGCCAGCAGCCGCAGTGAGTGGCCATCCAGAAGCCGGCGACTGATCTGCCTCGCCAGGGAAGAGCGCAATGATGGTGCCAACTTGGGCCAGTGAAGCAACATCCTCCACAACTAGACTGAAGAACAAAAGGAAAGCAACTTGTCTGTTCCCTTTCCCCCAATTCCCCAATAAAAATCTTTAAAAACGAACAAACAAAAAAACCAGTAGGCTGAAAACAGGATATGCATTCCCATCTAGTACTTATAAAACATTCACAAATAGTGACCCTATTTTAAGCCACAAAGAAAAACTCAACTATTTAAAAAATACAAGGTAGTACAGACAACACTGATCTCTGATCTGATCACAATGAAATCAAACTAAAAATAAATAACAAAATCAGAAACTAAAGACCCTTACACCTGGAAGCTTTTAAACTCTCACACTCTATCTTCAAATTTAGGAACTCTACATCAAAGAAAACTCAAAACCAAAATTTCAGAATATCTACAAAATAATAATGAAAATATCATGCATTTGAAATTATGGGGGTATATCTATAACAGTACATATCTATATCTAAAGTCTAAATCTTGACCTTGTTAGAAAAAGAGCAACAAATATATCCCTAAAGAAAGCAGGAGAAGGAATTAATTAAGATAAAAGCAGAAATTAACGAATTAGGAGCATCAACAAAAATGGTAGAACTAAAAAATAAGTCTAAGAGCTTTTTTTTGAAAAAAAATTTAAAGGTAACATAATCAAGAAAGCAAAAATATATAAAATAAGAAATTAGGGGAAAATTTAAAGGTTCACAAAAGACTACTTTGTTCAACTTTATGCAAATATGCTTGAAAATCTGGATAAATTGAATACTTTGTTTTAAGAAAAATATAATTTATCAAAATTAACTCTAGAAGAGTTTTAAAAATGTAAACTGTGAGATGACCACAGGAAAAAATAAAGTTTTCAAAGATAAAGAAAGTTGCTTTTTCACCTTTCCCTGATTGAAACACAGACCTTCTTGGGAAGACCTGTTCTCTAAAGGGCCAGACCATGCCTCCCCTTCACAATTGTCCACAGTCCTGCTTCCTTAAGGTTTCAATCATTTGACTTTACCCCAACCCCCATATCTCTCTACTTTCTTATTCACTGAAGCCATCATTCCCAGTGATGCAAAAAGTGTCCTGCCATGTGTATGGGTGGCTTCCACATCCATGTGCATGACCTTGGCCTCTTTGTTCACTCCACTTCTCAACACAGGGCTGTACAATCCACATAAGGGTACTCAGTGGCCCCACCTCTACTCTGTGGTAGCTATCCATCCTCACATCTGACCTGCTCATCATCAATCATCCCTATTTTCTTACCAGAAGCTTCTCTCCAGCTTGGTTTTCCAATTACTCCAATAAGATAAATAAATCTCTGAGCCCCATTAAAACTCCCAGTGTGGTGAACTTAATGCATCCTCCCAACCATTCAGCTCTCTCCTTCCTTTACTTGTTACTCAGCTTAGAACCCACGATTCAGCACTTCTCTCTCTCTCTCTCTCTCTCTCTCTCTCTCTCTCTCTCTCTCACACACACACACACACACACACACACACACACACAC
>NW_017731411.1:4042590-4072071 GCF_001890085.2 Hipposideros armiger | reverse complement strand
ACACACACACACACACACACACACACACACACACACCTGTCTGTCCACAGACAACTTCCTCTCTTCCTTTCCAGAGAGAACCCCTATGACTTATCTCTACCAAACCAAACCTTTGGCTCTCTATTTTCTTCTGTCTTCTTACAACAGAGAGTTTGTTGCTGTGTAGGCCAGGGTTTCTTAATCTTGGCACTATTGACATTTTGGGGCTAGGATTACTCTTTGCTGTGGGGGCTGCCCTATGCATTGCAAGGTGTTTAACGGCATCTCTAGTCTCTACCCACTAGATTCCAGTAGCAACCCCAGTTACAACAACCAAAAATGTCTCCAGACATTGCAAAGTGTGCCTTGGTGGGAGTCGGGGTACAAATCGTCCCTGGCTGAGAATCACTAGACTAGGTTCATTCCTCTACCTGTGCCTGGCACTCTGCCTCCCCCTCACATATGTACAATCTTCTCAGGAATCATACAATATGAAATATATTTTTCTTGCCTGTATAGTCAGCAGCTCCTTCTGAACTGGATTCTTTTCAAATATTTAAACATGCAGATGTTTTTCACATGTTTAAAAAAAAATCCTCCCTCAACACTTCCACCCTCAGCTACCAGCACCTTTCCTCTCCACGGCATCTTGCAAAAGTTCATTATTCCCCTTGCCTCCATTCCTCCTTCCCATTTGATCCTCACTCCCTCAAATATGACTCCTCTCCTTCTGCCCCTATAGCTTAACTGACTTCCATGTCAATAAATGAAGAGGAAATTTTCCAGTGCATGGACATAAATAAGGCACACCAGAGGAGAACCAAGGTGAGGGAAATGAAGATCCCGAGTTCGGTCTTGACCCTGTTGAGTTTCAGAGGTCCCAGAGGCATCCTAGAAGAAATGTTGGGTGAATACTGGGGCAAAGAAGGCTGGAGTGAGAGGGTATGTCTAGCCTCGGACATAAATGTCTGGGCCTCTGGCAGTGTACCTAGGGGCATACAGGTATGTATGTAGGTATGTGTGTATGTATGTATGTGTGTAACAATGCCATAGGTGTGATGAAGTTCCTTGGAAGGGTGTGTGTGGGGGTGTCTAGAGCAGTTATTCTCAAACTTTAGGGTACTTCAGAATCACTTGAATGGCTTGAAAAGTGAATATTTCTGGGCTCCATCCCCAGAGTTTTTAGTACAGTAAAAACTGAATAGCCTCAGTGGGATGCATAATTTGCATTCTACCTAGTTCTCAGATAATACCGAAGCTACAGGTCTGAGTACCACACTTTGAGAACCACTGATCTAGAGTAAGGAGAGGGTAGCCAGGGCTCAACTGGGACGCTCCAACATTTGTTACGCCGGGAGCGGAGGTGAGCCCTTGAGGAAAACAGAGGAAGCACGGAGAAACAGAAGATTACCACCAGCCTGCTGATGGAGAGAGGCAGAGGGTGACGATGCAGAGGCCCCAGGACTACAACTCCCAGGTTGCCCCGCGCCGGCTCGCGCCCGCCCCCTGGAGGCTGCTGGAGAGGCACCGGTAGCATCCCGGGGACCTTTCGCAGAGCATCGGTGAGCTCGGGGAGACGCGGCGGCTGCGGGCTGCTGCGTCGCCGAAGGAGCTGAGCGAGACGGGTGAGTAGGAGCCGCGCTGTCCGCCGGCTGCTCTGCGCTTCAGCCGCGTGGTCTTTCCGGGGCGAGCGCAGGGGTCCGGGGGTCCGGGCGCTGGGGGCGCAGGACTGCCCCCCTGAGAGGGAACACGCGCTGCAGTCGTCTCCGCGGTGGCCCGGGTCCTCCTCCGCCCGGCAGGTCCCGCCTCCAGCCCAGGACGCAGGTCCTGCCCTGTCCTGCCCATTTTGCTCGCGAGCGGCGAGACCGGTGCCGCAGGTGGCAGCGGCAGGTGGCCGCCCCCTCCCATCCCGGCCCGGGGGTTGGCGCAGGAGTCCAGGACCGGAAGGCCAGGGGACTCCCGACGATTGCGGCGCTTGGAGGCGCCCCCAACCCTTGCAGCGGTGGGACAGGTGCGTGGGCGCGCCAGGCTCGGGGTTTCCCGCCCCCCGGGAGTCTCCCTGACCTCCCTGGGGGCTGTCTTGGGTGTCCTGTGTGGTATCTGAGACCGAGTAGTCTTTGGCCATCCCGGCATCCACAGACCCCCGGCCCTCTTCCTGCCCTGGGCTGACTCGGGAAGGGCGCGCGCTGCACATCTCCCTGGTCAGCTGGCAGTATCACAGCGCAGTGCACCTGGTGAGCCCTGGGGGACCATTTGGATGGTTAGGGGTGGCCCCGTGATGCGGAGCTGTCAGGAGTGCAACAGGAACAATTTCCTTCCCATATATCTTTAAAATAAAATTAGTCTTATGTGCTTATTTTTTAAAAGAAAGTTTGACCCTGAATATCTTATTTTTATTTGGTGGAGCTCCATTTGCCGGCACGCAAGTTTATATAATGAGCAGTATACGGGTTGAAAACGTTACTGTGAAGGTGCTCTTCCTTGCCCTCTATCGGAAGAATTGCGTTGGACTGGTTGGCATGCTTATCCCTCAGTGACTGCGGTAGCTGGAGGTAGGAGATAAAGTGTTTTTGAGTAGAGTTACAACTCAACCCTTCAGGACAAATTTTGGTTTCAGAAGATTTTTGTTATCACAGTTTTAAATACGATGTTATTTCAACGTTCAAGATGGGGGAGGAGGAAGGGAGCAAAAGCTTGTCAATCCTAATATCTTGCTCTACAGAAAATAGCTTTGCATGGTTCACTCTCAAAGCAAGCATCTTTAATTTTTTAGCCAAAACTGGATCTGAACCCAACCCCCATACCAAAATCCATCAGTTTTAATAGTTTGTCAGTTGATTTGTTTGGCTGTTCTAGGTAGACAGTCCTATTCTGTTAAGAAACAATAGGTGTTTCTTTCTAATGTTTGCACTTATTTTTTAATTTAATTTTTTATATTAGTTTCAGGTGTACCAAACAACGTAATGATTAGATATTTACACCCTTCACGAAGTAATAACCCCCCCACATCGTATATAACTGTTACAATACCATTGGATATATTCTTTATGCTGTACTTTACATCCCGTGACCATATATAATATATAAAAAATGTTTATTTAATATATGTAAATATATAGTTAATTATATTTGATATTTCAGTGTTATTCTACATCAGCTTCGTGTGTGCAGTCAGTGGTCAGGCATCTAGTCTATGAAGTGATCCCCACAATAAATCCAGCACCCACCTGGTACCCTACATGATCTTTATAACATTATTGATTATATTCCCCATACTGTACTTCACATCCCCTTGACTATTTTGTGACTACCAATTTGTGCTTTCTAATCCCACCTTCTCCCCCATCCCCCAACCCCCCTCCCATCTATCAACCTTAATTTTTTTCTCTGTATCTCTGAGTCTATTTTTGTTTTGTTTGCTTATTTATTCTGTTCTTTAGATTCCATATATAAGTGAGATCATATGGT
Source organism: Hipposideros armiger (assembly GCF_001890085.2). Taxonomy (NCBI): domain Eukaryota; kingdom Metazoa; phylum Chordata; class Mammalia; order Chiroptera; family Hipposideridae; genus Hipposideros; species Hipposideros armiger. The sequence goes on along the minus strand of NW_017731411.1, from coordinate 4,068,624 downwards.
ATTTGTCTTTCTTAGTCTGACTTATTTCACTTAGCATAATATTCTATAGGTCCATCAATGTTGTTGGAAATGGTAAGAGTTCATTCTTCTTTATGGCAGAGTAGTACTCCATTGTATAAATGTACCACAATTTCTTTATCCAATCATCTATTGATGGGCATTTAGGATGTTTCCATATCTTGGCTATTGTGAATAGCACTGCAATACACATAGGGGTGCATATCTCTTTTCAAATTAGTGTTTTGGATTTCTTTGGTTAAATATTCAGAAGTGGAATTGCTGGGTCATAAGGTAGTTCTAGTTTTAAGTTTTTTGAGGAACCTCCATACTGTTGCTCACAGGGGCTGCACTGTACTTCTTATTTCTTGTCATCCATTAACCATTCTGTCTCTAGTGTTCCAATATTAAGGTTAAATAGGACATTTTTTTGGGCTTGATTTTTAGGAGAGGGCTTCTACTGTATCTTCACTAAATATATTCTTTATCATATTATCATAAAGTTTCCCTTTATATCTAATTACTAAGCATTTAAAAAGTCAGGGTAGGTGTTGATTTTTACACCCAAAATGCTTTTGCATAGCATGCTTTGATTGGACCATGTAGTTTTCTTCCTAAAATTGTTAACATTGGTGATTATGTTGCTAGATTTTCTGTCTCTAAAATCTTGGGATCATTTAAAATGCCCTTTTGGGTTGTTTGATAGATTCATTAGCTAACATTTTATTTAGGGTTTTGGTATTCATATTTATAAGTGAGATTGGTATATACTTTCATACTTTCCCCTCTGCCCCCATTTTTGTCTGAGGTCATAAGCAGGGTTATGCTGTCCTCATTGATTAAGTTGGGAAACTGTCCATTACTTTCTATACTCTGGAGCACAATTATCTGTTCGTTGAAGTTTGACAGAATCTGACTGCAGACTGCCTGGTGTGCTGCTGTTTTTTTGGTTTTTTGGTTTTTCTTTTTAAGAAGTTGATATCAATATTTAACTTACTTTTCAATATTTTACATGTCATGGATTTTTCTCAGGTTTTCTGTTTCTTCAAAGTCAATCTAATACTTTATATCTTCCTAGAAAATCATTAACATTATTGAAATTTAATATATATTAGCATTATGTTATATGTAGTTTTCTGTTGTAAGAAAATAAACTTTTCCATATTTGTGGTTTATTATTCTTTCTTGTTCATACTTTTTTTGGGTAACTTTTCTCTTTTTTATTGGTCAGACTTGCTTAATGCTTGCTTATTTTATTAGTATTGTCAATGAGCCAGCTTTTGGATTTATTGGTTAATCCTATTGATTTTTATTTTTCTATGTCATTAATTTTGGATCTTAATCTTTGTCTTCCTTTATACTTAATCTGAGTTTATTTTATTCAAGTTCTAGCCTTTTGAATTTAAAACTTAGATTATTTCTGTAGTCACTCATTTCTCCAGAGCAAGACAAGGAAAGACTTCTAATTCTTTCATTTCAGTTGCCTCCCATTTGGCTTAGCTCTATCATTACTTTAACTCTTCCAATCAGACATTATTGCTGCTGTTATTATATTATTTTCTGGGTCAATATTTATTAGATTTATCTACCTATTTACCATTTTCTTCATTCCTTCTTGATCACAGATACTCTTTTTTGGATAATTTTCCTCTCCCTGAAGAACATTCTTTAGAAGGTCCTTCGGTGATGATAAATTCTCTGTTTTTATAATATCTGAAAATGCCTTTATTTTGCCCACATTCTTGAAGTTTGACTTCACTAGTTTTTGCTAGTCCATTGATTTCAAAGTTATTTTTACATTTTTCTATCATTTTTAAAGAATGTTTTATAGACGGAAGGTTTGGGGATCTCTATTCTGCCATATTGCCGAAAGGAAGATGAAGATTAAAAACAGAAATTAATTTGTAGCTTAATGAACTGCCAGTTTTTATGACCTTTCCCTGAACCCTTAGTATATTGAGTACAAAGTTCTATATTTATCTCACATTTATTAATCATAATTTATGTTCTCTGTATCCATAACTTATTTTTTCTCTGTTTGAACTATTGATTTTGAAAGTTGTGTTAAAGACTTCCACTATGATTTCTAGTAGGTTTCTTTTGTTCTACTTTTATCAGTTTTTGCAATATATGTATATCGAAGCTATGTTTTTATGTGCTTAAAGTGTCAACATTTTTTTTTTAAGTTGCAGAAAAGGAGTTTATTAGGAGAAAAAAAATATTTTTCAGAGAAGCAGAAGTGGGAGAAAAAGTAGAGAATGGCTCAAGGGCCATTATTAGAAAATAAAGTACACTCCAAAGAGTTTGGAACAGGCCGAGCAAAGGAAGCTCAAAAAGCTCAAGGGGGTCCAGGGCAAGGGCCAGGGCCAAGGAGTCGTCATTATTAGGAGAAAAAGTACACTCCAAAGAGTTTGAAGCAGGCCTGAGCAGAGGCAAGGCTCAAAATGCTCAAAAGGCCAGTGTCAACATTTTTATGTCTTCTTGGTGAACTATACCTTTTGGGAATACAATAGTCATTTAATATTTTTGCTTTTAATTCTGTTTTGTTTGATATCAATATTGCTACACCTGCTTTATTTTTGTTGGCATTTATCGGGCATATCTTTTCATTCATTGTGGAGGGTGCCTGTCACCATCTGGCTGCCCGTTGGAAGCTTGTGGCCTCTAAGCTCAAGGTGCTGTGTTCAATCTCAGTTGCGGGTGGGTGTAGCCACCATCCCATGCAGGAGTCGAACCAGCAGCCTTGTTGTTAAGAGCACACGTTCTATCCACTGAGCCATTCGAGTGGCAGTTCAGTTCAAGGTGCCAAATTCAGTCTTAGTTGTGGGTGGGCATAGGCCACCATCGAACAGGCAATCTTGTTGTTGCACCAGCTGAGCCATCCTGCCACCTGTTGGCAGCTTAGCGACAGCTCAGCTCGGGCACAGCGTCACTGGCCCATGTAGGAATCGAACCGGTGGCCCTGTTGCTCAGAGCTCATGCTCTTAAGCCAAATCTTAACCAACTGAGCCACTCAGCTGGCCCTCCTGTCAACTCTTTAGCCCATCTATTGAGTGTTTTTCAGTGTTGATTGTCATATGTTTAATTTCAAGCTCCCTACTTTTTAAATTTAATTTTTGGAATAAGATACTCAGTGTTCAAAAATCATACTGTGTTCAAAATATGTAAGTGACAGGTCTCTCCACCATCCCTTTCCTATTTACCTATCAGTTAGCTGCTTGCTTTTCATGGGTGGAATGTCCCCTCAAATCTTCCCAGGGTTATCTAATAATTTCTTCTATGTGCCCTATTAACTCTATTTCCTTGGAGATATATATTTATAGTCTCCTATTGATTTGGTTTTCCCCTTTCATGATGTTGAATAAAAACTCGGAGATTCTTTCTTTGTGTGCTCATCTTTGAGTTTGAGAATTCCTGTTTTCCTGCTTGTCCTATTTATCATAGGCTGCCTCTGGTGACTGTTGAAGAGTTTGGAGGTGCTGCTAAGTGGAGTGTATATTCTAGGTAAGGGGTCATTTGTAGTGGGCTGCTTAGTATTTGTGGGGAAGGCTCCAACAGCCCTGGCCACTCTGACTTCAGTTCCCCAGTTCATCATTTTGTCACATTCCATCCTTGCCCCTCTTTCTCTTTGCTGAATTGGAGTCTGGAACCCATTACCATTTCCCACTGTATTTCCTCTCAAGCTGGTATCAGGCTGCGGTGTGCTCAGGCAATCTGATTCTGAGTATGTACTCTGTATCTTCCAGAAATTTCTTAGGTGTTCTAGTTAGCCAGAGGCACTGTTTCTTGTTTTCCAAGTCTCTTACTGATTTAGTGTTTTAAAAATAATATTTCTGCCCTTCTGAAGAATTTTTGGACACCTGGAAGGCAGAAGTATGTGTTTAGTTCATTATCTTGTTCCAATCTCCAATGTTATCTTTTTTTTTTTAAAGATTTTATTGGGGAATCAGGGAATGGGAACAGACAAGTTGCTATCCTTTTGTTATTCGTTCTAGTTGTGGAGGATGTTGCTTCACTGACCCATGTTGGTATTATCATTGCGCTCTTCCCAACTGAGGCAGATCGGTCGCTGGCCAGTGGATAGTGGCTCACAGCTGCTCATGGCAGCTCAAGCTGGCGGTTGGCCACTCACGCTGGCTGCCAGCCATTCATGGTAGCTTACGGCAGCCCACCACAGCCCCACTGCAGCCTATGCCATCACCAGTGACTGACGGCAGCCCAGCTTCAGGTCGAGCTGTTGTTCGCCATCTTAGTTGTAGAGGGTGCAGCATCACTGGCCCATGTGGGAACCGAACCAGCGACCCTGCTGTTCAGAGCTCACGCTCCCAAGCCAACTGTTAACCAATGAGCCACTCGGTCAGCCCCCTCCAATGTTATCTTTTATCGTGAATTTATTTCTGGGTTGGAGATCCCCAAAACCACCCCCAGATTCAGTGAATCACCAGGAGGTCTCATAGGACTTAGCGTATTGTCATATTCATAGCTGTGATTTATTACAGTAGGAGGATACAAAGCAAAATCAGCAAAGGGAAAAGGCTCATGGGGCCAAGTCCAGAATACACCAGGCTCAAGTTTCCAAGAGTTCTTTCCCAGTGGAGTTACACAGGATGTGCTAATTCCCCTGGCAGCGAGTTGCAAGAACATGTGTGAAAGGTTGTCTACCAGGGACTCTCACTGGAGACTCGGGTTTTACTGGGGGCTGGTCATGTAGGCATCCTCTGCCTAGTATGTACCAAAACCCTAGGCTCCCAGAAGGAAATCAGGTGTGCAGCATAAACCACTGTATTTGTACAAACAGTTGGGCACAGTGAGCCTCTCTTATCGGTTCTGCAAATGTTAGGAACTTGCCTGAAATCTAAGTTCCCAGATGCCATCCAAGAGCCAAGCTGGCAAGCAGTCCTGTTAAAGAATAGAAAATCTCAGGGCTGCAATGTTAACTCTATTCTGCAAAATTTCCTTCCTATTTTCCACAGAAAAAAATGGATACTATACCTGGAAATGACTTCTCTTTGTGACATTGAGTGTTTTATGTCCTCTCTCAGGAGAGAGCAGCATTTTTTAGTATTAAGATGCAAATGGTGGGCAAAGAACTGTTTCCTGACTTTGGAAGAAGCCAAAGTATGGTGCATGCCAAACAGCCTTGAAGGGATACCAGTGGCAGAGCATGGGGGAACCACTCAACAGTTTTAAATTTTTTCTCATTTTGGTCTTCAGTCACTTCAAGATGATAGGCTGCTCATCATGAAACAGCAGCCATCCATTTAATTTACACCTTTCCAACACAACCATTCTGATCACTCCACTCCATGTTAGTTTCTATTCCCCAAACTCTGGCCATGGCTCGGCTCATGGGGCAGATAATTCTCTTCTGTGGCTGGATTAGATAGTTTTCACTTTATGTCTGTCTGATTTTAATCTCCCGCAAGACTGAAAATTCCCTGAGGACTGAACAGCAAGTCATCCTTAGTTAAATACCCTATGCCTCCCTAGCAGGGTGACATGCTTATAATTGGTGCCAATTAATGCTTGTTGAAAGAACAGCTTCAGAAAAGCAGGAAGCAGTCTCTTCATTCTAGTCCCTGCTTAACACATAGCTGATCCTTGTTCTGTGCTGAGCATGGTGTATAAAGCACCAAGCTGGCATTAATTGCTTGGGTTGTCTGTCTGAGTTCTGTCTTCCCAAGCAGTAGATGGTATAATTAAATGCTTTAGTTTGAAAGGCTTTTTGAAGTCACTGAACCTGCATGTGGGCTTAGATTGTCAAACCATCTTTTCTGTCTAACTCTAAGGGGCTGTATCTAGTTGTAGACCTGTGTCCCCCATCTCCCCATGTTTTTAGACCTCTGGTTTGGGGAATTGAATTAGTCCTATTCCCATTCTGAGGACTTTATTGTCGAAGGACCATACAAGCCCCTCTCTTGTTTTGTTTACTTGTTCATGAATTTGTTGGTTATTTTATTCATTCATTCCTTTTTATTCTGCATACCCCACTCTCATTCTCTTCTCCCCATAGCCAGCTATCCTAATGTGTTTAATATATACCGTTTTGTTGTATGCATAGTTTTTTGTATGTGTACTGTTTGTTTGCATGTATTTTTTATTAGTTTCAGGTGTACAAAGCAACATAATAGTTAGACATTTACACCCCTCACAAAGTGATAACCCCTTCCCCCAAGCTACTACCCCTCTGACCTCTTATATAGCTGTTACAATACCATTAACTATCTTTCTTATGCTATACTCCACCTCCCATGACCATATGTATACATATACATGTGTATATATATATATATATGTATGTATATATATATGTGTGTGTGTGTATAAATATACATATATGTATATGTATATTTATAGTTGACATTTAGTATTGTTCTACTTCAGCTTTAGTGGTCAGGCATCTACACAGTCTATGAAGTGATCTCCTTGATAAGTCCAGTGCCCATCTGGCACCTTCCATAATCTTTACAACAGTGTTGATTATATTACCCATACTGTATTTCATATCCCCATGCATGTATTTTTAATTTACATAAATGTTGTCATGTTATAGGTCTTAGTGTTATCACTCACCACCATGGTTTATGGCGCATCCCTGTTGTGGTATGACTCTCTGGTCTGTGTATCCATCACATCGTGCCTATCTGCTCTCCTGGTGATGGATACCCACACTGATTCCTACGCCTAGATGCCACAAACAATGCTGAATGAAATTCTTGTATATGTCCCATATGGACCTGTGTGAGAATCTCTTTGGGATTTAGACTGGTCATAGTGTGTGCCTATCCTTCCAACTAGAACCAAGTACTGCCAGATTGCTCTTCAGAGTGTTGGCACCACCCCACATTTCTCCAGCTGTACACAGGATTCCAAACACTCTTATTTCTGCAAACACTTGGTATTTTTTTCTCATTTGGGGCAGTATCACTCTTCTTACTTTCATTTCTTTGATTACTACTGAGTTTAAGAATATCTTTTTATACTCTTATTTTTTTGAGTTTCCTTTATCAAAAATTGCCTGTTCATGCCCTTTCCCCATTTTTCAATTGGGATTTCTGACTAGAATGTTTTAGACATTAGCCACTTGTTGATTTTTAGACAATGCAAATAGTTTCTCCCAACATGTTATGTGTCTGTTAACTTTGTTGTTGGTATCTTTGTTGAATAGAAATCCTTAATTCTATAATCAAAACAACCAGTCTGCCCCCAGATCACAATATAAGACCTACATTTTTCTACAAACTTAGTTTTAGCTTTTGATATGTTGATTTACAGTATTTTAATAATCAAGACATTTCACATAAAAATCCAGCTTTCTAGCCTCTGTTGAAAAAGTGGAAGGCATTTTAATGTTGGTTAGAGCCTCACTCATTCTCTTGACCTCCTGGGCCCTGTAGTCCTTTGACTTTATGACCAGCCCCTGCTGTATGTAGAGCACTCCTTTGAAAATAAACAAGCATGGTGGTAATATTCATGAAGCTATTAAATAAGCATGATTATGGGGTGAAGTGGACTTGGAGTTGAGAACTACAACAGCTCTGTTGGGTGGAAGGTTCTTACTGGTCACAGATGCCTAGGAAAATTTCCACAGGTCTTCTTGCGCTGTCTGAGCTGTCTAGGTGCTGGAGAAGAGCTCTTCTGAGCATCCTCAGAAGCCAGTATTCTTCCAATACTGGCTCAGACTTTTCTTCTTGGATTTCAGATACAGCTCCTTGTTCCGGTTCAGGATCAGCAACAGTTTCTTCTAAGTGTTCTTTCAAGTAATTGCTGACAGTCTGATCATAGAAAGTTCCAGAATCATCAGGTACCACCTCAGGTGTCTGCTGTCTTTCTTCAGGTTCCTCTATTTCTTCCTCAGATTCCTCCTGAGGCTCAGTGACAAAGACAAAAGACCTCTTCTTGGTATCTGAAGATATTGTGAATGTAGAACTTATTTGCAACAGAGCTCTCAGGAGCAAGAATGAATGTCTGCATGAGTCTTCTGAAAGCCTGGTTCTTATTAGAGAGCAATCTCATCACCTGGACTACCGCACCATCACTCAGATTGGCATGAGCATCAACATGGCAAATCTCAGTGTGGCTATCAGCAAAGTTTTGTAATATCACTTTCTGTCCATAGACCGTATCTGCTGACATAAGACGAGTTCTTTTCATAAAATCTGTGTTACATGTCTGGGGCCTGGTGCAGCAGTGTGTAATTCCCACCCAGCGAGCAGGGGACTAGGCTTCTCCATAACCATTGCCTTGATCAACTCAACCAATAAAATAGCCTGGAAAGATGAAAGGTTGTCTTGGCAGTACAGGATGGGAACCTCATCAGGTTGTGGGAGTAAACAAGAAGCATACAAGTTGCTCAGCACAGTGCCTGACACACAGTGAGGGCTTAGAAAAAATATTAGTTGTTGTTATTACTCATTACCCATGCATTCGCTGCCCACCCCCCCTTTTACTCCCTGTAACACCCTGGAGCAGCACTTCTGCTTCCTGGGTCGAAAATTCTTATTGCAATTTCCTTTTTGTTCCACCCCTAAATAAAAGCCTCCTCTGGTCTGGGCTAAGCTAATTCTCCCTGTCAGGGGAGAAAAAACTCTGCTGGTGTGTGGGGGGCTGGTGGGCGGGAAAAGCTGGCCAGCAGGCCACATGGGATCCCAGGTGCCTGAGATCGGACAGGTCCTGGCAGCAGCCACAGCTTGCTCTCGCCCTACGTAGCCATTCTCTAAGATTCATTATAACATTCACCTAATTACTATACAGCAAGACCAACTATGTGCCAGTGCTGAGATTATAGTGATGGATAAGACACCAAATCACTCTTTAAACTTAATGCTGGGTTGAAACTGACAAGTGAGGATAACAGGCAGGGACCTGGTGAGCACAGGGTCAGGTATTGGGGTTTAGGGTGGGGCATATCAGGTAAGACTTTCTATGAGGAGGAGATAGTAAAATGAAGGAGGAAGAGGAATTAGGCGGGACAAGGGGCAAGGGCCTCCATTTTATCTGCAAAATCCATGAGGTGAGAGCTCAATATAGCTGGAATGTAGAGACCAGGGTTTTGTTGTGGCAAGGAACAGGGGAGTCAGGATAGATACAGTAGGATGATATGCAGCCAAAAAGTGGGTAGCAGCAATGTCAAGAAAGAGATTGAGTGAGAAACTCATAGACAGAATCATGAGTGCTTACATAATCAAAACTTGATGTGACAACTCTCATGCTATTAAAATGTGTCAGAAAATAAGGAAACAGAAGACTCTACAAGTAATTTCATAAAATAAAAATAACTCTGATAGAGACAGTGAAACTCTACAAAAGTAAACTATAGACCAAGATTACATATGGTATATGAGCAAATACCCTAAATAAAATAGCAAAGTGAATTCAGCAGAATTAAAAGAGTAATAAACTGTATAAATAGATTTTATCCTAGGAATTCAAGAATGGTTTGTTATTAGGACGTATGTTAGTTTAATACATTACGTTAAAAATAAAAAGGGAAAGCTATATAATCACCTTGAGAGATACTGAAAGAGTGAGTGCTTAATAGAATTTGACTTTGAATCTTGGCATCCGTTGAAAAGCTTTCATGTGCCCTGCCTTCAACTTGTGCAGTCTCCTTACCTGGTTAACTTTCTCACCTTTTTATTTCTCTGGCAAATGCTTATTTAGTCTTCATATAACTTTTCATTCATAATGTCCTTTGTGAACCCTTTCTTGTGTACTTGATGTGGAATAAGTTATTCCTTTCTTTCTAGAACAGTAACACTATTCATATCTCTATTCTTGCATTTCAGTTGTAATTCTCAGTTGACTTTCTTCTCCCAGAGCCAGGTAATGTGGTTAGGCACTGGAGACACAGAGATAAATTAAGTTATTTGCCTCTTCACCCTCAGACTCATTCCATACCCTTCTCCTGCTTTTCTCTATATCAGAGGGAGCCGATTCCTACAAAATTCATTTTGCAGGCTCCCTTGTCAACTGCCTCTGGCTAAGGGTGGCTAGTGGGAGGCACTAATGGGAGATTGGAAGGTGAGAGGAAGGAAGAAGCCAGGGGATTTCTCCTTTTTTTTCTGCTTTGGACAGTGTGTGTGAAGGTGCTTCCAGCTCTGGCTGTGTGACACTTGCCTCTGGCCATACCACCTCCTTCCTTTATCCCTTCAGTCTTCAGCATGCTAGAAGTGTCCCACTGATGCTAATCTCTGAGTTGGCTCACCATCCATCCCATTTGGCTTTTTAGCTTTTCCTAAAACCTTATAATTAGTTCCCATATTAAATTCCCTCTACTGAAGTACCTCTCTTGAATTCTGTTTTCCTGATTGGGCCCTGCCCCATGTAGATAAGAACCCTACTTCTGTGTGCCCAAGTCTTATAGGACAAACAGACATCAAGGCAACTATAATTTTTGTCTGTTTAATGTTCCTTCTTTCCATCTTCTGGAAGTAGACTATACTTTGGGCAAAGGGGTTGACCATGACTCAGGTTGAGACAATCATAGAACTTCACACTCTCTGTTCACAAAGATTTTTCGAAGGCTAATTACATCACCAAATCAGACTAATCACTTTGATTGTTCAAAATGGAGCTGGTAGAGTGAGAGGCCCCTCTGTTCTCTGGAGTTATAAGGATGTATGAATTCCCCAGAATCTTGGTCTTTCTTTTGTATAATGTGTCTCCTGTGCCCAATAAATACTATTTCACAAAATCTAAGATGTCATCAATTTTAAAACAATTATTTTGTGTTTCCCTAAAAAAGAAAAAAATATTGTCAACTGAACTATGACACAATGCTTTTTATTATGTTCACTTGTAATTTTAGACTTATTAAAAGATCTTGTAGACTTAATAGACATCATTTTATATTATATACTATTCTTGGAAAAGGAAAATATAAAGTGAAATAAATTAGTTAAGGTATTTCTAAAACTTCACATTTGGAGTTTTCCTTTTGAATCACTTTTTGACTCCAAGTAATTTATGCCTGTGATTTTTCACAGACAATGTCCCCTCTGCCATCAAGAACACTGGTAATGTAGGTATCTCAAAAAACTGGAAATGGAACTACCGTATGACCCAGCAATTCCACTCTTGGGTATCTATCCAGAGAAACCCAAGACGCTAATTCGAAAAAGTATATGTACCCTTTGTTTATTGCGGCGCTATTCACAATAGCCAAGACTTGGAAACAACTGAAATGCCCATCGGTAGACGACTGGATTAAGAAATTGTGGTATATTTATAGAATGGAGTATTACTCCGCCATAAAGAAAAATGAAATTGTAACATTTGGGACGATATGGATGGACTTAGAGACTATGTTAAGTGAAATAAGTCAGTCGGAGAAAGAGAAATACCATATGATTTCACTTATATGTGGACTCTAAAAAACTGAATGAGTGAGGAAAGTGAACAGAGGTGGTCTCAGAGATGTGGGGGTGCAATTGAGGGCTGTTGGTTGGGGGGATGGGGATGAGGGACAGAGGGAAGGGGCTGGATAGCATAAATACGCAGCTGCAGTATTGCCATGGGGACATGGGGGACAGTTCGAGGAATGTAATTGATTATGTTGTGAATATTTTGTAGGGTGTCAGTTGGTCACATGTCTTGCATCACGGATGGGGAAGAGGCTTGATCACTGCACTGTACACCTGAAGCTGATGTTGTATAATATTGTATGTCAACTACAACTATATAGTCATGGGATGTGGAGTATAGTGTGGGAGTGGAGTCAAGGGATTTGTAATAAATATGTATGATATTGGGGGGAAATGGGGTGGTGGATTGGGGGAGGGGGGTTGTCACTTCGAGGGGTAAAAAGTATAACTATTGCACTGTGTTGTACAGCTGAAACTAATTCTAAAAAATGTGTATTTCATAATAAAAAATAAAAAATAAATTAAAAAAATCAAAAACTAACTCAAAATGGGTCATAAACCTAAATATAAAATGCAAAACTATGAAACTCCTAGAAGATAATGTACAAGAAAATCTACATAAACTTGGATATGGTGATGCCTTTTTAGATGCAACATCAAAGACATTAACCATGAAAGAAAGAATGGATAAGCTAGATTTCATTAAAATTAAATTCTTCTGTTGATATGTCTCTATTTAGTTCTTGTTTTAATGTATAAAATAAAACAAAATATTAAAACAAAAAAAAACAAAAAAAAGAACACTGGTAATGTGCTGGTTGTAAAAGTGCTCCTTGGTTGCCACCAGGATTTTTTTCTCTTCTCTCTCTCTTTTTTTTTTAAGCCTGTGACATCCATTCTGCAAATTTTATGCTGGCATTTCCTTGATCTTAACTGAAGATATCAACAGAAGGTGTTAATAAAACAACCAGGACTCACACTCTTTCGATTGTCCTTATTTGGTTTGTAGGCTGAAATATTACAGATTATAGTTATCTGTGAGGCCACCTGGAATGCAAATCAAGTCAGTATGCTTTTTGGTGAACTTATGTTTTAACTGACCGAATTTGCACACGTGCAAACGTTGACGAGTCAATAGCAACTGTAAGAGGCATGCTGATTTCAGGGATAGTAAAGTGTATGTCTTAGAATTGATGGACTGTGGTATTGGTTCAATTAATTAATCTACTGAACCTAATGATGCTGCCTGAACCTGTAGCTCCCTGAGAGAATGAAGGCAACATGCAGAAAGACATGAGGAGTGGGTGTTCCAAGATCCAATTATTCCGTAGGCCATATCCACCTCTGTGATTTCCATGGTTATTTGTGGAAGCTGGTGGTCCCTTCCCTCTTTTCTTGTAAGGCTAGTTCGGATTTTTGTCTGATGTTATGCTAGTTCAGTTTAATGTCACTTGCAGCCTAGAGAATCATGACTAATACAGAAGTTTATAAAATGATTATAAACAGTGTTGTAGGTGCAAAAATTAAAAGTATATTCACAAAGCTCAGAAGTAGCATCCAGGAGAGAGACTAACTCTGTCAGAAGGTTCCCTACAGGAGGAGATATTTCAGCTTTGGCTCCCTTGACTTTCCCAGGCGAGGTAAGACCCTCTCCTCTTAGATGCTTCCCAAGGACCCCGTGCAACTAATGCTTCAAGTTACTTGTCCCCACTCTATCTTTCTTATCACTTTCTGTTTCCTAAGGCAGGAATCATAGACCTGGCAAATCACTGTTGAACAAATGAATTAATGAGTTTTGAGGAACAAGGAGAAATTGCTCATAGGCAGGGGTTGGATTGCACTCCAGGAAGAGAAACCAGAAATTGCAAAGGCAAACACATATGGAAAAGCAAGATGTGTCCTGGAAACTACATGTAATTGGAAATGCTAGGAGGTGAAGCTCAAAGCTGAGATGGTAGGGGATGAAGCTGGAGGGATGAGCAAGGGCTAGAGGACAGGGGCCAATGTGTCATGTTAAGATGCCTGGACCCTATTTTTTATGCAGTGGGAACCATTGAAATATTAAAATTTTTTTATTGTGGTAAAATATATATAACATAAAACCTATCATCCTGACCATTTTCAGCATACAGTTCAGTGTCATTAAGAACATTCAGGACCAGCCAAGTGGTGCGTTGGTTAAGAGCTGGCTTGGGACGCCAGCTCTGAGCAGCATGGCCCCAGTTCGGATCCCACATTAGGGCCAGTGACGCTGCGCCCTCTACAGCTAAGATGGTGAACAACAGCTTGACCTGGAGCTGGGCTGCCGTGAGTCGCTGGCAATGCGTAGGCTGCAATGAGTCTGCAGTGGGCTGCCATAAGCCAACGTGAGCGACTGGCACCCGGCATGAGCTGCCAAGAGCCGCCATGAGTGGCCATTCAGTAGCCAGCGTTCGATCTGCTCCACCCGAGAAGAGCGCAATGATAATACCAACATGGGCCAGTGAAGTGACATCCACCACAACTAGGCTGAAGAACAAAAGGACAGCACCTTGTCTGTTCCCCTCCCCAATTCCCCAATAAAATCTTTTAAAAAAACAACATTCACATTATTGTGCAACCATTTTCACCATCCATCTCCAGAACTTTTTCATCTTCCCAAACTGAAACTCTGTACCTGGTCAGCACTAACTCCCCCCTGCCACGGCAACCACCTTTTACTTTTTGTCTCTATGAATTTGACTATTCCGGGTACCTCATGTAAACCATTGGAATATTTTTAACATGGTGTGTAAATGGATCTGCACTTTAGAACATTTACATTGGCAACTTTTTAGAGGACAGACAAGAGGTGAATAAAGCTGAATATAGGGAAGTCAGTTAGGAACGTAGATGATGCATGAGGCCAAGGCTTTAGCAATGGGGATGACAAGAAAGAGTATAGAATCCTGAGTCCTGGTTATGGGGGTGAAAGAAAGGAAAAAGTTGGTTTTGACACCATTTTTCTCTGGCTTGGATGATATCAACTGGAATAGGGAATCCAAGAGGAACTCCAGGTTTGGATGGGTAGCAGAAGTGTAAGTACCTTGCCCATATACCCTTTCCCTCACCATTTCTGTGAATGCTGGCCTGACTTGGCAACTGTCAGCACCTTCATTCCTTTGCTCAAGGGCTTGGTGGTGCCCACAGGTGCCCATTTTACAACTCAGAACAGCAGAGTGGAAGTGCCAGGGAATTAACACCCTCCCAACTCCCAGAATCCCTCAACAAGGATAATGGAGTTAGTGTATGACTACCCCACCTTGATGCTCCAATGGGATAATGCTGAGGCATGGATTTTAGATGCTGGTTCCCAGCCTTCCTCGGATTATTAAACTTCAAGTACCCACAGTGGTATCTTGCTTGATGAAGCACACTTTATCGGCTGCCTTTTATTTCCTGCCTCATCTTCTCACTCCTCTACCTGAGTTTTTTGGTATCACCTCCCAAATAAATACTTTGCTCTCAAATCTGTATCTTAAGGGGGTAGATTTGGGGAACCCAATCTAAGACAGTGTCTGAAGAAAATGATCCATTTTAGGTGTGGTATCCACATGGATGTGTCTGTTATACAGTTGGAAATCTAGGTCTCTGGTTTAAGGTAGATATGGATTTGGGAATATGAGTCTGTTCTTGGAAGTCGAAACCATGAGAGTGGATGAAATTGCCTGGGAAAAGGTAGGTGGAGAAGAGAACTGAGGCTAGATTCCTGGGGAACTGTAACCTTTAAAAGTAGCAATAATAAGATTCTAAAGGACTGGAATGGATCAGTCAGAATGGAAAGGAACCAGTAGAAAGGAGAGGGAAGAATTAAAGTGGAGTGGAGTGGGGGGTGGGGAAGGTAGGAGCAGGATTGGCCTTGAACCAGAGGCTCTGTTCTGAGTGTGGAGGGGAAGGAGCAAGGATGGTAAGTGAAGGTTAATTTGTTTTGCTTTCCATTAGTGGAAGATGCATTGTTAGCTTCTCTCAGGATTAACTACTGGCATGATTTGTGATGTGGGTGGTTTCTGTTTGGTAACCTTCCCAGATATTTTTCTCTTTGGGGGGTTTCTGCCTTTCCCCCTTGCTTGCTTTCATAAGAGAAACAACATTCTCTGCCTGAAGACCAGCAACTGCAGTGTTCTGTGTGTCCCAGTGGGGAGGCCAAACCCAGGCTCCTATCAAAACCACAGTGGACTTTTTCCTATTCTCTCCAGTTCCTGCCCTGTGATGAACAAAGTATCCCTCACTGTACTGCATTTCCCCTGAATTAAAAAAGAGTAATAGCTTTATTGAGATATAATTCATGTACCATGTAGTTCACCTATGGAAAAAGTACCATTCAGTGGTTTTTAGTATATTCACAGATAGGTACAACCATCACCACAGTTAACTTACAAACACTTTTTTATCACCTCTAAAAGAAATCCTGCACCTTTTAGCAACCACCTTCCTATATCCCAGTTATGGATGGAATTGTGTCCCCCCCAAAAAAAAATTATATAGAAGTCCTAACTTTGCAAATTCATGTTGAAATCTTAACTCAGAATATAACTGTATTTGGAGAGAGGGTCTTTACAGAGATGCTTACGTTAAAAAAAGTTCTTTAGGAAGGGCCTTAACTCAATATGACTAGTGTCCTTATAAGAGGAAGAAATCTGGACACAAACACACACACAGGGAAGACAATGTGAAGACACGGGGAGAATACAGCCATCGACAAGGCAAGAAGATACGTTTGGAACAGATCCTCCCCTCACGGCCCACACAAGGAACCAACCCCGCAGACACCTTGATCTCAGATTTCTGGCTCTCAGAAATGTGAGAAAATAAATTTTTATTGTTTAAGCTACCCTGTTTGTGGTACTTTGTTATTGTTAAGCCACCTAGTTTGTGTAGTAGCAAACTAATATACTCCCAGCCCCCCGACTGCCCAGCCCTAAGCAACCAACTAGTCTGCTTTCTGTCCTTACAGATTTCCCTGTTCTAAGCATGTCATGTTGGTGGAATTATACAATATATGGTCCTTTGTAACCAACTTCCCTTACTTTGCGTAAGGTTTCTAAGGTTCATCCATATGGTGCATGTAGCAGTACATCATTCCTTTTAATGGACAAATAATATTCTAGTTTATGGATATACCACATGTTGTTTATCCACCATCAGTTTATGTACCCTTGGGTTGTTGCCACCTTTGCTATTATGAATAGTGCTGCTGTAAATACCCATGTATAAGTTTTTAAGTGGACACATTTTCATTTCCCTTGGGTATATCCTAGCAGTGGCATTGCTGGATCATATGATACCTTTATGTTTAATCATTTGAAAAATGAGCAGACTGTTTTCTAAATGGCTGACCATTTTACATTCCCACCAGCAGTAAAGGAGGGTTCTGATTTTTCCACATCCTTGCACCATTTGTTATTATCTGACTTTTTCATTCTAGCTATCTTAGTGGGTGTGCCATGGAATCTCTTCATGGTTTTATGTTTTCCTGATGACTAGTGATGTTAAGCATCTTGTCATATTCTTATTGGCCATTTATATATCTTTTTTAGACAAGTCCTTTGGCCATTTTTAAGTTGTTTTTTTTTGTATAGGAAGCTGCTTATATAATCTGGATATTAACCCGTTAGTTACATGACTTGCAAGTAGTTTCTCCCATTCTATAGGTTGTCTTTTCACTTTCTCAATGGTATTATTTTAAGCAGAAAAATTTTTAATTTTGATGTAGTCCAATTTATCTATTTTTGTTGTGCTTCTCTTAAGAATTCTTTACCAAATCTAAGGTCTTTAGGATTTACCCCTGTATTTTCTAAGAGTTTTATCTCTTACATTTAAATCTTTTATCCATTTTGAATTAATTTTTGTATATGGTGTGAGGTAAGAGTCCAACTTTATCTTTTGCATGCATGTGTCTGTCTGGTTGTCCCAACACCATTTGTTGAAAAGACTGTTTTTTTCTTGTTGAATGGTCTTGGCACCCATTTTGAAAAACAATTCACCATGGATGTTTGGGTTTATTTCTGGACTCTCAATTCTACCAGGGGTGCCAAAAAAAATGTATACAAGCGGATACTTTGGTCAACATTGCTCAAGCAGTAGCTCGCCATAATCAGAAGTGTGTGGACACTGATGGTAACCATTTTGAGCATCTCTTGTAATTGCAGAAGTCAAATGTGACTCATATTCATCTTTTATCATTATATATTAAACATTACAAATTTAATAGTTTTTCCCTTTCTCAAAATGTGTATACATTTTTTTGGCACCCTCTGTTTTTCATTGATCTATATGTCCTTGTGCCAGTACCATACTGTCTTTTTTTTTTTTTTAAGATTTTATTGGGGAATTAGGGGAGGGGAACAGTGTTGGGGTATTGGGGAAGGGGAACAGCCAAATTGTTGTCCTTCAATCTTAGTCATGGAGGGCGCAGCTAGCTCAGCTCCAAGTCCAGTGGCACTACTCAGCTCAAGGTGCTGTGTTCAATTAGTTGCAGGTGGGCATAGCCATCATCCCATGCATGAGTTGAACCAGCAGCACACGCACTATCCACTGAGCCATCCGGGCGACAGCTCAGCTCAAGGCACCGAGTTCAGTTTTTGGTTGCCGGCGGGCATAGCCCACCATGTTGAACAGGCAACCTTGTTTTTAGGAGCACGTGCTCTCACCAGCTGAGTCATCCTGCCACCTGTTGGCAGTTCAGCTTGAGTGCAGCTCACTGACACATGTGGGAATCGAATTGGTGACCCTGTTGCTCAGAGCTCACACTCTTGAGCAAGCTCTTAACAAACTGAACCACTCAGCCGGCCCTTTTTTTTTTAAACAAAGTTTTTATTGGGGAACAGTATGTTTTTTCCCAGGCCTATCAGCTCCAAGTCAAGTCGTTGTCTGCAATCTAGCTGTGGAGGGTGCAGCTCACTGGCCCATGTGGGAATTGAACTGGCAACCCTAGTATTATGAGCACTGTGCTCTAACCAACTGAGCCAACTGGCTGCCCCCATACTATCTTGATTAGTGTTGCTATGTAGTAACTTTTGAAAATGGGAAATGTGAGTTTTTGTTCTTATTTTTCAAAATTGTGTTGGCGATTGCAACTGCATATGAATTTTAGAACCAGCTTGTCAATTTTAACAAAGAAGTCACCTGGAATTTTGATAGGGATTATATTGAATCTGTAGATCAATTTTGAGAGTATTGCCATCTTAATAATATTAAGTGTTCCAACCCATGGACATAGGCTGTTCCCATTTATATAGATCTCTTTTTGGGGAAAAATTTAATACATTTTATTGCATCTTTCAGACTCAAAGCAAATAAAAAAATTCCTTTCTGCAAATCTTCTATAACTTTCTATGTCAATTTAGATAGTTCATTATTGTATCTCACGTTATGGAACAACCAGATACTTGCAGACACAAATATTCTCTTCTCTTTTAACTTGACAAACAAGAACACATCAAACAAAAATATATTCATTACTTGCAGGTGTATTTCTTTGCTACCATTGCTCATAGGAGAGTCTTATTCTCCTGTATTCATTATAACATTTTTATTATTAGTTTCAGGTGTACAAAAGAACACAATGACCAGACACCCACATACCTCACCAAGTGACAACCCCAACAAGTCCACCACCCATCTGACACTGCACACAGCTACCATGATATCATTGACTATATTTCCTATGCTGTACTTTATATCCCATGACTATAAATATGAGGTGTGATCAAGTAACACGGTGACTGCTTAAATTTTTAAAAAATATATTATAGTAAAAGACACATTGCCATTAATCCCCCCTCAAAATACTTCCCCTCACTTCAAACACACTTATCCCATCATTCATGCCACTTTCTGAAGCAGTTCTGGAAATCTTCTTTCGTGAGTGCCTTTAGTTGCACTGTTGTGGCTGCCTTGATGTCCTGAATCATTTTGACTTTGAGGAAGAGTCAGAAGTCTCACAGTGCCAGATCTGGTGAATAAGGTGAATGAGGACACACCTTAATGTTGTGGGGTTTTTTTTTAAGTTGCAGAAAAGGAGTTTATTAGAACTAAAAATACATTTCAAAGAAGCAGAAGCAGGCCCGAGCAGTAGAGAATGGCTCAAGGACCATTATTAGAAAAGAAAGTACACTCCAAAGAGTTTGGAGCAGGCTGAGCAAAGGAAGCTCAAAAAGCTCAAGGGGGTCCAGGGCAAAGGCCAGGACCAGGGCCAGGGCCAGGCTCAGGGAGTATTATTAGGAGAAAAAGTACACTCCAAAGAGTTTGGAGATGGCCTGAGCAGAGGCAAGGCTCAAAATGCTCAAAAGGCCCGTAATGTTTTTATTTGACAGAAATTTTCGTACCAGAAGTGATGTGTGACACGGAGCATTGTCATGATGAAGGATGATTTATGGCACACTTAAAAACACACCTTCTTTCAACCGTAGCTCACACCTGACTGACTGCACCGAACAAGTTGAAACTTGTCACACACTGTTACTCAATGAGCCACTTTCCGTATTGAAGATCCCTGCCTTTCTGTTGGAGGCACTTGGCAGCAGCAGTCACTGTATTTTGTGATCACAATGGAAAGGCTCCGTGTCACACATCGCTTCTGGTATGATAATTTCTGTCAAATAAAAACATTATGGTGTGTCCTCATCCACCTTATTCACCGGACCTGGCACCGTGCGACTTCTGGCTCTTCCTCAAAGTCAAAATGACTGTGAAAGGTAAATGTTTTGAATCGATTCAGGACATTGAGGCAGCCACGACAGCACAACTAAAGATGCTCACGAAACAGGACTTCCAGAAGTGCTTCAGAAAGTGTCAAGAACGATGGAATAAGTGTGTTTGAAGTGAGGGGGAGTATTTTGAGGGGGATTAAGGGCAATGTGTCTTTTACTATAATACATGTTTTTTAAGATTTTTATTGGGGAATTGGGGGGATAGGAACAGTGCTGGGGAATTGGGGGAAGGGGAATAGACAAGTTGCTGTCGTTTTTGTTCTTCAGTCTAGTTGTGGAGGACGTTACTTCACTGGCCCAAGTTGGCACCATTATTGCACTCTTCCCGGGCGAGGCAGATCAGTCGCCGGCTTCTGGACGGCTGCTCACACTGGCTGCTGGCCACACACGGTAGCCCATGGCAACCCACTGCCACAGGGGCTGCAGCCTCCGCCATCGCCTCACAGCTGCCCAGCTCCAGGTTGAGCTGTTGTTTAGCATCTTAGCTGTGGAGGGCAGTGTCAGTGGCCCTCATATGTGGGATCCGAACCGGGGCCCTCTGGCATCCCAAGCCAGTTCTTAACCATCGCGCCACTCGGCTGGCCCTGTAATAAATTTTTTAAATTTAAACATTTCACTGCATTGTTTGATCACACCTCGTATATATTTTTAATTATACTTGACAGTCAATATTATTTCATATTAGTTTCAGGTGAACAGTACAGTGGTTTGGTTAGGCATTTATATAATTTATGAAGTTATTCCCCTGATAAGTCTAGTGCCCATCTGACACCATATATAGTTCACATCCATGTGACTATTTTGTGACTACCAACTTGTACTTCCCAATCCCTCCCTGTGTTTACTTCTATGTATTAGGTAGATTTCCTATGTCTCTCAGTCTTTGCTGGTGGCCTTATGTAGTATGTGTCCTGTGTGGTCCAGTGGTGCAGTCTCCCTGATCTCCTGTGCATGTGTTCCAGGAGTGCCCTTTGAGTGTGTTGTGTGTGTTCTCCTGTTGTAGTTGAGCCTTAATTGCTTTTGGTGTGTCAGTGGGTGGGATTGACTCCCAGGCTGACTAACTATAAGGATTGGCTATCCCCACAGTGTATGAGCTGCTTTATGGGGGCTGACTGCTCAGAGGGGGGTTTGCCCCTGCAGTTTCTTGTGCTTGTTGAGACCCCCCCCTTTGGGTGTGCCACTTGTTGGGCTAACCAGATAGTATCTGGGTTGTCTGAAGCTGGCCTCTGTGTGTTGTTTCTGGTGCCCCTTCAGAGGGGCTCTCTTGCAAGCCAGTTTCAGCCTTGCCTGTCACTGGCCCGCTGCTAGCTGGTAGGAGCTACAAAGCTATGTGTGGTTGGCTGCTGCCTGTGCTGGACCTGGGGGCATGTGGAGGTGGCCTTGTTGTGAACCAAGGACAGCTGCCTCCATTATTGGGCCTGAGACAGCTTAGCAAAAGGTCCAGGGCCCCCTAGTCCTGTTGCCACTTGCTGGCTGCCCATGAGGCCCAGCCATTGAAAGAGCCTCCTTAAGTGTGGGCCCAGCTGGTTGACCTCATGTTGAGTGTGTCCCCAGTGATGAAACACTAGTTGGGCAGGGCGGAGTCCCAGGGAGTCATGAGGCGTGGTTGGTGGTTTTTACAAGGTTAATGCAGATTCACTTCTTATGCCAGTGCCTCGCCTGTGACCACTTCACAAAACGCCCTGAGAAGCCACCACCTCAGGCTTGCAGATCCCCTAGAGCTTCCCATGAGAAGCTGCAGTGTAGGTTGTGGCTCACTGCCCACCACCAAAAGTTCCCTGGGCAGCTGCGGGCCATCTGCTTCTATAAAAAGCTTCTACAGCTTGTAAAAGGCTTCTGCCTGCCACCCAGGTGCTGAGAGTGCCCCCAACAATGCAGCTGTAGTTGGGTGGGATGGGGTTCCAGGGAGTTAAGGGATGTACATGGTAGTTTTCTTCAAAGTTAATGCAGTTTCGGTTCTTGCACCAGTGCCAGCCCATGACCACTTTGCAAAAACTCCCTGAGAACACTGCCGCCAGCCACTGCTTGCCTTAGGCCTGCAGGTCCCCAAGAGCTGCTCAAGACAGGCTGCAGCATAGGTTGTGGCTCACTGCCCACCACTGAAAGTTCTCCTGGTTGCTGCGCGCTGTCTGCTGCTGTAAAAGGCTTCCTCAGCTTCTGGGGCGGGCCAGGTGCTCAGTAGCTGAGAGTGCCCCAGGCAATGCAGCACTAGCTGGGCAGAGTGGGGACCCAGGGCGTCACCAAGGTGGTGCGCATGTGCAGATTTTACCAGACCAAGGTAGTCTCAGATTTGGCCCTTTGGAGAAGGGTTCAACATAGAAAAGATGGTGCCCTCCTGTAGGCTACAGGTGAGGCAGCTCCACACAAAGATGATGGTTGCTGTCCCTCCAGTCCTCTCCTCAAGGCCACACAACTCAGTCTTTCCTCGTATGTCTCTGGCACCTCTTGAGTTGCTGTCCCTCCACCGGAGCCCAGGTGAGTGGCTGCAAGTGAGTGAGTTTGTATGCGGGCCCTTTAAGAGGGCATCTGGGTCTTCAGTTGCTTTCCATTTCACTGGGACGGGCAGACATGATAGCTGGAGACTGCGATACCCACTTTCAATAATGGACAGAACTAGAATATCAACAAAGAAATAGATTTGAACAATACTCTGAACCAACTAGATCTAAGAACACTAAACCTATAGAACACTCAACAACCCAAAAGAAAAGAATATACATTCTGCTCAAGTTTACATGGAACATTCTCAAGGATATACCATAAGATGTGTCATGTACATCTTAACTTATCAGAATCTACTCTATATTTACACTAATTTAATTTCAATGAGTTATAGAAATATTACTCCTATATACCTCTTATTTCCTTTTCTCCCTTTTTGTTGTATTACATATTGTATCTATTAATATTACAAACCCGACCATACATTGTTATAATTATTACTTTAACCATATAGTAATTTCCATAGTCCTGTATAGCTTTGCTCCAAATCATCTCCTTTTTGCAGTTGTTGGCAAATATATTACACATATATTTCTATATAAGCCCAACAATACATTATATGTATAATATCCTATATAATTGTTTTTAAAATCAATTCAGCAAAGAGAAAACAACAGGCATTTTTTACTGTCATTTGTAATTATATAATTACCTTTACTGGTGGTCTTTGATTTTTTGTGTGTGCATTTGAATTACCTTGTGGTGTCACTTGCTTTCACCTTGTAGAAGTTCCTCTAATATTTCTTGTAAAGTTAGCAACAAATTCTCTTGGTTTTGTTTATCTGGGAAAGTCTATTTCACATTTATTTTCCCCTCAGTTTTCTATTGTGGTAAAATGCACATAACAAAATTTATCATCTTAACCATTTTTAAATGTACAGTTCAGTGATATTAAAGTACATTCACAATGTTGTGCATCCATCACCCCCATCCATCTCTAGAACTCCTCATCTTATAAAACTGAAACTCAATGCTCATTGAACAATAACTTCACATTTCCTCCTCCACTCTGCCCCTGGCAACCACTGTTCTACTTCTGTGATCTTGATTTTGACCTCATGTAAGTGGAATTATACAGTATTTATTTTTTTTGTATGTGTCTTGTTTATTTCCTAAGCATAATGTTTTCAAGATTTAGCCATGTTGTAGCATGTGTCATAGTTTTCTTTGTAAGGCTAAATAATATTCCATTTGCGTATTTATTAATCCATTTATTTGACACTTGGGTTACTTCCACTTTTGGGCTACTGTGAATAATGCTGCTATGAACACAGGAATACAGCTATCTATTTGAAATTCTACTTTCAATTCTTTGGAGTATATACCCTATTTCACCTTCATTTTTGAAAAAGAGCTTTGTTGGGTATAGGATTTCTGGTTGACAGTTGTTTCCTTTGAGTACTTTAAATGTTATCCCATTGCCTTTTGCCTTGTTGAGAGAACATACTTTAACCATTCTTTTGGGATAAATCTGTTAGCAACAAATTCTCTTATTTGCTTTTATCTGAAAAATGTCTTGATTTCCCTTTGATTCCAGAAGGATATTTTCTCTGAATGTAGGTTATGGGATAATAGTTCTTCCAGCCACCATGGTTACTGATGAGGAATCTGCTGTTATTTGAATTGTTTTTATCCTGTAGGTAAATGTCATTTCTCTCACTTTCAAGATTTTTTCTTTGTCTTTTAGTCTGTCAGAAGCTTGACTAAGATGTGTCTTGATGTCTATGTCTTTGGGCTCCTCATTTTGGGGTTCAACTTTTTCAATAGGTTTATGTCTTTTGTCAAATTTAGGAAGTTTTCAGCTATTATTTTTGAATACTTTTTCTGCTTCCACCCTCTTTTTCTCTTTCCTGAACACTGATGACATGAATGTTAGACCTTTTATGATAGTCTCACAGGTCTCTGAAGTTCTGTTCTTTTAATTTCTATTGTTTTATGTTAATTGTTATTTCTTCTGGCTGGGATAGAGCATTTATTGTCTAAATGTTTTGTCTCATTAGACTGCCCCTTTACTGGTCCTTTGGCTAGAGAGCAGGCTTTTCTTGGGGCTTTCTGTGCCCTTTGGTGTTTCCAGGTTGCCTGCTCCTTCAGCTCCCAGTCTAGTATATGAGGCAAAAAGAAAACCCAGGGAACTTGCCACTGTGTTGGGCCCTGAGTTTTCTAAGCAGTCTGCCTTCTTCTCTCCATTTCCTTATATTTATTTTATATCTAATGTCCAGGGATTAGTAGGAAGAATAGAGAAAAGTACATTTAGTCCATCTTCCCAAAAACCCAAGTCTATGCCTTGTGCTTTTGTTTAAATTAGTTTTACTTTTTATGAAAGTGAATTTTCTTTTAAGAGGCAAGTTGTCCAATAAAGTGTCCCACATTCTGAATTTGTCTAATTCTTTCTCATGATTAATTTCAAACAGCCTTCGCAAAAGGGCTACACAAGTGATGCTGTGTGTCTCTTATTGCATCACCTGAGGAGGCATATAGTGAATGTCACTTTGTCCATCAAGTGGTCATAGTAAGCTTGATCACTTTTGTCTCCGTTTTTGTAATTGATAAATTGTCTGTGGGGTGAAATTTTGGTATCACATGAATATCCTTTCCCCAATAACCACTTATTCAATAGTTTTAGCATGTTTTAGTGAATATATTAAGGTTTACAAAATAGTGATTTTCCCCCTAATTCTGTCATTTCCTTTACATTTATTAATTGTATTATTCTGTAAAGAAGAGCTTTATCTTCCTTATTCTTTTATTATTCTTTTAGTATCAATAAGTGTTTTAATTAATGTTTTGTAATTCATTACTCTCATTGTATTTTTTGTTGAAATTATACCAAATTGAGCCCCTTCAGTTTCACTTCTGTTACTCTTTGGGCAGTTCTTTGATTTCTGGGCACAATAATATGTCCCAGACTCATCTTGTTCATTGCATATTCCATACCTGGAATCAGCTGTTTCTACAAAGAGCCCTGCTTCCTATTAGGGAATGGTATTTATAAACGTTGATAAGTTTCTAAGGGAGAAGAGTGGGAAGATAATGTACTGAATTAAAACAGTAATTCATAGTCACAACTGATCCTTTTTTCTTTTTTTTAAGATTTTTATTGGGGAATTGGGGGAAGGGGAGCAGATCAGTTGCTGGCTTCTGGACCGCCGCTCACTGCGGCTGCCAGCCACTCACGCTGGCTGCTGGCTACTCACGGCAGACCATGGCAACCCACTACAGCAGGGTCTGCAGCCTACGCCGTCGCTGGCGACTCATGGCAGCCCAGCTCCAGGTTGAGCTGCTGTTCAGCATCTTAGCTGTAGAGGGCAGTGTCACTGGCCCTCATATGTGGGATCCGAACTGGGGCCCTCTGGTGTCCCAAGCCAGCTCTTAACCAAGGCGCCACTCGGCCGGCCCTGATCCTATTTTCTTTTTTCTTTTTTAAAGATTTTTATTGGGGA
>NW_017731411.1:4026448-4042325 GCF_001890085.2 Hipposideros armiger | reverse complement strand
GAGGGCAGTGTCACTGGCCCTCATATGTGGGATCCGAACCGGGGCCCTCTGGCGTCCCAAGCCAGTTCTTAACCATCGGTCCAACCAGCTGGCCCCTGATCCTATTTTCTTGATGACTTCAGCCCTCATTCAAAATTGGGGAGGTAAAATTTCAGTATGATAACTTGTGAGCTATGTCTCGCCTATGAGACTGGATTTCTTGGGGACTAGGCCAGTATCTTTTCCATTTTTATATTCATAGTGTTCAGCACAGTTTCTGGAACTGAAGGGGCATTTAATAAATATTTGAACTTAAATTGTGCTAACTGAACTCAAACTATTCATCTTATAATTCAAGTATTTTTCTAGTTTTCTGACTCTTAGAGGATAGTAAATGATCTGGAAATAAGTTGCAGTGGAAAGGTTCAGCTGTGAGCAAATTAATAAGTGCTTCAGAACTTGTTTCTGTTGCTGAATGGCAAGCATTTTATTGGCTTCAGCTCATAAAATGGCTATAATAAGGTATGAGGCTGTTCTTACTAGGTAATAGTAACGCAGTGGGACATGACTCACTTTGAATGATTGCTGAAGGTGACCTTCAAATCTTTATAGCTCACCCTACAGGTGAATAGTGTACAACTGGTATTCAGCCTCTATATAAGAGACTTAGGGTTTTTCTTTTGCTGACTGACACTCCTACTATATTACTTTATGACTTTTAAGTCAGTTGCTCAAATTCTCTTTCTACTTTTCACCTGGAAAAGAGTGTGACAGTATCCTAAACAAATTAAATCAAGATGTAATGAGAAAAACATATAAAACCCTTTGATATGTAGTAATTAAATGAAAGATGTATTATAAGCACAGAACTTAGTCATTATAGGTAGCAGCAAAGGAAGCTTAACATCCTATCCCAGGGTTTGTTTTTATTTAAAGGAATTGTAGTGTGGCATTTTAACAAGAGTTCCAAATGAAAGGGTAGTTGTAGGCTGAGTCTAGCTTTGAGACTATAATGATAATGGGACTATAAGGTTATAGTTTTTTCGGTTTGCTTTAAGTGGGTTTTGGTAGAAGGCACATATAAAGTAGATTTATTCATAACCTGCATTTTGAGTGAAGGAACAGAACCTAAAAGGAAAGACTAAAGTGTTAAACACCATATTTATCAAGTAAAGGGTATGTGTGTGTTGTTGTTGTTGTTGTTTTTGTTTTATGAATAGGAAGAAAACTTTTATTCCATCACCATTGGCAGAGTTAGAGGTATTCCGTGTGTGTCTTAGATATCAAAATATGAGAAAACTGGTATTTGAATTCTGTGGATGTACCCTCATTTAGCCAATATCCTGTTGATGGACATTTGGATTATTTCTCTTTTCTTCCTATTATAAACAATGCTTCAGTAAACATCATTGTGTGTTTATATTTACCCAGTATTGTATTTTGCTAGAATTGATATCTAGGAGTAGAATTACTGAGACAAAAGTTGTGGATATTTAAGATTTTGCCAGTTGTTCTCCTGAAGAGTTGATCAATTTACAGTGGCTGAGAATGCCTCTTCCCAAACTACATCAGGTCCTCTCTTTTCTACACTCTCAAAGCACCCTGTATTTCTCCTCTGTAGCACATGTCAGAATTGCATTTAAGTAATTATGTACTCATTTAAAAAATTCCTCTCCCTCCCCTTATTCACCCCTTAAAAATGTATGTTCTGTGTGGATAAGAACACCGTTTCTATAATATTTATATTTGTAGTTCTAGCATCCAGCATAATTCTTCACATGTAATGTGTACTCAATAAATAATAAATATTTACTCACACACTGCCAACACTTGGTATTATCAGAGTTTGCCAATCTGACAAATATATCATAGGCAATTATTTTACTATGTATTTTTAAATTATTAATAAGTGTGAGCAATCTTTCACATATATTTATAACCACTTATATTCTGTGTTTTTCTCATTTTCCAACTGGACTTTTATTATTGATTAAAAGAGCTCTTTATATTTCTTTTATTTTTTTAATTTACATTTTATTTATTTATTTATTTATTTATTTATTTTTATTGGGGAATTGGGGGAAGGGGAACAGACAAGTTGCTGTCCTTTTGTTCTTCAGTCTAGTTGTGGAGGACGTTGCTTCACTGGCTCAAGTTGGCACCATCATTGCGCTCTTCCCCTGCGAGGCAGATCAGTCGTCGGCTTCTGGAACTGCCGCTCACTGCGGCTGCTGGCCGCTCACGCTGGCTGCTGGCCACACACGGTAGCCCATGGCAACCCACCTGCCATCGCTGGCGACTCACAGCAGCCCAGCTCCAGGTCGAGCTGTTATTCAGCATCTTAGCTGCAGAGGGCAGTGTCACTGGCCCTCATATGTGGGATCCAAACCGGGGCCCTCTGGCATCCAAGCCAGCTCTTAACCAACACGCCACTCGGCCGGCCCTATCTATGACTTTTATACTTAAGGATCTGTTTGGTTGGTTATAAAATCCTTGGCTTATGTTTTCTTCTTTGAGTATCTTCAGTTTATTACTCTACTGCCTGCTGTCAAAGTCTAATGACAATTTGATTTTTTCCCTTAGAAGCGACTTGGTTATTTTGTCTATATGCTCAAAAATATTTTTTTTTCTTTAAAGTCTAGAAGTTTTACTAGCAGTATTTCAGTGTTGGCCATTTTGAGTTGACTCTTCCAAGTACACAGTGAACCTTTTCAATATGTAGTTTCAATATGTAGTTTTCCATACGTAATCTTTCTGGTGTGCCTTCATTGCCTGTAGGAACATTAGTCTGCTCAGTATGCTCCTTTTCTTAGCATACCTTTGTGTGGGATTTGATCATACCTCCTTTCTGTTGCTCTCATATGGCTCATAGGGCCCCAGACAGTTAGAAGCTGGTGGCCATGTTTCTCCATTAGTCTCCCTTCTCATCCCCGTAATTGTACAGGGTGAACTAAGCCTCCTTCAGGCTGCCTCTTGCTCCTTTTCCACAGTGGTCCATTGCTCAAATATAGTGGCACCCTTTGAGATGGTGACCCCACCTCCAGGGACATCTGTATCCTTCAGGATGTCTAAGTTGGCACATCCTAACTCTCAGCATGTTCCTCCAGCTCTATCCAGGCTTGGCAGAGTTGGGCATGTGTGTTCATAGCTTGTGATTTAGGACTGTGGTAGTTTTCCTACTTTATCTGGGACCACGCTTTTCTTCCCTGTCATTAGTATTGTTGTTTGGATTGAGTCACAGGAAAGAGTGAAGCAAAATAACTCCTACTCACTTATTTTCAGTTAAAAATGGGTTTGTATCTTCTGCTACATGGCCTCGTTGTTCTCTTCTGCCCCTCTCTTAATTGGAAGATGTGCCTGTATGTTTTTTATTCCTCTGTTACCTTTATACCTTTCAACAATATGCTTCAAACATCTTCCTAAATTTCTCAACTTGAGGAAGGAATCTCTTGGCATACCTTTCTGAAAAAATAATTGGCACTTACGATACCCCTTTATCTCCAATTTTTGTGACCCTTTGGGAATTTTTGTTATTTTTGAATTAATATTATTTTTACATTGTTAGCTTTTCTTTCTAGACTTCTTAAAATTGTATTATGTTTGGTAGCTAGAGTTAACAGGTTATTTGGACTTAATTCTAGTTAGATTTAATTCTGTGATTAACTGGATTCAGTGGTACTGCTAACGCATTGATTGTTTATAATGAATACCTTGAACCACATGCTGTTCTGGGTGCTTGGGATATATGCAAGTAAAGAAGATAGAAATCCCTGTCCCCTGAAGTGTATGTCTGAGAGGGGGCAGCAAACAATTAACCTAATAAATGAGTAAATCAAATAGTATGTTAACAGGTAACAAGTGGCTCATATAGAGAGATAAAAACAGAATTGGGTAAGTGAGATCCAGGGTGCTGGGAGGGATGGGTTAGGATTTTATATAGGGTAGTCATGGAGCGCCTCACTGAGAAGGTGACATGTGACAAAGCCTTAGAGTACAGGAGGGAGGTAAATCATTCCAGGTGCAAGAAACAGCGGAGCAAAGACCCAGTTGAGAAGCATGCCCTATGTGTAGGAGGACAGCAAGGAGGCCCTGGGCGCCAGTGCAGAGCGGGAGACAAAGTCACAGTGGTCGAGGGGGCATGTGGGGGTGCCTTGTAGACCAGTGCATGGACTGCACTTTCACCCAGAGTGAGATGGGGAGCCATTGGAGGGTTCTGCTGTAGGCGCTGACATGGTCACTCTCTCTGCCATGTTGAGAGTAAACTGTAGGGTGTCAAGTAGAAGAAGGGAGATGAGTTGGCTTATTGCAGGAAAACCATGCAAGCCATGTTGGTAGATGGAACTAGGGTGGTTTCACACTGTGAACTTTCCATTAACGAGCTCATTGTTTATGTTTAACTTTTAATTGGCTAGATTGTGACTTACGTTTTGCTAAAGGATTCTTGAGTTCTATAATCTTTGAATTCTTTCATAATTTTAATTGGCTTCTTTCCCCTTTAAATATAAGTGACATTCTAACTTGGTAAATAATTCTTGGGTCCCTTCTTTCCCTCAACATTCCATTGCATTGCTC
Organism: Hipposideros armiger; assembly: GCF_001890085.2. NCBI lineage: Eukaryota > Metazoa > Chordata > Mammalia > Chiroptera > Hipposideridae > Hipposideros > Hipposideros armiger. The sequence continues at coordinate 4,037,774 of NW_017731411.1, read as the reverse complement.
TTTTTGTCTTCTGACATCTAATATTGTGGAGAAGACTAGAGAGGATTGTGGAGAGTCTAACTTGTTTCCTTGTTATGGACGACCTGCTTCTGCTTCATTTTGGCAGGTTATTTCTTCATCTTTGAGCACCAGTTAACTTTGCTAGGCTATGTCCTGTCTTGATTGCATTATACTGATTTTTCTTGGAATACGGTGAAACTTTCCTCTGTTACATCTGTAATTCCATTTTCTATATCATTGGTTTTGCTCCATTCTTCAGAATTAGCAATTATATCTAACATCTTTCTAATCACTTTCATCCTTTTTATCCTCTATTCCATTTTCTGAAATGAGTCTTCTATTTCACTGATTTTTTCAGCATTTCATTTTCACTCCTTAATGTTCCTTATGTAACATTCATCATGTAATGGTGTTACTATTTTCTTTCATGTGCATCCTTTTCTCTCCTACTTTTGTTTTATTAGCTTTTCCGTGATGACTCATATTTCTCCTGTCTCTTTTTTCAGTGGGGAGCAGGGTCCTTGGTGGGGTGTTCCTTGCTTCTGCCTCTCACTTAATTTAGAGAAATCTGTAACTTGCTCAAGATCTAGAGAAGTGCCTATCAATTCCTGTAATTCTCCCTCAGTTTTGTTCAGTGAATTCCTATCTCTGGAAGATGTCTTTGTAACTGTTGCTCAGAGTTGAGACCATTCTCTACTTTCTTCATAGGTTGAATTTCCTGACTTTAACTGAAGGGCAGAGTAAATAAATATGTCTTCTTTTATAAGAATTCATAGACATCTGGCTTAAAAATTGCATTTTCTGAAAAAGTAGTAAGTGACAATATACAAAATACAACATGTTCAAAAAGAGATATGGGGGAAAAGAAGTTTCTCTTCTGCCTCTGTTCCCTCATCCCCAGTTCCCAGCTGTGGAAAGAACTGATCTATAGAATACATTCCTAGAATGGAGTTGCTTTTGTCAAAGAATATATGTATTTGTAAGTTTTTTTTTTTTAAGATTTTTTTTTAATTGGGGAATTGGGGGGATGGGAACAGTGCTGGGGAATTGGGGGAAGGGGAACAGACAAGTTGCTGTCGTTTTGTTCTTCAATCTAGTTGTGGAGGATGTTGCTTCACTGGCCCAAGTTGGCACCATCATTGCGCTCTTCCCTGGCGAGGCAGATCAGTCGCCGGCTTCTGGACCGCCGCTCACGGCGGCTGCTGGCCGCTCACGCTGGCTGCTGGCCACACACGGTAGCCCATGGCAATCCACTGCCACAGGGACTGCAGCCCACGCCGTCGCCGGCGACTCACGGCAGCCCAGCTCCAGGTTGAGCTGTTGTTCAGCATCTTAGCTGTAGAGGGCAGTGTCTCTGGCCCTCATATGTGGGATCCGAACCGAGGCCCTCTGGCATCCCAAGCGAGTTCTTAACCATCGCGCCACTCGGCCGGCCCTGTATTTGTAAGTTTAATAGTTATTCCAAATTACCCTCCATAGAAGTTACCAATATATATCTAACTAGCAAACAATGGGCATGCTAATTTCCTCACACTCTTACCAACATGGTAATGTATCAAACTTTTCAAAATTTTGTCATGCTGATAGGTAAAATATATTTACAGTTTTAATTTGTATTTTCTTTATTAAAAGGGAGTTTGAGCAACTTATTTGTTTAAGATCCATTTGTATTTTCTGTGAGCTGTTTATTACCTTCGCACATTTTTATTTTGGGTTAATGGTATTTGCGACAGGTTTGTCGGCACCCTTTACGTATAGGAAAATTAAGTCTGTCTGGATATGAGTACACTATGCTTCTTCTCAGTTCATTCATTGATGTTTATTTAACTGTGTTTGTGCTGTGTTTAAATCTTCAGAAAGACTTGGTTTGTATGTGTTGATTTTTTTTCTTTAATAGCTTATGAGTTTTCATATAAACAGAAAGACCTTCCCCATTCTGATTCTAAAGATTCTCCTGTGTTTTCTTCTTGTAATTGTTTTAATTTTTTCTTTAAAATATGTGGTACTGCTGGAGTCACTTTTGGTGTAAGGATTAAAGTAGGGTGCTCAAGTCTTCTTTTTTCAGATGCCTGTCCAGCTGTCTCAGACCTTTATTGAATCCATCCATCCTTTCCTTTGGAATACCAGCTTTATCATATATTAACTTCCTGTATGCGTTTGGACCCAATTCTTGTTTTGTCGAGTCTGTCATTAATTTATTTGCTCATGTACCAGTATCAAAACTTTAAAAAAATCTAGGCTTATAATATCTTTTAAAAATACTAATTAAAAAAAATTATTTTGGAGAGAAGTCATGTTGGAAGATTTTAGTAGTGTCTTTAAAGTGATGTTTTAGATGGTTCTTCTGGGCATAACCTGCTCATTGTTAGGACATACATTTATTTACTTGCTTTGAATTGATTTTGCTGATATAAATAAGGACTTTTGGTTGGCCAGTTCACATTCTCTTACCCTGGCTCTCCAGTGATACAGCAAATGAGTGTAGAAGAAATTAGGATTTTGGTTGTTGTTGTTCTGGAATATATTGACACAATTTAGACTCATACTTGGTAGCTTCACTTTAGTAAGCATCCTCCTTTAGTTAAACGGCCACCAATATTCTCCAAGAAAAAAAAATTACCATTATTTTTTAGACAGATGTATGCATGAACTGGTAAACTGGAACTTTTCCAGGCACAATTTCAGTTATAGAAGCACATCTTTGTTATGATCTTGCAAGTTTGTGAACTGCCTTACTGAAATAGTGCATGGAAAAAATATAGCATAGTATGTCCCAAATAAGCACTGCGGTATTTCTCTAAAAGAGTCGTAATTTAAATTCTGTCTTAAACTTATCAAATACTTTCCTTTAAAATGTGTATTCATATAAGCATTTGCTTTAGTGCTTTTTCTTCTTTTGAACTTTTCATTCATTTGTTAATTCAACAAATATTTATTGATTATCTGCTCTATGCTAAATAATGTTCTAGGTATTGATTAACAGGGAATGAAACAGACAAGGGCCCTGCTCTCCTTGAGTTTATAATCTAGTGGCGAGATAGGCAGTAAATAAGAAAATTTCAGGTTGTGATCAGTTATTATGGAGATAATAAAGCAGGATGGTATGATAGTGAATGACCTTGTGGGTAACATCTGGTAAGAGGTCAATGTAGTTATACTTCAAAATGTGTTACCATTTATTAGAGAGCATTGTGGGAGAATGGAAAAAGCATGGACTTTAAAGTTAGATGAGATCCTGTGCAAATCTCAGATTTTCTACACACAAGTTGTGTGAATTTGAGCAAATTACATAAACTTTCAGATTCTCAGTTTCCTCAACTGCCCTGAGGGGGAAAAATACTAAATACCTAGCCTATAGCAGCTTTTTGAGAATAAATGTGACAACTTAAGGAAAAAGCCCTAGAACAGTGTTTGACCTGTAATAATTGCTTTAAAAATAGTAGCTAAAATATTATTAGCCTAATCACCTATTACATTAGAATTTCAAAAATGAGAAATGTCCTCATGATTTCATTAGTTTTAATATTTTGTGCCTAATAAGATGTTTCAAAAAAGTGCCTTTGAATAGCCATTCACCATGGTAACTGCTAAGATGGGACTTGCTGGTATCTTGTTCATTTTCATGAATGTTTATAGTTTAATGTTCATCTGCTGTTGGTCAAATTTTGTTGAGGTCATAAATAACATAAAGGGAATTACATTTATATTTAATAGTCTCGCCCCCCCAAACAGAGTTCTACTACAGAAACAGCACTAGCACAGCTTCATCATCCGTTCCACATTAAAGAACATGAGAGACTACGATTTGAAGATGTTTTAATGCTTCATCCATACTACTAGGAATGTAGGCTGAGGTCCTACTAAGCCACAGACTGGGAGCAGGAAAGGGCCCCAAGACACCAAGTCGGTCAGGGCTGCTGATGGGTACGTTCCATAGAGGAGATTTTGAGGCTAGGTTTGAACTAATCACTTTTTAGATAGGCAGCCTAATCAAATGCCATCCCAGGGAGGAGTAGGGGTTATAAGAGGTTAGGAAACAGGAAAGCAGGTAAGTCAGAATAACAAAATTTACAATGGGCCAGGGAGATGTAGCAGGGGTCTGCATACAACAAGAGAAGATAGGAAGGTTCCCGTAGCAGCTAAACTATTTGAGATGGGTTTTTTAATGCAGGGTTGTATCTGTATTCTTAACACATACTGTTTGTTGAGTATCTGTTTGCCCTAGAGACAGGGCCACACTAAATAGCACTCATTCTTCCTTCTTCTCTCTCAATGGACAAGGAATTCCACCAAGACCTTTGTCAACTTTGTCCCCCGAAATCCCCTACTCTGACTGCTATTGACTTCCTTTCATGGCTAAGTTTTCAGGAGTAGCTTGACACCACTTCCTTTATCTTTCATCTCCTACTTAATCCTGTGACTTTGCTTCTGTCATTCTGTCGACTTAGTTCTTGCTAAATTCAGCAATGACCATCTCGGGGTATGTTCATCTGCCTGCTGGGCACTTCCAACTGAATGTCTTAAACATCTCAAATTCAGCATGAATTGAACTCATTATCTACTTCTGCTGTGTGATGTTTTAAAAAATACACCCACATATTCTTTAACTTTTCCTTTCAAGATGTGAAGCTTGATTCCCCTCTTCTTGAATGTGGGCTGGGCCGAGTGACTCCCTTCTAAAGAATGGAGTAAGGCTGAAGTGATGGTGTGTCTTCTAGGTCTTTAAGACATTGTGGCCTCCACCTTGTTCTCTCTTTCTTGGATCATTTGGACTGGGGGAAACCAAGTGCCATATGGTAGGATATTTAAGCAACCCTATAGGGAGGTTCACTTGGAAAGGAACTGAGATCTCCTGCCAAAAAGCAGCACTTACTTGCCAGACATGTGAGGGAACTCCTTAGACCTCCAGCCTCAGCCAAGCCTTCAGATGATGCAGCCCCAGCAGACATCTTGACTGCCACCTCATGATGGATCCTGAACTAGAACAACCAAGCTAAACCTTTCCTAGATTCCTGACCCACAGAAACTGTGAGATAATAAATGTTCATTGTTTAAAGCTGCTACATTTTGTGGGTAATTTGTTGCACAGCTATAGATGACCAATACACATGGCAAACCTTCTTTTTCCAATTGCAGCAGATTGTCCCCAAAGCATGAAGCTCCTTCTTCCTCCTCCAAATACACCTGGTGATCAAGTCCAGTTATTTCCATTTCAGTATCTATTGATTCAGCCTCTTCAGAACTTTACTGTCATTCTCTTAGTTTATTATTTCTCATCTAGACTGTTTAAATTGCCCCTTAATGGTTTCTTGCTCCCAGCTTTACTCCATTATAATCTGTTTTCCTCTCTGCATCAGGGAATTTATTCTAAAACGTGAATTTGATTGTCTTCTTTGCTTAAACTGTCCTCACTGACTAGAGGTTATCAAGTCCAAACACCTTAGCAATGCAGGTAAAGCCATTTGAGGTTTGATCCCTGTCTTGTTTTCCAGCTTCATCTCCTGTGTCTCATGCACAAAAATGTTTAGCCATCACAAAAATGTTGTTTATATTGCTTTGTAGCATTTCAGTGTGGTTTTAAAATATGCAGTAAAGTATGAAAATTGTATTTAATTTCTAAAGAAAACTATCAACTACTGGGGAAGTCAAACTCTTGGAGACTTAGCTGCCTACATTGCTATTCGGTCATATCAAGGTAATCTAACATCTTAGCATTAAAAATCATGATATTTTGGCTAAAATTCAGACAGCTCCAAATATTGATTACTGAGATATACTATGTAAGCAAGTCACCTGAGATCACAGAAATGATCTTTATTGGCCTTATCAATGTCATAAAGAAAGTTTTATATCATGCCTCATTTTAAACATTCACATGAGTGCTTTTGCCCTTAACAGCCATCATAGTCCAGAGTGGAAACCAAATATGGGTACTCACTATCCATACTGCATGCATTGAAAAGACAGATTTTCCACGACTGTAGTTTGATTCCCAATGTTTATCCCCTTTTCAGTACTGATTGAAGACCAGATGATTTATTTAGGTCATCAACTCTTCTCTGAGAAAAACCTAGTGGTTGTAGACTGGATTAAGCGCAGCATCTTTTATTCTATGTAGCAGCTCTTTTCCTTCCTGGGACACACATAACAGGTCCTCCATCAGTGTAGACCCCTGAGCTCCTTCTCCACTATGTACCATGGCCCTTGAATAGGAACCTCATACATGAAAGGTGCTGATTCATTCCCTGCACAGAGGCTTCATTCAGTGATAAATTGAAATTATCTGCTGACCTGCACATGTGCTAGCAATCCCTCTTCCATGTGGTATGTCTTTGGTATTTCTTGATGTTCCAAGTGTTACTTGATAGAGGAATTTCGCTAATATCATGATCTGTTTTCTTTCTTACCAAAACATGTATTGTCAAATTTGGGGCTATTCTATAAAATGTCTCATTAGTGTGTATTCTGTGCATGTTTTATATTTGAGGAGTGCAACTTTAAATGATGCCCCTGTTGTTCTGGCCTTTTCCTTTAGTGATGAAATGCATCAGTTTTGCACTGAGAAACATTGTTTTGCCCTTGAGGAGGAGCTTGGTAGGCTTACCAGAGGCCACTGTACTTTGTTTGAAAGTGATGCGGAAGGCATACGTGGTTTTCAGCCACTATCAGAAGCTTCATAAAAACAATAACGTGCTCTAGCCTTAGGAGCAAATGGATTGATGGTCCAATAAGTTCCAATTCTTCAATATTCACCATTGTTACTTCCTATTTTCCTTCCCTTCTTTACTGTCTGTGTGGCATCTCAGTTGGCATACAGGGCATGCATCTCTCCATTTTAATCCTGTTTAATAGTGATCCTTATACTAATTGTCTCATTGCATTCAACCAGACTTTTATACTTCATTAAACCACTTTGCTGTATCAATTTTTCTGAACTGACATAACGTTACAAAATAGAAAAAGATGAAAACCATAAATTTTAACAAATATAAACACCAGCACACAAATATGAAAATTATTCTGAAAATTCAGTAACAGACTAAGCAAGGTAAACCACATCCTTTTGACTGAAGGTTAGCTGCAGAAAACTGACTCGTGCAAGTAGAAATTCCAAACTTAATGGTTATCTTAAGAATATAACAGGATTTCAGCGAAAATAATTTTAAATTTCATATTTGTGAACAAAACTTTCACTTATTTATTTTGTAATTGAAATTCCCAGAGTACCTTTTGATGTACTTTCGTGCCATTTTTAGTTTATTTATTCAACAAACATTTACTGGGGGCTCTGCGCTGGGCACTGCAAGGGGCGAAGAGATAGGCAGCAAACAGCACAGAGGCTCTGTCCTCCGGTAGCTGATGTTCTTGCATGTGTGGTTTTCTTTTGTAGCATATCAACCTGTACTTTGCTGTTTATTTTTCTATTTCTCCTTTTTCTTACCTATTATGTTTCAGATCTGTAAAGTATTTTAAGTCTATGTCCTCATTTCAAATTATTTTATTCTCTAATCTAAAACATATGAGAATAACAATTAAGGTATTAACCCTTGCGTATACAGACTTAGAAATTCCATTTTTAAAATTTCAGGTATAATACAAAAACACATTCTTATACAAATTCAAATGGAGAAATAGAGAGAGTAAAATATGAAAAGACTTCCTTTGCAATCTCCACTCCACCTGCTTTTCAAGAGCCATAGACACAAGTATATGAAAGTGCCTGCTTCCTACATTTTTACCAGCACTGTTATCCCTTTAAAAAATATTAGTCCATATTATGGGCTTCAAAACATCTTACTAAAAAATATCTTACTGCTATTTATAACTAAACTTGTAAGTGAAGTTCATCGTTGTTGGATACTAGGTATGTTAAGCAGCTTTTCATGTTTCTTTGTGTTTTTCCTTTTGTGAACTGCCTTTTCTTATCCTTTGCCTTTTTTCTGTGGGACTGTTTTTTCTTAAGTTAATTTTGGTAATCTATGTTTTCCTAGTAAATCATCCGTTTGCCTAGTTTACAAATCCATATATGTAATTATGTCCTCTTTTTTGTTTCTAATTTGGATGCCTTTTTTTTTTTCTTCCTTGGTTAGGTTTGTCAGAGGTTCTATCTTGTTAGTCTTTTCAATACATCAGCTTTTCGTTTTATTAATCTTCAAGGCCATTCTAAAAAATGTTTTCTGTTTCATTAATTGCTGTTTTTATATTTATTCGTTTCTTCCTTTTACTTTCTGTGGATTTAGGGAAGACCCTTCCTGCATACAGACGAAGGTGAGAGCAGAGGTTTAAAGGTAGTTGTTGGGGGTTGGAAAAATAATCATCAACATCATTCTGCCCTCACCCACTATCACAAACACAGACAGTTCATAATCAGTGAAGAAACAAGAGTCAGGAATCAGACTGAGAGATTGGATATTAGCTTTGTTAACAGTGAAAATGCTTAGCCTGTGATCATAGTCAGATTGAGGATCTTCCCTTTCTGAGTTAAACTTGACTGAGAAATTCTTAGATTTAATGCTTTTTGGAAGTTTCAACAAGAAGCCAGTTAGAATTGAATAAATCAATTGCTCAGACACTGAAGACCACGTGGCCTCATGGGAGTTCAGTCTTTATAGTTCCATTTGGAGACCGAGGTCATGAACAAAGAAAAATGTGTGATCTGGCACACATCTCTGGTTGGCAGCTGAGCAAGGCTAGAGTAAGGGTATCTAGGGGGCTGGTGGGAAGCATGGTGGAAGGAGGTGACCTTGGGGTTCAAAATGGACAGGGAGGCCTGTGAGTCTAGCAGGGGAGGGAAGGAACCTGAAACTGGGAGAAACCAGGCTGGGAGGGAACTTGGTAGTGGAGTAGCTGAAAGAGGAGCAGCTGGAGGTCAGAGAGGGGTCTTTCAGATTCAGAATCTTGGTGGCAGGAGATCAGGTAGACGAGCACATCTCTAAGTATGATGGAACTTGTGGGGGACTGAGGCTGAGTCATTTGTCAGATGGTATGGGGCTCTTGTTCTTGCCCCAAATTAGTTTAACATCTGCTTTGAAACCGAGAGTTCTCTGCTTCCCTATTCCTGGCTAATTAAATAAATTCAAACATATGCATAGCCTCAGTGTCCTCACACAGCCAGGGAAGGAAGTGCCGTGTGGGTGGCAGGTGTCTGGCATTAGAAGCAGAGGGTGGTCAGTGGAGTGGGAGGACAGCAGGGAGTGTCCGTCCCCAGAGACAGACTTACCTCATGGCTACATGACCTCTCAGGGCTCCTTTAGGTATATGAATTCATCTGGCACTAAGCTGAGTGCTTTTTAAAAAGAAAATATATCAGCGTATTACATCTTTTAAACAAACAAACTTATTCCTTCCTCCATTTACAAGAGCCTTGCCATTCTGTTTTCTTAGGAAGGGCACATTGATTCTGGCCTCACAGCTCCTAAGAAGGCCATCTTCCCTAACCACCACTTTCCCAGTGCGGTGTGTCTCCCTCTGTAATTTCTCCTCTGTGTGTAATTTCTTACAGTGAAATTTTATGCTTAGAACCAAATTAAAAAGTCATCTTAAGGAATGGTTTGGTTAACAAAGAAGTCAAGTTCCTCTTAGAAATGAGTGTTTATATTCAGATTTTCTAGATATTTACAAAGAAGAGCAATCTATTTCTATACTATAATGCTTATGTCAAATTTAGGATTTTATTTAGTATAGTAGCATATTCATTATGACCTGCTAACTCATCAGATAATTTCTATTTATACTCCTTTTCTGGTAATAAATACTGGATCTGTTGCTTGCTAGATGAAACTTGGAAACCCATGAAGATTTTTCACCCTTTCCTGCCCCTGAGGGTGCGCCCTTTCACCCCACACTATAGCAGATTTTCTTGGATCCCTCTCTGCTGTAATATAGGACTCTTACTTTGACAGTCTTTGCAAAAATTAGTCAAACATTTGTTTGAAACCAGAGTCACTTTCATCTTTTGGCTTTGTCCTAGTTATTTTTAGGTTTGATGAATTTGTTTTCCAAGAGCAAAAATTTTTAGGCTTTTGATTTTTGGCTTAGGTTTAGGAAATTCTGTTCCATGGCGAACTGGCAGGTTTCCCACTGAAGCACTTAGGAACTTAGCCTGCATGGAGGTTTCCTTCAGCTTTGGTCTGGACTTATGATCTGGCTCTTAAAGCTAGACCACCCTTACATTGCCCAGCCTCCAAATGAACACCCCCACATGCCATTGTGGTTCATCATCTTACTCTGTTCTTAGAGAATCCATGAGTAGAGATTTCATAGTCTCTGCAAAGGAAGTCTTGTCCAAGGTTTAATTATTTCTACAATTAACAAAGCCTTCCTTGGGTCAAATTGAACCTACTTTCTGTAGTATAAACCATCAAAGTCACAAAAAGAGTCTGATGCTCTCAGGGTACATAATTGTTGTTATGCTTAAATAGTATTTTTTAAATTATAAAACTGTTACATGTTCATTGCAGCTGGTGTAGAAAATCTTAAAAGCATAAACAAAACGAAAACTTCCCATCATCCCTCTACCCAGAGATAACTATCATTTTTTGGAGATGTAATTTATTTTATTTTTTGAAATTTTATTTTATTCTAATAAGAACATTTAACATGAGATCTACCATCTTAACAAGTTTTTAAGTGTACAATACATTATCGTTGACTATTGTATAGCAAATCTCTAGAGCTTATTTATCTTGCTTGACTGAAACTTGATGCACATTGATTAGTAACTCTTCATTTTCCCCTCCCTCAGCCCCAGGCAACCAGCATTCTACTTTTGTTCAGGATCTTTGCATCTATATCAAAAGGAATATTGATATAGTGTCACTTTTAATGGCTGTGTAATTTTTAATTATGTGGATATACCATCAGAATTAATTTGGGTACATGGTGTGAGGTAAGAGTCTTTTTGTCTTTTTGCAAATGATAAGCCAATTTTTCCAATGCCATTTTTAAAAACAATCTATTTTTTATCCTCAGATTATGTAATGCTATCTCTAGCATAACAATTCTTATTTTGGGTCTTTATTATGATCTACTGATGATTTTTCTATTCCTGAACCATACCACTGTAATTATTTTATTTTTCTGATCTATTTTAATATCTTGCAGTACAAATCCACTTCCTTTTCTTTTTTTTTCAACAATTTCCTTCTATAGATAAGAATTCATTATTTTATCAGGTGAATTTTTAAAAAAGATTTTATTGGGGAATTGGGGGAGGGGAACAGCATTAGGGAATCAGGGAAGGGGAACAGACAAGTTGCTGTCCTTTTGTTCTTCAGTCTAGTTGTGGAGGACGTCGCTTCACTGGCCCATGTTGGTATTATCATTG
>NW_017731411.1:4020477-4023464 GCF_001890085.2 Hipposideros armiger | reverse complement strand
GAGCACAAACAAGGCATTGTTCACAGACTATTCGTGAGATACTGGAGAGTCGGGGTACGGAGAAGTACCTATTGAGAGTCGATTCCAGGGCATTCTGACCAAAGTGGGTCCTTTGGTGAAACTGTTTAACAAAAGTCGGGGCTAGAGTTTCTGGTATGACAATGCGGCTATTTTGAAGTTTCTACGATCCGTTACGAAGCCAGCTTCCTCCTTCAGTCTTGAACCAGGCCTCTTCTTGGTGAGAATATTTGGGATCCCACTCAGCTAAAGGGTTAGGAAAGAGGGAGGCTGTTAATGTTGAAGGTTTGAGGGTTTCTTCCATTGCAGCTAACTTGGCCGTTTGGTCCGCCTTACGATTTCCCCGGGCTGTGATGGTGTTGCCCCTTTGGTGGCCCTTGCAGTGTATGACTGCCACCCTCTTGGGTGCCCATACTGCTTCTAGGAGATCTAAAGTCTCTCATCCATATTTAATTTCCTTCCCTCCTGAGTTGATTAATCCCTTTTCTTTATATAAAGCTCCATGAACATGGAGGGTAGTGAAGGCATACTTAGAGTCAGTATAAATATTGGCTCTTACCCCAGCTGCTAGCTGAAGGGCCCGAGTTAGGGCGATGAGCTCCGCCTTTTGTGTCGAGGTCCCCTGTGGGAGAGGTTTTGTTTTTATGATTACTACAGTAGGGTTACTACAGTATATCCAGCCAACCATCTATTTTCCTGGACGTAGCTGCTACCATCAGTGTAGTATTCTACATCGGGGTCCTTAAGAGATTGGTCAGTCAGGTCTGGCCTACTGGAGAACACTTCATCCAAGACTTCGATGCAGTCATGGTCTGGGGGCCCAGGCCCTACAGGCAGTAAAGTGGCTGGGTTCAAGGTCCGTACCACCTCAAGGCGGACTCGTGGGTTCTCACATAATAGTCCTTGGTACTTGGCAATCCTGGAGTTCGTAAGCCAATAATGTCCCTTATGATCCAACAGGGCTCGAACTGAGTGTGGAGCCCGGACAGTTAATTCCTGACCCAGGGTCAGCTTGTCAGCTTTAGACACGAGCAGAACCATTGCTGCAAGTGCCCTCAGGCAAGGCGGCTATCCTAATGCCACTGAGTCAAGTTGTTTTGAAAGGTAGGCTACAGGCCGGTGCCAATCCCTTAGCAGTTGGGTAAGGACCCCTACTGCCATTCCCATGCGTTTATGTACGTAGAGGAAGAAAGGCTTGGTGATGTCTGGGAGTCCTAGGCCAGGGGCATGAATGAGAGCCTGTTTAAGCTCATTATAAGCTTTCTGTTGTGGAGACTCCCATAGAAAAGGTTTACGTTTACCCCCCTTTGTGGCTTCATAAAGGGGTTTGGCTATAGTAGAGAAGTTAGGGATCCAGATCCTACAAAAGTCTGCCACCTCTAAGAATTCGCGAACCTGTTTCCGAGTAGTGGGGACAAGGGTGGTACATACTGCCTGCTTTTTTCTGGGCCAAGCTGGCACTGTCCTTGTAAGGGGAGCTGGAGAGCCAGTCTCAGGACCCTTGGTCTGCAGCCGCTTATCTGTGAACCCGTAGGGGGTCAGTACTGGCGGTGGAGGTGTGGCAAAAAACTCCGGGATGGGCGTAGTGGAGGAAGCGGAGACAGCGAGGGCGGTACCGGGGGCTGGGCCGGCACGGTGGGCGGAGGCAGTGCCTGTGAAGGTGGCGCCGGGGGCAGGGCTGGCGTCTCCCCTCCGGGAAAGGCGTGGCTAAATCGGTGAATAAGGAGGCGGGACTTCCTCCGGTCCGAAGACAGGACGGGCTTTTGTCCTGTTTTTTTTTCTAATCTGCTTCCTTGAGGGGAGTACAGCTTGTGCTAAAAGAATTCTGCTCTGGTTTTCCAAACAGGACCTCAACCAAGGGGGTCGGGTTCCCAGGCTGCAACGAGGTGGAGTTTCACAATGAGGTCCCCGCCCAAGCCTCCCTCCGCTTGCCACTTGACCCCGAACGATGGCCAATCAATCCCACAGAAGGCACGGAGCTCCTGGGGGGCCATCCCAACGTGACAATCCCCCGAAAATCCCTTCCCAAAATCCTCCAACACACATTCCAACGGAGTCTGAACACTCCGCCGCCCACCCACAGTAACCACCCAAAATCGGCGCGACACACACCTAAAGACTCGCCCTGCCCGTCTCCGGCCGCCTCTCCCGCGAGAATTCTCAGGCGCCTCCCAACATTGGTGGGTCATTCAAATCATCGACCCGGATCCCCAAACTGCACGAGACAACCTAGCGATACCATTCCAAGCCACATGAGGTGCACCACGGACCCGCGAACCGGGACCCCACACTCGCCTCGCAGCCAGGCTGCGTCTCACTCACACAGACTCAAACACATTCACTCTCCGCCCACCGCCCTGTTCCTAGGAGTCACGGTTTCTCTCAGAAACAGATACTCGGATGACTCCGGGAGGTGATCAGTCTCCCCTTCTGTCCGTTGGGACAGGCTACCAAGTGACCCGGGTCCTTACCTGCCTAGTTGGGCGGCGCTCCAAAGTTGGTTCCCGTAGCCCTCAGGGTTCCTTTGTGCTCCTGGGTCGGTCCCCCGTGGCCGGCAGGGGAGACGTCCCCACTGACGGACAAAAGTCCGCTGGCGCCGAGTAGAGTGCGTTTCCCCTCTCGTCCGGGGGAGCCGGGCTCCAGGGACAAGGGAGGTGAAAAATGTCACCGTTTCCATATCCCGGACGAGCCCCCAATTATGTTGCGGGAACCCAGACAAGGAGACAGGACACCAAGGCATGGGAAGCAACTATTATTAATGCCGGCACTGGCTCAGCGGATTCACATCCAGAGGCTGAGCCTCCACTCAGGTGGGATTTGGGGTTATATACCCCTGAGGTTTCCAGGTTGGCAGTTAAGATTTATTAGGACATGTGGCCATTGTGCCAGTTCCTGACTGGTCCACGGGTGAGGTAGGAATTTGGAAACATTACACGGGGAAGTCTTGATGACCATATAGTCCAGGAATG
>NW_017731411.1:3993354-4019873 GCF_001890085.2 Hipposideros armiger | reverse complement strand
CCAGAAGCCGGCGACTGATCTGCCTCGCCCAGGGAGAGCGCAATGATGGTGCCAACTTGGGCCAGTGAAGCAATGTCCTCCACAACTAGACTGAAGAACTAAAGGATAGCAACTTGTCTGTTCCCCTTCCCCCAATTCCCCAGCACTGTTCCCATCCCCCCAATTCCCCCAAAAAATAAATAAATAAAAAATAAAAAATAAATGACTCACAATTCCAGAAATAACCACTGTTAACATTTTGTATATATGCTTCTATTAATAGATTTATAGTCCATTTGGAGAAGTAAGACATGATTGCATGAAAGGCTTAATAATCCAAGGCAGTAGCGGGTTACTAGCTTGTACTTTTTTGTCTGTCCAGCATTTTTTTGCTTTTGGGAACTGTTCCTCTTATAACTAGTGGGATGCCAATCACCCAGGTCCTTCTCCTTGGTTGCTGGGTTGGGCAGTGTATCACTCTGGGCTTTTCTGGGGAGTGTCTCCCTTTTTCTGAGATCTTGAATTCAAAATACCTCTAATCCCAGAATGCTCCTGGGAAAGACTTTCCTATCCCAAGAGACTCTGTGTTTGAATGAAATGAATTTAGGGAAGCAGAGCCGAGAGATAATGAAAAACAGATTCCCAGTGACATTTGAACCTCTAGGTCTAGCTGGCTTAAAGCCAGCTTGAATTCAACCCTAGACTTTCCAGTTAGTCAAGTCAATAGGTTTTACTATTTTGCTTAAGCAAATTTGAGTTGGAGTTCTGTCACTTGCAGAGTCCCGATCACGCCAAGCTCCACTGTCTGTGCCATGGTGCCACACTCTAGAGGAACACTCAGATAAATTAAGTCCCTGAATACCCCTGACCCCCAAGAGGGTGGATATTCCTCATTGAGAACAAGTCCCAGGCGTATGACTCAGCTTTCTTTAAGGCAAAGAGGGAGGGCCACCAAAGGTGGTAGCATTTGCTAGGGGGCCATGGGGCCACAGTTGTAATAACACCCTGGCAGGGGAAGGCCGGCACTAAGCTGTGTGAGGACAGCTCCTTACTACGGTCTGTGACTAGAATGGCAGTATGCATATGGGGGATGGAACTACAGTGAACACCAGGGATTCAGTGTCACTGAGGCTCTGCAAACTCACACTGTCTGCTAAGAGCTCTCTGCGGTGTAAGAGCTACTTGTCTGCTTTTCACATCTATTATCCAGTAAAATCGCAATTAAAATCCAACTTATGGCCATGACTAAGATCAGCCTAGTCCTGATAACGCCAGTTTTTGGTGAGCGTGGATATAGCACATGTAGCTTGTTTACCTGCACAAAATTTCTTCCATTTTTTCTTCTGTGCAGCATGTTTGCTACCTGTCACAGGAGATCTCGTGGTCACTGGGGCTTGTAGGTCACATGTAGTGGCAGGGGACATGGACCCCAGGTTTTGTGAGAGTGCTCATATAATTTTGGAGCTCTCAGAATTCAAAATTAGGTATAAAAATATTTATTTAGAATGAAAAAGAAATCACAACTAATTACCAGAGCATTGGCGATCCAATGCCTGACCTCCAAGATCTCTTGAGTTGGCTTATCAGAACTGCCTGTGTTGAAATGCTTCCTGAATGTTACCTGGCTTCCCCATCCCACCTAGAACATTCTACAACTCACAGGCCATGGCAAGCAAGGGGCCCTGAGGCTTCAGGGCAGACTGGCCTTTTTATCTTTTTTCTGTTTGTTATCTCAGGAAACAATCAGCAAGAAACTAGTCAGCATACATCTTAAATCTTTATGTTTTAGAGAGATACACATTAAGTATTCAGGAGCCAGTAGGATAGAAATGATTTTGCAGTGTGTGTGTGAGAGAGAGGGGGGGGAGGTGGGTGGGAGGAGAGGCTGTCAGAAGGCCCTAGAGAGCAGAGCCCGCCTGCTTCCTGAGTGAAGCATTGCCCAAATGCTCACTGCCTCGGCCCTTTGTGGTTTTCCTCCCTGGCCAGCACCAAACCCCAGAATAGTGCAGCTGACTTGCTGATTGAGGTCAGCAGCTCCCGAGAAGCACGAGAAGCAAAAGGCTTTGCAGTAAGTACATAGTTGGTTATTATTTAAGACGAGGATGGAAAAATTTTAGAAGAAAAGCTCTATCTGGGGGAAGAGGTTCTGGCTTTAGGTATACTGTCAAATGTACCCAGTGAATCTTGATAGGACTAAGACATTATTATTAATACATTCATTTGTGCTTTATGGACTGAATAAGCTAATACTACATACATGTTTGGGGGGCTAAAAATGAATTTGAAACTTATCTTTTGACATCTTGATAAAATACTTTGTTTTTACTACCTGTTATTTTTTTTTTTTCATCTTGCAAAGTAGATCATTAATGCTAACTTCAAGTTAAATATGTAAAGTTTTTGGAAAAGAAATCCTCTCTATGGGTACTAATTACTAGCATTGTGGAGATCTGCTTTTCACAACCAAGGTGAATAGGGCTGTTTTTGTGCATTCTCTTCACCAAATGTGGGAAGTCTAAAGTCCTGTGGAGAGAACTGCCCACTGGACTGGTTCTTAGCCCCCTGGAAGGTTCTAGAGCTTTCTCCCCTCAAAGATCAGCACTTTGGAGTTCACTTCCCATCTTGCAGAAGGCCTGATAATGTCCCAGTGCTCAATATCTGGGCCAAACATTGTGCTTATGAGGCCTTGATGGCTGAATTTCAAAGATATGACAAAGATAGAGGCTTTTCTAGGAAGTTACTCATTATATGGTTTCTGTTAAGGCAGTATTTTGTCGTCCCCCCACCCCCCACCCCTGTAAGGGGCTCAGACTACTTTGAAATATCTCTTCACCCACTTTATTTTCTAGAAATTAAGCTTTGGGGTTTTATTTCCTTTTTCCACTGAGTTAATTTCTTCTTAGAATAAAATATTTAGCTCCCTAATTTAGGAAGTCAATATTTTAAGTTTACTTGAGAAATGTGACTCCCCCACCCCCCAATTAGAACACAAAGGTAATGACATGCATTTGCTGCATCTATTTCAGTCCTCACTAATATGGCTCCATTTGTTTCTTTACAATCAGCTTCATAGACTATATTTTCACATGGTTCTAGTTTAGAGTAGCCATTTCACTTCCTTTAACCTTTCCTTTGCCAAGTGAGTTTACACGTAACTGTTGTCTGTTCTTAGCAGGAGAAACCCACAAAAATAGAGGAAGTCAAGTTTAACCATACTAAGTGCAGTTGAAAAAAAACTCACTCCATGTGAAGTATCTGTTACCCTCATTTCAATTTTATTTTATAAACACGTCAAATGTTTTTAATGATAAAAGTAGCAGTTTTGAGTGCTTACTGTGTGGCAGGTACAGCAGTCAAGTTTTTCACAAGCATTATCTCATTTGGCTCTCACAATAGTCCCATGAGGTGGTCTGCACTTTATAGGTGAGGAAACTGAGGCATAGAAAGGTGATGTAACTTGGTCAAGGTCAGACTGACTGGTGGGTGGAATGATACAGCTGGGATTGGAACTTGGGGTTTTAAAATCCAGAGTAAATTTAGAAATTAGAGAAAATAGTGACTCAATCCCAGGCCCTAAAACAACTTAAAATTTCTATATTTCTTTCTGTCTACATAACTACATATTATAACATAAGGTTATTTATATTATATCTTTCACAATTATTTTTAAGGGTGCATAATGTTCTAGTAAGTCGTTCCATAAATTACTTAACTATTCCATGTTCTTGAAAATTGGGTTGTTTTTCTTTTTGGGGTTTGGTTTTGTTGTTGTTTTGAGTTTCTTTGCTATTATAAATAATACTTCAGTAACTATCTTATCCATATAATTTTTCCCATGTTTTTGGATTTTATCTGTAGAATAGAGTCTCAAACATGGGATTACTGAGTAAAAGGGACATGAATATTTTAATGGTGCTTAGTACATGTTGCTAAATTGCTTTCTATCAACACTCTGTGTGAGAGTACCAGCTTAATTTTATCCATTCCACCAATGACAGTGTCATAAAATAAAATAGGCAAAACAGAAGCCCTTTTCTGTAATTTTGGTTTTTTTTAAATATACAGTAGCTAGGCTGAACATTTTTTCCACACATTTGTTTACAAGTAGTACTTCCTCTTTTGCTCATTTGTTAGGATCTTAATGTCTTTTTAAATTTTTTGCTAAGTTATATAGGTCTTTAAATAAGATTTATTTGCCTTATTTTTCCCAGACTATAGTATACATTTTAAAATAAGTTTTTTAGAAGCATGCAGCCATTTAACGTTTTTACATATCCAAATATGTCCTTTTTTTCCTAATTCTTCTCACTTTAGAGATATAAATTATCCTCTTTTTTTTTTAAGATTTTTATTGGGGAACTGGGGGGATGGGAACAGTGCTGGGGAATTGGGGGAAGGGGAACAGACAAGTTGCTGTCCTTTTGTTCTTCAGTCTAGTTGTGGAGGACATTGCTTCACTGGCCCAAGTTGGCACCATCATTGCGCTCTTCCTGGGCGAGGCAGATCAGTCGCCGGCTTCTGGACGGCCGCTCACGCTGGCTGCTGGCTACACATGGTAGCCCATGGCAACCCACTGCCACAGGGGCTGCAGCCTACGCCGTTGCCGGCAACTCCCAGCAGCCCAGCTCCAGGTTGAGCTGTTGTTCAGCATCTTAGCTGTAGAGGGCAGTGTCACTGGCCCTCATATGTGGGATCCGAACCGGGGCCCTCTGGCATCCCAAGCCAGTTCTTAACCATCGCGCCACTCGGCCGGCCCCAAATTATCCTCTTTTAAGGGATTTTTCCTTCTAGTTTTTACTCTGGAGGACAATGTGAAACGTGGATTTAAACCGACTTAAAAAATAATGCTAAACAGTTTTTCCAACATCATTTATGAGCAATCTTTGTTCTCTAATATTTTATAGCTTTGTTGTTTTATATGATAAATGATATTTCTGGATTATCTGTTTTATTTATAGGAGCTAACTATTTCTGTGCCATTATCATACTGTATTAATTTTTGTTGTTTTAAAATATGTAAATAAAGTTTCGCTTAAGAGCATATTGCTCTTTGAAGGCAGATTGCTGTCTTAACTTATGTGTCCCTTAGTCTTATTATTTGTAAAGTGGGGATAGTAATAGTGTCTGCTCCATGGGTTGTTGGGGTGAAGAAATAAAATCTAAATTTAAAACAAAACACTTAAAAAGTACTTGACATATATAGATATGTATAGAGAGTATTTGATGTGTATATATGCATGTGTGTTTTATATACATAAATGTACATTATATGTTTTTCATATAAAGTCAAATGTGTCATTCTTTCCATTTATGGCCTAAGACAACCTTCCATGTAATCTTGGGAGACAGAGAAAGAATGACACATTTGACACTGTATACATTAAAAAACTTGGTACATTGAAAGACAGGTAAGTGACAAACAGAAATATAAGCAACACACATACTGCAGAGGACTACTATCCATTATAAAAGAAGAATTCCCACAAATCAACTAAAAAAAAGACAAACACACAAAGGAAAAATGGGCAAAAGCAAGTTATAAACAGGCAATTTATATTTATTTTTATAAACAGAAGAAATGTAGATGGCCAGTAAACATATAATATTTAACCTCAGTAAGTATTGTGGAAATGTAAATTCAAATACTAATGAAATATCATTTTCCCTGAAGCAGACCGGCAAAAAATGAAAACATAAACAGCCTCCAGTGTCAAAGAGAACATGTGGAGCTGGGCATTGGCAATCACAAATAGGGAAAAGAATTTGTAAAGCTTTTGTATGGCAATTTTACAAAATCTACCAAAATGTAAAACATACCTTTCATGTGTCTTAGAAAAATACTGTACATGTTTTCAAGTAAGCATATAATTTATTACATTAAAATTTTTCATTATTTATATTAAGAAACCTAAACTATATATCTTTATTTGTATGTATATAAAAATTCATTTTTTAAAAGTACTAGGTATGTAATATCAAGCTGTTTACTATGTTACCTCTGGAAAAGGAAGTAGAATTAGGGCAAGGTCTCTTTCACCTTTTTAAAAAAAAATTTTTTAACTTTATTTTTCAATTACAGCTGACATTCAGTATTATTTTATATTAGTTTCATGTGTACAGCATGGTGGATATATATATATATATAATTTACACAGTGATCCCCCGACTAGTCTAGTACCTATCTGGCACTATATATAGTTACTACAATATTATTGACATTATTCCCTATGCTGTACTTTACATCCTTATGACTATTTTGTAACTACCAATTTGTACTTCTTAATCCCTTCACCTTTTTCATCCCGTCTCCCAGCACCCCTCCCATCTGGTAACCATCAATTTGTTCTCTACATCTATTTGAGTTTGCTTCTGTCTTGCTTGTTCGTTTATTTTGTCTTGTTAGATTCCACATATAAGTGGAATCATATGGTATTTGTCTTTCTCTCTTTGATTTATTTCACTTAGCACAATACCCTCTAGGTCCATCCTTGTTGCAAATGCTAAAATTTCATCCTTTTTTATGGTCGAGGAATATTCCATTGTACATATGTACCACATCTCTCTCTTACACCTTTTGCTAGATATACTTCTGTGCTTGAATTTTTTATGAGTCTGTATTTGTCTATTACTTGTATAAATAAATAAATAGACATTTTTCCAGGCCCAGAGGTAAGAAAATGCTAGGTGTAGAGGCTCAGGGTTGGGAAAGTACATGATAAATTTTAGGAAGAGTGAGCATTTGGAGGATAGTGTTTTAACATTTCTTACAGGTTTTAACTTCCATTTTAGGAAAAGAAACAAGGACTTTGTTGAGAAAACTAAGTCTGCGAGGCATAGAGGAAAAGCTGCTTCATTGATGAGCACTGACCTCTAAACAGCTCCCGTCCCTATTTTCATGCTGCATGTAGGCCATCCCCCATGCATGGCTTGTAGACCCTATCCCAGACTCACTGTGCTCTTCACTTTCCTTTTCAGATGTATTCCTTATCTCTGTTTTAGAAAGCCATCACCCTGTGTTCAAAATAGCCATGCACGCAGTTATTCACCCAGCGGACATCTAGAACTTGGTTCTAGCCAGGCAGCACACTAGGCCCTGGGAGACAAGAGTGCGCAGGAGAGAGAATCTGCCATCCTGTGGGAGCAGCAGACACATTAAAGGATTGATTGTGGGCGTTCCTATGAAGCTGCCAACTAGGTGCTGTGGTGGAGATTAAATAGGCAAGTTCCTGTGGATGGGTGCTCAGGAGAGGGCCGCCCAAGGGAGGCTATTCTGAGAAAAGCATGGGTGGGACATCAGCTTCCTCTTTGAAGCCCCGCCCCCTTGGCCACATCCCATCACTTGGAACCTCATGCTGATTCCATCACTCCAACCTCTCGAATTTCTTCCCCTTCTTTCCACTTCTACTGCCATTTCTTCATTCTTTTCACTGGGACTACTGTTTCCCAGATTTTAGACATTTACTTCCTCTTTTCACAGTTCTTTTCATAGCCAACTACCATCACTCGTTAAAGTTCCTTACATTATTAACATATTTTAAAAGGAAACTTTGGGACTTACTGTAAATGAGACAATGAAAATGAAACAATGCTAAATTTAAAAGTTAAAAAGTAATCATTAAGGCAGACCTCTGTAATATGCATGGTCTGTAAGGCCTACAGGGTTGCCCTGATCACAAAGGGATGCTACTTGTGGAAGGAAATGCATTAGGTTTAGACATTTAACCAGTAGAAAATGACTCTCTTGTCAGTGAATTCAGGGAGGATGCTGCAAAAAAGACATGAAATAAGTGGAGACCAGAGAGCGCTTATTTATTTTGTACAATCACAAGAGCGAGGTAAGCTGGGAACACATGGAAGCCAGGGAGACAGCCTTTGGAGCAACACCTGGTGCTGCAGTAATGAGAGGCTCGCGTCCCTGAAGGAAGTGGCCTAATGAGTGGCCCCTTGGGGAGTCAACAGAGGAGTTGGGGAGGGGTTTATGCAGTAGGTAGATAAAGGATGAGAGCCTAGGGTGAAGGTCTGGGTTGTAAATAAAAGTATTTATTGAGCCTGGGGGCTTGAGAACCTCTCTGGTACACACTGTCTGTCAGGATTTGTGGTGGGTCCCATGGATGAGGTCTGAGCACCAGTAAAGGAAGGGTTTCCAGAGTTCTGGCATAACCTATGTTCTTTGGGAGACTTGGCTGCGTGGGAGGAGCCTGAGCACTGGGAAATGGTACAGCAGCTTTTGTGAATGGCGTGGGCTGCTGACAACTGGGCATCTCCCGGGGAGGGGGACACCTGACAGGCTCAGGGCAATGAGCGGCGGTCCACAAGGGCACCCCATGTGCTCCTGCACACACCTGGTATCATGAGATCCCCCTTGCCCTCATCCCTGCAGCTGTAGGGGTCCCTCAGGCTTCCTTCCCTGCCTCCTGCCACAGTATCTCATTCCCCTGCCTTTCTGTCACCTCTGCCTGTCGATGTTCTCCCCCTTTCATCTGGTTAATGCCCACAATCCTGGGAATGTCTTCTCCTCCTGGAACCTCCTCAGGCTTTTCCCTCCTGACTTGATCATACTTCCCCAAGGACAAGCTCTAATCGCTCTGTGTGACTCTTTTTGGTAGTTTTTTTCCCAGTTGAAATCTTGTATTTTCAGGACTATTTGATTGTTGCCTATGCTGGACCATGAACCCCAGGTGAGTGGGGGTTGTGTTTGCTCATTCCTGTATGTGGCGCCTTCACAGTGCCCAAGACACAGCAGGTGCCTCAGGAGAGCCTGTTGAGTGAACAGGTAAATGAAACAGTCCTCAGCTATTGGACTGTATGAACGAGCAAATCCCTGTGATTCCTTTTGGGCCTGACTTTCCTATGCCCAGGGCAGTGAAGGGCAGGGAATGGCTAGGCTGGAGTCATGGAGGCGCACAGGTAGTATGTGTGAACCAGGTGGGTGGAGAGGCTTGGATTTTATTGGCTATGGGGACTCACTGGAAGATTTTGAGCAAAGGTGTGACAGGATCTGATCTATGTTTTAAAAGGAATGCTGTCCGAGTAGCATGTTGGTTAAGAGTTGGTTTGGGACGCCAGCTCTGAGCAGCAGGGTGCCGGTTTGGATCCCACATGAGGGCCAATGACGCTGTGCCCTCTACAGCTAAGATGGTGAACAACAGCTCAACCTGGAGCTGGACTGCCATGAATCCCTGGTGACTGCGTAGGCTGCAGTGGGGCTGGCCGGCAGCTGGCGTGAGCTGCCATGAGCCACTGTGAGTGGCCGTCCAATGGCCGGCGGCCGACTGCCTCAGCCTGGAAGAGCGCAATGATAATACCAACATGGGCCAGTGAAGCCAAGTCCTCCACAACTAGACTGAAGAACAAAAGAACAGCAACTTGTCTTTTCCCCTTCCCCGATTCCCCAACGCTGTTCCCCTATCCCAATTCCCCAATAAAATCTTTAAAAAATAATAATAAAAGGAACGCTGTGGGGTGGGTTAGCCAAGGTTGGAAGAAGGTTCGGGTGGATTAGCAGTGCAGCCTGCATGTACAGTCAATGGTATATTGCTCTTCTGGTCATTAGGATCCCATTATTTGTTTGTTGCTCTGGTCAGAGAGCCATGATGCATGGTCCTGAGTTTCTCACGTTAACATTACTTGTAGAACTTTTAAATTAACAAATGTTTGGTGCCCCATTGCTCATGTGCACAGTTAAGGATGTGCAGTGCCCCCTGACTCTAGTTGTTCCCCGCAGAGCCTGCCTGGGGAACGCCTGGTCCTGCCAGCCCACTTTATCCTTTATCCTTTATCCTTAAGCATCTCCCTCTTTTCATGAATCAGAGCTCGTTAGTGGACTAACACTCTGTCCTTTGGTATTCATCTGAAACTCCCAGAAACACTTATTGAACACCTTCTGTGTGTCAAGGATCTGCTTGATGCTAAACATCCAGAGGCAGAAACAATGGTACCCATCCTGGATGCTTAGGTGAGAGACAGACAAACCAGTTAAAGCCACCGCAATGCAGCATTACAGATGCAACATTCAGAGGAAGGGCATCCAATCCAGTACTGGACTGGAGCGAGCAGAAAGCTTACTGGGTTAGGAATGCTTCAGCTTAGCCTGGAATGATGACTAGGAGTTAATGGGCTCAGGGAGTGGGGAGAATGCTGCAGTCAGAGGGTAGCATGTGTGAAGGCCTGGAATTATGAGGAACCGTGGTGCTTTCAGAGAGCAAACAGTCCGGAGTAGGAGCAGTCTCTGCAGTGGGTATCAGAGAGAGGGGTAAGAAGTGGGGCTGTGAGTCATGAGAAGCCTGGCTTATGGAACTGGGTCTTCATCCTGAAAAGGGGGCTGGGGGAGGAAGGTTTTTAAGCAGGGCAGGGACATGAGTGGGTATGTGTTTTAGAAAGCCTACTAGCAGCGTGGTGGCATACTGTGGCTGTGGCTCTAACTGTAAGTAGGGAAACAAGTGGTAATTCTGATTACAGTATGATGTGAAGCACTGGAAATAAGAATGGAGGAAGATCTGGGAGTGATTTTGGAATCAATGACAGGACTTGGTGACCAGCTAGATATAGAGCGGGTGAAGGACAGAGATGGGATCATTAGTTTCCTAGATTCTGAGTCTCAATGAATGCCTCATTTTGAATGTGCCATTCAGTGACTTTTGCTAAATGTATATATGTACAGAAATGCCACTAAAATCAAGATATTGAACATTTCCATCACCCCAAAAAGTTCCCTTTGTGTCCCTTTACAGAAAGTTTCTTTCTCAGATACCACCACCCTCCACCTCTGACCCCGGGCTCATCAGCCAGCCTCTGTCACTCTGCATTATTTTTGCCTCTTCTAGAATTTCATATCCATGGAACCATATACTATGTAGTATTTTGCCAGGTATGGGTGTATTACAATTTGATGATCCACGCGCGCGCGCACGCGCGCGTGTGTGTGTGTGCGTGTGCATGTGTATCAGCTACCTGTGGATGGCCTTCTGGACATTTAAGAAAGTAAGTCCCAAGCTTGGCTGCTCAGAGTCACTATGGGAGCTTATTAAAAATTTTGAAGCAGGACACACCCTTGATGTACTGAATCAGGATTCTCAGGAGTGAACCCCAGGCATGTGTGTTTTTAATCAGCGTTGCAGGTAATTTTGATCAGCCAGGTTGGGGAACTGCTGCTCTAGATCTTTACCATGAGAACAATAGCTGTGGAGTTATAAGCTCCCTGGATCTATTTGCTTATCACTAAGAGACCACCTAGTCCAAACTCCTGGGTGACATCTTTCTATCTACATGCTGGCCACTCCAACTTTTCCTGCTGTCAGTCACTCTGGCCACTTACTTTTTTATTAATTCACCCAACAGAAAATTTCTGAGCAGTTACCACAAGCAAGGCATTGATTGATGTAGACACTGCATACATGCAGAAGTGAATCAGATTTGGGCTTACAGCTAGAGAGATGTGATATTTACATACACAGTCATACAAGATAAGGCAATAAATGTAAGAGACGCATAGATAAAAGGTTTGGAATTTAGAGACACACCAGACAATTTCCAGCTTTTTGTGTGTGTGGGAGATGGCAGTCAGATAAGATTACAGGGAAGAAGTAATATGTGATCTGGGACTGGAAGGATGGATGAGATTCATGCATAAGGGAAGTGGGTGTGGGAAAGGCAGTCCAGGCAGAGGGAACATGGGGAAAACAAGAAGAATGGCATGGAAGGGGCAAGTCCTTTGCTGCTGGGGCCATGGAAGCCCAGCTTGACTGGAGCATGGAGAGAATAAAGGGGAAGAGGAAAGGGGGTTGGAAAGGTGGGCTCGGGCTGGAGCAAGGAGAGATTACATTCACTCGGCCCACCTGAGCTGAGTGAATATGTCTTATGTGCGCTCACCACCACAAGACTTAACAACAGTTCTGTCACCCCCAAATTCCTCACACCTTGTTATAGTCAGCCCCTCTGATGTGTATTTTCCAACACCACCAAGAAATTAACTTAATTATGATACTATCTACCTGGAGCTAGCATCAGACCCCATAGGTTAAGGGCTTAGTCTCACAACATTGTCCTCACTTCAGACACCAATTATAAGTCCAGATTGTCACCTGTGCTTCTGATCAACTGGCTATATATTGGATGTTCCCATGACTCCCTCCTTGGGTTTGATTAATTTGCTCCTCAGAGAAACATTTACCAATTTATTATAAAGGGTATTATAAAGGATACAGATGAGCAGCCAGATGGAGAGGTACATACGGCGAGGTCCAGAAGGGTCCTGAGCGCAGGAGCTTCTGTCCCTGTGGAGCTGGGGCGTGTCACCCTCCTGGCACATGGATGTGTTCACCTATCCAGAAGCACATCAGATCTTGTTGTTAAAGGCTTTTTATTAATATTTAATTTGAAGCCCTCTCTTTCCCCTTCCCAGAAGTCAGTGGGTAGCGGCTGAAAGTGCCAACCCTCTAATCCCTTGGTCTTTTTGGTGACCAGTCCCATCCAGAGGCTATCTAGTTGCCCTACCCTAAGTCAACTCATTAGCCAAAACTCAGGTATTCTCAAAAGGGGCTCCTTATGAATGACAAAAGTCACTCCTATCACTCAAGAAATTCCAAGTGATATTCCGAATTCCATTTAGGAGCTCTGCACCAGGAACCATGGACAAAGACCAAATATATTTCTTATTATACCACAGCCCCTCCTCACTCCCAGGACCTGGTAACCATTGATCTGTTTTCTGTTTTCAACACTGTCCCTATAGTGTTGCCTTTTCCAGAATGTCACATAAATGGAATCATATAGTAGGTAGCCTTTTGAGTTGGGCTCCTTTCAGTTAGCACAATGCATTTAAAATTCATCTATAAACATTTTTTGCATGTACCAGCAGTTCATCCTTTTTTACTGAAATACTTAGTAGTATTTCACAGTATGGACACACCAGGTTGTTTATCCCCTCTCTGTTGAAGGACAATTAGGCTATTTTCAGTTTTTGCGGTTATGAACCAAGCCTGTGAATTAAGCTGTTATGAACATTCGCATTACAGACATTTGGTTGAATGCAAATTTTCACTTCTCTTGGATAAATACTGAGGAGTGGGATTATTGGATTATATGGTGAGTGCATGTTTAATTTTATAAGAAATGCTACACGTTTTGCAGAGCAGCTGTACCATTTTGCATTTCTATCAGTAGGGAATGAGGGTTCAGGGGCTCCATATCCTTGTCAGCACTTGACACTGTTTTCTTTTCTACCCATTCTAATAAGTGTGTAGTAATATCTCATGTGGTTTTAATTTGCATTTTCATAATGACGAATGATGCCGAGCATCTTTTCAAGGGCTTACTTGCCATCTGAATAACTTCTTTGTCGAAGTATTTGTTTAAATCTTTGACCGTTTTCTATTGAGATGTGTATTTTTTCATTGTTGAGTTTTGTGAGTTCTTTATAAATCCAGGAATCAAGTACTTATATCAGTTTTGTGTTTTGCGGATGCTTCCCTTCCAGCCTGTGGCTTGTCTTTTCTTTTCTTGAAAATGTCTTTTGAAGACTAGAAGTTTTAAATTTTGATGAAGTCCAATTTATCAGTTATTTTATTTTATTTTATTATTATTATTTTTTTAAGATTTTTATTGGGGAATTGGGGGAAGGGGAACAGACAAATTGCTGTCGTTTTGTTCTTCAGTCTAGTTGTGGAGGACGCCGCCTCACTGGCCCAAGTTGGCACCACCATCGCGCTCTTCTCTGGCGAGGCAGATCAGTCGCTGGCCCCCGGACGGCCGCTCACTGCAGCCGCCGGCCGCCCACGCTGGCTGCCGGCTGCACACGGCAGCCCATGGCAACCCACGGCAACCCACTGCCACCGGGGCTGCAGCCTCTGCCGTCGCCAGCGACTCACGGCTGCCCAGCTCCAGGTTGAGCTGTTGTTCAGCATCCCAGCTGCAGAGGGCAGTGTCACTGGCCCCCATATGTGGGATCCAAATCGGGGCCCTCTGGCATCCCAAGCGAGCTCCCAACCATCGCGCCACTCGGCCGGCCCTATCAGTTATTTTAAAATAAATTTATTTTATGGATCATGCTTTTGGTGTTGTATCTAAGAAATCTTTGCCTAACTCAATATCACAAAGGTTTTCTCCTAGCAGTTTTCTAGTTCTGTAAGTTTCATGTTTAGGTCTATGATCCACCTCGACTAACATTTCTTATGGACCAGACACTGGGCCCAGGGCTGTGGAACCACAGAAGTATGAGAGAGTGCTTTGCTCAAGGATCATCTGGGCTGGGGTGTGGGAGTGGCAGACAAACACATCAACAAAATGTTAGGCTGGTGTAAGGGGTGCTGTGGACGCTCATTGTGGTAGAGGGTCTGGGCTGTCCTCTGCACACGGGGGCTAGGAACTGAGTTTTACAGGACGGTGGGAGTCAGGTTGAAAGTAAGAATCAGGGGTGGGAAGCCCTTTGTTCTGGGGGTTGAGTGGCCCTGGAGAGCCCTGGAGACTATTAGAGGATAGAGGTGCTGGGGTTGGAGTGCAAAGCATGGGGCAAGAGTGGGCAAAGCATGCTGTGTGCCCTACCCTGAAACAAAGAGAAGGTGGGGGTGGCTTTATTTATGACATGGCTCATGCTGTGTTCTTTGAGGGATAAGGGGACTGTCTTTTGTCATAGAAAATCAGTCAGATGCGTTTGTATCACAAAGAGCCCATCCTTAGGGGGCAGCCACAGTGCTGTTCCTTATTGTCTCCCACTCCCACCCTAGGCACAGATCACAGAGCTGTTGCTGTGTTGCTGTTCCTTGTGGATTTACTCCCAGGGACCATGCAAGGGACGCATAATGACGACGAGGTAATCCCAGGAGCAGCCTGCAACATTATCCCTCATATTTGCAGCTATTGTGTATATTTAAAACACAATACTAGAAGCATTGTATGCTGGGGAAAGATAGAGCATGTTCCAGGCACCGAATAAATTAACCCTGCAAAGCACAGCAGTTTCTTTCATTAGCCAGCTGGCACTACAGGAAAATCGCTAAAGCCTGTGGGTTAGAAAAGAATATTTCAGGAATGCAAAAACAAAAAAGAAATCAGCTGCATTCAGTGATTTAACTTAATCCGGTAACAATAAGGAAATTCAGAGCAATGACAGATTCTCACAGCCTGTGCAAAGGGATGGGGTTTGCCAGTTACTCAGCAGGGTGTCCACCGTGACACTGGGGCAACCAGGGGACAATGCAGGTGTGAGTTTAGGACCCTGAGCCCTCTGTGCTTGCAGAAGCTTCAGGGAAGTTCTATCTTCCCCTCCTTTCTTCCTGGTGGTCCCAGGAGTCAACACAGACGCTAACAGGCTCAACTGCTATATGGCCTCTGTCTTCTGCCCCTCCCCTTCCCCCACCAGGGCACTTTCCAGGGTGGCTGTCCACTACACCCAAGGCCTCCCTGCCCACCATGCTGCAGACACTTTTCCACAGCTCCTCGGACCACAGTAGCCTGGCACACTGCTACTCCTCCACCACCGCCATGGTTTCTTTGTAACTGGGACATGCCAGAGAGCCAAGTCTCTGATATGTCCCCAAAGACACAATGGATAGAGTGGGGGACCTTTGAATTTCTTGAGGAAAGAGCTCATTCAGTATTGTGTTGATGGCCCAATTCCTGCCTGCCTCCCTCGTCCCCTTACACAGCACCCCTTACAGCACCTAACAATCAGAGCTCTCCCAGGAGGCTCTTCAGTTCCTCAGAAGGGCAGACTGCCAGGGCCCTTCCCAGCTGGCCTCCCAACACACCTGGGCTGCAGCACTCATTGTCGTTGGGATCCAGTTGAGACCCTGCTACTCTGAAGACTTCAAGCTTCATGACTTAGGGCTCCCTTTTCGGATGACTGTCATAGACAATCCACTTCTACCTGGCAGGTGTCCTTTGTGAGTCTGTCAGAAGGCATAGGCCTCAGAAGGTACCATAACAGAGAAGACCACCATCTTTGACTGAGAGCAAGAAAGGAACCAGAGTCCAGTCTTGTTTTTTTCCATATATAAATTCTATGTTTTGCCAAGCTGAAAATTTACTTTGGTTATTAAATTGGTTGTTCCCACACCCCACACACATACATGCTATCAGAAACTAGTCCAGACAGCCTGGCATTTGTCAGGTGACCACTCCTTTGGCATCCTGAGGACACCCTATCTCTGATGTGAGATGCAGATGAGTGGTGAGGAACCAGGGAGGGAGTGAGCACGTGTCTTTCAGGAGGAAGAGAAATTAAGTAGTCATGATTAAAATACTGATGGGGAAACAGGCCATTTGAGGAAGTCCCATCATGTAACTCACAGCACAACGCTGGCTGGAGAGCTTGTTACTATGGTGATGGACTGTGATGGTGTAGACGAGTTGATGCCAGTGCTCTTGCCTCTGAATTGTAAGTGGGGGTGTTGGTGGGATTCTTCCCACAGCTCTTGAGTTGTTAAGCCACTTTCTCAGCAAGGAGACTTGTGAGATGACCCTCTGTGGTTTCTCTTGTTGAGTCCCATTTGTGATGTGCTTTGCGCAGCACGTGGAGGTTGTATGCTACATGGAGGCTCTCTCTCCTGAGTTTGCAGAGCTGGTACTTCTTCCTTGCTTATATTTATCTTTAACCGGAAGGCCAAAGTATATGGCTAAAGTATAGTGAGCAAGGGGAGGCAGTGGGGGTGATGAGGGAACCCCACTCTGCACCAGGGACAGGAGCTCTTGTCATGGGAGGTCCCCTTTTGCATCTCTGCTCAGCGGTGCTGGGGGAGAGGACTTGTCCCTTCCCCCCCTGGATCTCACAGTGCGCTGCAGCGTGTTGGTGGAGGATATTGGGGTTTTTCTGGGTGGGTGGGGCAGCGTGCCCTGCAGTTCTTGCATTGTTCCTGGAGGAAATAGAACATAATGAGTCAGAACTGGCCTGCCTGTTGCCTTGGAAGCTGTGCCACTGACATCACAGGGCTTTGCCCCTTGTCCCACCTGACTTAGCAGCCCCAGTTAGGAAGAAAGAAACAGAAACGTTGGGTAAAAGATGATGTACTTAGACTGGATACTTTAAATTATTGGGTCCCTAAATCTGTGGTTATCATCAGCTATTACTTTTCAAAGCATCTAACACAAATTTATTTATTATTGTGTTTCAATTAAGGTGTTTGAAATTTTAAACCATAAAAATGTAAAGTATTATTTACTATTCTGTCAAACTAGGATGTATACCAAAAAATTAAAAAGCCATCCTTCAGCAGTGAATTCAGGAAATGAGATAAAGCAGTAGAGGATTTTAGAAATTTGGTGTTTAGTAATTTTAGGAACTCTTTCTCATGTATTTTATAAGTAAATGAGATTAATTTTTATAACCCTAATGCTTATACATCAACATGAATATTATTTGAAGGTAATAATGCTGGAAGACTCAGTATCTATATCAATGCTGTCATCCTGAAAGCAATTTTGGGACTTTTTGTTTTATGCAATTGTTTAGAGACATTTTATGTCTTACAGGAAAAGGATTGTCATTACTTTGTAGTTCCATTTTGTATTCACCCATTAATTCAGCACCTACTTAGTGAATGCCTCTCATTTTCAGGGCCCCATGCTGGGGCCTGTGTGCCTGACTAACGAGGGAGGGGCAGGGAGATACCTGTACACATTTCTTCAATGAAAGGCAGAATCAAAATCTTCATTATGTAATATTGATTGAACACTTACTATATGCCAGGCAGTGTAAGTGCCAGGAATACCATGATGAACAAGAGAGGTAAGGCTCTGCTGACACAGAGCTTCCCTGGTGGTGAAAGATTATCTACCAGTATTCAATGGTAGGTCATCAATGATGCTAATAGCCTTAGATTGGTGATAAAGTCTCTGAAGAAATGAACAGGGGCTGTGGGTGGGGTGGGAGAGCTAGCTACTCTAGAGAGTGAAAAGAAAAGGCCTCAGAGGATGTACTCCTGAGCAGAAACCAACTGAGGGGAAAGGAGTCCACTGTGTGAAGAGCTGGGGGAACATTCCAGAAGTAAAGCTCTTCTTTGGGGACTAACTGGGCATAGTCAAGCAGCTGGAAGCAGCGTAGCAAGCAGGAGGGAGCTTTGCAACTGAGGTAGGTGGTTGGGGCCCAATAGCCTAGGACTTGGGGAGTCATGACAGAATTTGGATTGTCATTCTAAATGCAGTGAGAAGCCATCAGAGGTTTATACTTAGGGAGTTACATGATCTGATTTGTGTTTTTTTGTTTTTTTTTATATAATATCTGTTATTTATTTTTTTTAAAGATTTTTATTGGGGAATTGGGGGGATGGGAACAGTGCTGAGGAATTGGGGAAAGGGGAACAGACAAGTTGCTGTCCTTTTGTTCTTCAGTCTAGTTGTGGAGGACGTTGCTTCACTGGCCCAAGTTGGCACCATCATTGCGCTCTTCCCGGGTGAGGCAGATCAGTCGCTGGCTTCTGGACGGCCGCTCACGCTGGCTGCTGGCTACACACGGTAGCTCATGGCAACCCACTGCCACAGGGGCTGCAGCCTACACCGTCGCTGGCAACTCACAGCAGCCCAGCTCCAGGTTGAGCTGTTGTTCAGCATCTTAGCTGTGGAGGGAAGTGTCACTGGCCCTCATATGTGGGATCCGAACCGTGGCCCTCTGGCGTCCCAAGCCAGTTCTTAACCATCGCGCCACTCGGCCGGCCCTGATTTGTGTTTTTAAATATTAATAATTAAAAATATTTTAATTGTAAAAAAACATATAACAAAATTTACCATCCTAGCAATTTTTTATGATTTGTGTTTTCAAAAACAACCCTGACTGTCGAGTGGGCATTAATTGCAGTGGGCAAATGGGGCAAGAGGAGAGGCAGAGAGACGGTCTGGATGTTGCCGCTCCAGGTGGGAAGCCGGAGTGGCTCTGCCGGTGGCAGACAGGGGACAGCGGGGGACATAGATGTACCAGAGAGCTCACAAGCTTTCTGGAGGTTTAGAGGTGGGATATCAGAAAGCCTTGACTGTCCTCAAAGGAGGGGACAGAACATTCATGGTGGAAGGTTTCAGAGGAGGGTCCTGGGCGCCCCAAGGTGAGGCTGAGTGAAGAATCAGGCTTGGCTATACACTACAGGGAAGGTGATCAGCGTGGTGTGGCCAAGGTCAGCTGGGCAGCCCTTTCATGTGGAGCAGGGAGAGGAGCATTGGGCTCAGGCTTGGGTGTTCCCCTGAAGTGGTCCCTGTGAGAAAAATTAGCAAACCCTTAGTGTTAGTGTCACCGGTTGTAAGGCGTGATGACAACTGCTTCATGGGCATTTGGGAGCATTAAAGAAAACCATCTCTGGAAATCACTGGACCTGGTACCTGGCTTGTAGTCAGTAGTGATAAATGTTAGCTTAAAAATAAGTTAAAACAAGAGGTCTTGGGCAGGGAGTGACCAATCCCAAATGAACTTGGAAGTATATCAGGAATCAGGGAAGGCATGAGCTCCAGGAGGAACTTCCGAAATGGAAAAGTGACAGCTGCCACCA
Organism: Hipposideros armiger; assembly: GCF_001890085.2. Taxonomy (NCBI): domain Eukaryota; kingdom Metazoa; phylum Chordata; class Mammalia; order Chiroptera; family Hipposideridae; genus Hipposideros; species Hipposideros armiger. The sequence goes on along the minus strand of NW_017731411.1, from coordinate 4,000,431 downwards.
GGTCTTTGCTGGAGAGAAAGGCCAGGCTCTGGCAGGAAACATTGTTAGAGTCTGAGTTCCCAGTCTGGGCAACGGTGGATTTGAGAAACGGGAGCTCTAGGGAGGAGCCCAAGATGCCCCTGAGGTTTCAAGTCTGGGAGAGTGAGAGATAGGCCATGGCAAAAATAGAAATGGGAAGTAAGGGTCTGTGCTGGGCACAGTGCTGGGCACACAGGCAGATGCCTGGAGGCTGCCCCCTCGGAAGGATCCACAGGCCAGCGGTGCAGCAGGTACATCCACAGACAAGTTTGGGAGCTCTTATGAAGCCCTCCTAGACGGGGGGAAGTTTCCAGGGTGGGGAGACTCTTGAGTCCCCTTCGGAAGGTGGCGTTGAAGGTAGCTGACCAAGGGGGCCAGGCAGGTGTCCTGAGCTTCCTCTGTTTGCCCCTCCACGTCCTCCCTCCATCTCTCTCCACTAGCTCCTAGACACCACCTCAGTGGGCATCCCTGTGAGCCAATGAGATGCAGATTGGTGGAAGGGCAAGAATGAGTCTAAGGCCTTTCTTTCCCCAGTTCCCACCCGACTGAGTCTCCATAAATTGGTGGCACTTCCTCTACTGAAGACCATAGCTCTGTCTCTCGTTCCAGCTCTCTCTTGTTTCCACCTGCTTCCTCCCTTGACCTCTGAAGGCCTAGGGGTGATAACGGTCCTAGGTCCTAGCCTGGGGGTTCTGTACCTTCCAGACTGTTTCTCCAAACCCTGCTCCCATGCTTGTAAATGGTTCCTTTCTGAGTTCTCCTCAGTTTCATAGCTGATGTCCCAGACAGGCAGGAGCATGTACAGGGGCCAAGAACTGGGACTGAATATTATGGCTCAAGATGCTTCTGCCTGAAAAGATAGGAAAGCCTCCTGAACCATCCTACCTTATAGTTTTTGTTTTGTTTTTCTTGTCACACTTTAAAAAATTATGGTAAAATACACAGAATATAAAATTTACCATCTTAAACACAATTTTAAGTGTACAATTAAGTACATTCACATTGTTCTGTACCATCCTTCCGCAGAGCTTTTTTCATCTTACAAAACTGAAATTCTGTACCTATTAAACAATAACTCCCAATTCTCTTCTCCCCCCAGCACCAGTCAATCACCATTCTACTTTCTGTCTCTATGAACTTAGGTACCTTATATAAGTAGAATCATATAGTATTTGTCTTTCCCTGACCAGTTTATTTCACTTAACATAATGTCCTCAAGGTTCATCCATGTTGTGGCATGTGTCAGAATTTCCTTCCTTTCTAAGGCTGAATAATATTCCACTGGGTATAGAGACCACATTTTGTTTAACTATTCATCCATCAGTGGGCACTTGGATTGCTTCCACTCTATGGCTATTGTGAATAATGCTGCTATGAACATGGGTATACAGGTATCTCTTTGAGACCCCACTTTCGATTATTTGGGAATATACCCAGAGGTGGAATTGTTGGACCATATGGTAATTTGATTTTTGATATTTTGAAGAACATTTTCATACTGTTTTCCATAGTGGCTGCACCATTTTACATTCCCAGCAGCATTACACAAGGGTTCCAATTTCTCCACATCCTCACCAGCACTTATTTTCTGGTTTTTTTTATAGAAGCCATCATAATGGATGTGATGTGGTATCTCATTGTGGGTTTGATTTGCATTTCCCTACTAATTAATGATGTTGAGCATTTTTTTCATGTACTTATTGGCCATTTGTATATCTTCTTAAAATAAATGTCTAAGTTTTTTGTCCATTTTTATATCAGATTTGTTTTTGTTGTTGAGTTATAGGAGTTTTTAAAATATATTCTGGATATTAATCCTACTTCATCTGCTCAGTTAGACTATTTTAACAAAATATTATATATTGAGTAGCTTAAACAATAGAAATTTATTTCTCATAGTTCTAGAGGCTGGGAAGTCCAAGATCAGGGTGCTGGCTGATATGGTTCCTGGTGGGGGCTCTCTCCCTGGCTTGTAGGTGGCTGCCTTCTCGCTATGTGCTCACATGGGCTTTCCTTGGTGTGTACACAGGAGAAAGATCTCTCTTTCTCTTCCAGGGCCTCTTCGGATTAGGACCCACCCTTATGACTTCATTTAACTTTAATTTACTTCCTAAAAGCCCATGTCCAAATACAATCACATTGAGGATTAGGGCTTCAACATATGAATGGGGGGTGAGGAGGGCGGGGAGCCGGAGATACAATTAGGTCCACAGCAAACCCCTTTGCAAATATTTTCTCCCATTCTGTGAGTTTTCTTTTCACTCTTGTTGTTTGTGCCCTTTGATTCACAAAAGTTTTTAATTTTGATGTCCAATTTATTTATTTATTTATTTATTTATTTATTTATTTTGTGTGGCCTGTGATTTTGGTGTCACATCTAAGAATTCATTGTTAAATCCAAAGTCATGAAGCTTTTCCCCTGTGTTTTCTTCTAAGAGTTTTATAGTTTTAGCTCTTAGGTTTAGGGCTTTGATCCACTTTGAGTTAATTTTTATCTATTGTATAAAGTAAGGGTCCAACTTTATTCTTTTGCATGTGGATATCCAGTTTTCATAGCACCATTTGTTGAAAAGACTGTCCTTCCCCACTGAATGGTCTTGGCACTACACTAAAGTTTTTATTCTTAGTTACTCTTCAATAGGTCTTTTCAAACTATTCCTATAGAAAAAGCTCTTGAAGTATTTTATTTCCATCCCCTTTTCTACTGCCTTGGCTCATTCACTTTTGATTCTTTGATGTGAAGCCACATTATAGGTAAGGAAATAACCACTGATTATTGGCCATCCAGCTCTGTGGGATGCTGGCTTGTTGGTTCAGCTTTGGAGACAGAATGATGGCCTGGGGCAGTGATTCTGAGTGTGTAACCTCAATATAGCTTCCAGATAAGAGCCTCTCTCTAGGGTCTACATTTCATATTTAGTGACCTGACTCCTCCACTGGTTCTTATTCCAGCTTACACCCTATTTGTTATGGATCTCTGCCTTGTGGCAGCGTTTCACAGTTTCTGCAAGTTCTTATTCCATTTTCAAAGTTTACAGGTTTGAGATGGTGTGGTTAGTGATGTACAGATGTTCTTTTCCATTTAGTTTTTGTTTTATCACTTCTTGGTTCTTGTTTTCTTTAAATGATTTCTGATGGGATACATGAATTTTAGTTTGCTGTTTTTCTTCTGGTGCTGTGTGGAAATCTGTCCTTTTCCTTATTTACCAGGAAGGAATCTAAGGCATTTGGGATGATTTTTCATCTTGAGACCACAGGAAATAATAAGCTTTGAAATGTTTCCTGTGGCCTCCAGCTGAAGCCTGGGATTCCCTCGGCTGCTCCTAAATCAGACTTACAGCATTAACATTTCAGTGTTAGGAAATGAACCAGGTGTGGGTCGAAGAACCAATAAACCAGGACTCTTGCTCTTCCTGTAGAACTGAGTTTCTCAACCTCGGCTACTGACATTTTAGTCCAGATGCTTCTTTGTTGTGGGACTGCCCTTTGGGTCGTTGGATGCCCAGCAGCATCTCTGGCTCTACCCAGTAGCACCCTCAGTACAGTTGTGATAACCAGAACATCTCCACACATTGCCAAATGTCCCCTTGGGGCAGAATCGTCCACTCGCCCAGCCCCAGCTTAGAACCGCTACTGTGGAAGAGGTCAAGAGCAAACTAGGCACATGTTCTAAAAAGCTCTAGCTAGATATTTTCAACATGTTGCTCACTTACATTCTATTTCCTGCCGAGTCCCCTGGTAATTGAACTATGTGAACATTCTTATTTTGTTAGTTCTCTGACTTGAATGCTTTAGGTTTCCGCTTATTGTGCTTGTAGTCGAGACTTCAGTGCCCTCTCCCACTTACAAGGACTCATTATAATTTTGTGATAGTCCAGAAGGGTTTCCCAGTTGCCTTTCTGTTTTTTTAAAAAGATTTTTATTGGGGAATTGGGGGATGGGAGCAGTGCTGGAGAATTTGGGGGAGGGGAACAGACAAGTTGCTGTCCTTCTGTTCTTCAGTCTAGTTGTGGAGGACGTTGCTTCACTGGTCCAAGTTGGCACCATCATTGCGCTCTTCCTGGGCGAGGCAGATCAGTCGCCAGCTTCTGGACAGCTGCTGACAGTGGCTGCTGGCCGCTCACGCTGGCTGCTGGCTACACACGGTAGCCCATGGCAACACACTGCAGCAGTGGCTGCAGCCTACGCCGTTGCCAGCGACTCCAGGTTGAGCTGTTGTTCAGCATGTTAGCTGTAGAGGGCAGTGTCACTGGTCCTCATATGTGGGATCCGAACCGGGGCCCTCTGGCGTCCCAAGCCAGCTCTTAACCAACGCGCCATTTGACTGGCCCTCCTTTCTGTTTTCTTGCCTTAAAGGGATAATAAAGCTAAGGCCCTAAAGCAACGCAGGCTCCAAAGGCAGCGATTAAGTAGCAAAGTAACCTGTTCCAGGGGAACAGTAGACCTCTGCATGGGCTCCGACTCCCCAGAGCCCAAGTACCTCATAGTATTCCTAGAATAGCTGTTCCCTCTCTCCTCCTTCCCTCCCTCTCTTCTTTCTTTTCTACTTTATGCCATACAATTTATGAGTTACAGTTTAAATGTAAGTCTTATACTATTCTGGAGAGGAAAGAAACAAAATATTTGAAAATTTAAAGACCCTTGGAAAGACCCTCTCCCCACCCCTGTGAGAGTCGGTTCCTAGATTTAACTGTAATTTCTTTTTTTTTTTTTTAAAGATTTTATTGGAGAGTTGGGGGGAGGGGAACAGTGCTAGGGAATCTGGGGAAGGGGAACAGACAAGTTGCTGTCGTTTTGTTCTTCAGTCTAGTTGTGGAGGACGTTGCTTCACTGGCCCAAGCTGGCACCATCATTGCACTCTTCCCGGGTGAGGCAGATCAGTCTCCGGTCTCTGAACAGCCGCTCACTGCAGCTGCTGGCCGCTCACGCTGGCTATCAGCTACACATGGTAGCTTATGGCAGCCCACCGCAGCAGGGGACTGCAGCCTATGCCGTCGCCAGCGACCCACAGCAGCCCAGCTCCAGGTTGAGCTGTTGTTCAGCATCTTAGTTGCAGAGGGCAGTGTCACTGGCCCTCATATGTGGGATCCAAACCGGGGCCCTCTGGCATCCCAAGCCAGTTCTTAACCAACGCGCCACTCGGCCGGCCCTAACTGTAATTTCTTGATCAGTTTGATCCTTTGAGATGGTTTAGGAAGATTTTCAGAAACCAGGGAATTAATCATCAAAACCTTTACTTTTTCATTGTTTTGGACTTGGCCAGAGCCCATCCATTTATTTTCTGTTACTAATTCACATCCAGTAGGAGAGTATTATTCATCCAGCATTCACATCTGTGTTTATCTTTCAGCAGCTAGGATGTATTAAAGCTGGTGCGGATTCTAATGACTGTAAGGTGTCTATTCTCAGTGTTTATTTTCCCCTCTACTTTCCCTCTTTCACGTTCCCAAATGAAAATAGCTGCTCTGTGTACAGGAAGAGCACTTTCCTTAAATCTGGCATGTCCTTCCACTGAACATTGATTTAATCACCCATCACTGCGTATTGTTGAGTTAATAAAGCAGAGCAGCCCTCCACTGAACACAATTAACAGTGTTTGCTGGGAAAGGAGCTAACATTTGTTGACTGCCTGGCCCCCGATGTCCATGTTCTCCTTCCTTCCTTCACAGTTTTGTAAACTAGGCATTAATAACTCCATTTTATTGGGCAAAGAGGTTGAAAATTACAGTGTTCAAAAAGTATGCCGAAGTTCACACAGCCAACAGTGCAGCTGGATTTGGACCAGGAGCATGGGATCCAGAAGCCCTTGTGCTTTCCCACGGGAGCCAAGATGGTTCGGAGAGGCTATATCCATTCCTGGTATTTAAAGCTGGTGGAAGCTGGCTATCAATCCTGGCTTTATCATACTCTGTGATTTGAGCAAGTTGCTTAACCTCCCTGAGCCGAATGTAGTTTCCCCTTTTGTAAATTGGGGCGATGACACTTACCTCATAGGGTTACAGTGAAGATTTGATGAGACACCATCATAAAGCATGTAGCAATGCTTTGCCAGGTTCAGAGTGGGTTAGTGTGACCACTCTTAGTCACGACAGTGTTTATTTAATTGACTGGTTCCCTATGTCAGACAGCCAGGGTGAGGGGTGAGGGGAGGGTTGTAGAAGTGGAGGGAAGCAGATTGAGTGAAAGTCTGCAGAAAGCTAGGAGTGGGCCTAGGGGCACCTGCTCTCCTTCTGGCAGGAGACTTTCCTTAAAGTGGACAGAGAGCAAGACCAGAGCAGCTGAGCACTGCGGGGGGACAGCTAGTTCTGGGGATGAACCTTTCGGAGTCCATCCCAGGGGGCAGGGCTGCACAGAGCAAGGGAGAGGGGCAGCCTCCAGAAGATTTGGAGAATACTAAGAAGACTGGTTCAGGCTGGGGGTGAGGGGCGTGTGATTTTGAAGAATGTCCTAAGACATGGAGAGTGGGCAGCAGGGTGCAAAGCTAGCATTCAGCCTGACTGGAGCATTCTCTTTAGCACCTGCTCTCACCCTCTCGTCCATCCTGGAGACCACTGCAGGCCTCTCATCGCAGCACTTTCCCTACCTTTAGGCTTCTCCTCCTGGTTCAAGTGAGTGGGACATTAGTAATTTCATTTCTGTGTATTTTGGATTCTGAAAGAAGGTGGAATTTGAAGAGAAGAATCAGGCTGATGGATGGGTACAAGACAGAAATCTTACTCTGGGGAAAATAATGGGGAAAAAGAGTGAAGGGAGCTAAGAGAAGCTATATGGTAAACAAGAGGGGTCCAGATGGGAAAAGGTCTCTGGTTCCATTCATTTGGGAATGATTTGATCAGGTTCAGAAGGTTCTAGGAGAATTAAAATGGTGTGAAATGAAGCAACCCTGAGAATTCTGCCTCAGAGCATACAACTCATCAGTCTTTGAAAAATGGTTGAACATTTTTCAGGTGCACTGTCCAAAAGATTGTCAGATTTGTTGCCAGAGCTTAAGAGAGGAGTTTAGATGTGGACTGAGATGGCTCTTCTTCTTCTTCTTCCTCCCTCCTCCCTCCTCCCTCC
>NW_017731411.1:3982271-3993336 GCF_001890085.2 Hipposideros armiger | reverse complement strand
CTTAGACTTCTGAAACATTGGGGAAAAGATGGCAAGGAAAATTTCCATCCTCTTCCTGCTGCTTTTCATGTTCGTATTCTTATCTTTCTTTCAGAGAATAAATAAAAGGCATTTAATTTCAGGGGTAACGTGCCAGATTTTGGAAAATGTAGATGCATTACAGAATCACCTTATGTTTTCATGAAGTAAGCCCTGTAATAGTTATTTCTAAGTAGTTGTAAAATGGTGCCTTGATTAACCAGATATTTATATTTAAGTCCTTTCCTTGAGTCAGACATATTACTGGTTGGTTTTGTAGTAATTGGTAAAATTCTTCAGTAATTCTCTTCAAAAATCACTCAGGATATGTTAGTTTATTTTATATTGGGAATCCTAATGAAATCAGTTACTATATAGGTTTTAGCCTAGGAATTCTTTCATTGTTGCTATAGAAACCAGCATTAAAAATTGTGGGTTAAGAAAGAAAAATAATTGGTGATAAACATCAGGAAAATACATAAGTAGTAAGTTTTTTTTCAAAAAAATACAGAATTAAAAAAAATAATCATATATTTTTTACCTGGAACCAAGCTGAGACTAATAGGGTTCTGAACTAATCATATAACTGAAATCATGAATAATTTTTCTCAGAAACACTATAGAAAACTAACTGCAGAGTCTTTAAAAAATGATTTTCACCTGCAGCCACATTCACACTGCTGCTAGGAGAGCAGTGCTGCAGGGTGGTTCCAGGTTGGTTCGTGGACACATGCCACCCACTAATCACTTTAAGTAGGAATAGGAACTGGGTGGCCCTGGCTGAGAGACTCGGCAGTTAAAATGGTCTCCTCGGGCCAGGAAAAGGAGACAAGAGCAGGAGGAGGTGGGCAGCTGGGCTGGGAGGCACTGTTTAGTTTTTCTCATAGGCGACTAAGGGGAGTACTGGGATGCTTAACACCAGCCACCATCCCTCAGGGGCAGTTAATTAGATCCCTGGGCCCTGTGAGTGTGGGCACTGGAATTATCTGTCACCTGTTGGTGTTTTTTAAAGTGCACTTTTCAATTTGTTTCTTTGAAGGGATGGAGCATTATCTGTGGTTTCGGTAACCTGTCACTCTCCTGGTCATGAGAGTCCATGGGGACAGAGGCAGAGTTAGGATTGGAGCTGGATGAGACACTAGAGGGCATTTAATCCACTCCCATTGTGCTAGTTTGGGAGGAAACAGGCTCAGAGAGGTGGAGAGATGGCTGCGGACCTCACTCAGGAACGACACTGATTGCTGATCTCAGGAGTCAAGCTGCCTCCCATGTCTCTGTATGTAGATTTTCCCAATAGGTCTTAACTGCATCCTGCTGCTTTGAACAATTTTGCTTCCATGAAATATTTTAGTTAGGGCAGTAACTCTGTCCCAGGTCTGACCAGTTAAAATATGCACTATTAATTTTTAAGTGATACACATTTTTGTCTAAAAGAAGAAAAAAAGTTGTGCTTCTATGAAATCTAATTTTCAAGTAATTCATTTATGTCTATTTAAAAATTAGGTAGATTGTTCCATTGTCAGGCCTAAAGTTGCAAGACTTATGGACAGAGTATGTCTTGACTCAAGCTGACCTGTTTTATATAGGGAAATTATCTATCTATCTATCTATCTCTCTCTCTCTCTCTCTATCTATCTATCTATCTATCTATCTATCTCTCTCTCTCTCTATCTATCTATCTATCTATCTATCTATCTATCTATCTATCTATCTATCTATCTATCTATAGTGTATGGGTATATAGTAATACTGTGTTAAGTGTCCCTGACTAAGAAGAAGCCATCATTTGCTGAATAGTAAATGTTAGAACGTCGATAATATTGCACATATGTTTTCAGTTTTGTAACAGCTGTTGTGAAGTTGTAAAAATTAGCCTAGTGCAAAGTTATCATCTTAGGAAGAGAACTGTATTTGCAGGCCAATCATAGGTGCTGGTTATCTCTAACAGTGCTGAACATGGTATATATGGGTAAAGCCCTGTGATGTATGTCACTCAGCAGGCTCCAGTTATGGACACACATGTTTTTCTCTTCTTCTCATCTACAGAAAAACAGACCCACTTAACAAACATGAGGAGCGCAGCCAAGCCCTGGAGCCCAGTCACCAAAGCAGGGAACCATGGGATCGACCGGGCACGGGCCCTTCCCACAGCCTCTTCTGGCATGAAGAGCTCTAAATCTTCAACCTCGCTGGCTTTTGAGTCCCGACTCAGCAAGGTATAGACAGAACCACACGGGGCAAGGCAGCTGGGTGTCCAGTGTCCCTGCTTGGGAGGACTGAAGAGGGCAGTAAACAAAGCTAGTGGCCTCCCGGGGCTGGAACAGAGGCTCCAAGGAGGGTCCCCGGGGGGAATCAGCATATCTTAACCTAAAGGAACAGAGCAAAGAGTGTGTAGCAGGGGCACCGGTGTCCAGAAAGGAAATCTGCCAAATGTTTAACAGTAATTCTGATCTCCTACCCTGGGTGACGTGGACTCTCCAGTCAGAGTTTTGACCCCAGCACCCCACTAGATGAGGGTCAGGATCTCCAGTGATCCTAGTAGTCCAGAAGTCCATCCTCCATCTCATCTTACCTGACAGTTGGCAGAGTTCACACTGTTGATTAGGCTCTGTGTCTGGGAATGCCTTCTCAGTTGCCTCCTCCCTCCCAGGCAGCACCTTGGAATCTCCCTGCGGCCACTACTTATGCTCTGGGTTCCTAACATCGCGTGGGCACGGCACAGTCCCGGGGCCCTGGCTTTTTTCTAGCTACTGTGTGACACCCGACACCCCCTTTACTACACCAACATGAAATCAGAGATAGTATAACCTACCTAAACACACACTTTTGAAAAATTTTTATAATATCCCAGCTATAAAAGGAAAATAACTTATAGTTAAATAATCCATATTTCCATTTGCATATGCCTCCATATTACTATGCCAGAGGACCTAAGATGCTCCTTAGTGCCCCGTGCATGAGACAGCTACGATGCAGTGATTCAGGGTTGTTGTGTTGATGACTCAAATACTGTGAAGGACATTGAGAGAATGATGTGATTGTTGAACACTCTTGGTAAAGTTCTGAATCAAACTGCAGTCTTCCCTAGTTATCCTTAGACAGTTCAGTGTATGAGATCAGACAATTAAGTTCACAAACTCATCCTAGAAAAAGTGCTACATACCTCATTGCTGAATATCACTATGGTTACCTTCAAAGTACTCACTCCCCTTGGGAAGCTATGCACCAATGTCAGCGCCTAGTCCACCCTTTAAAGCAATTTTGGAACTCTTTTTCTGGAATGGCCATCAGAACTGTTGTCATATTACCCTTGATGTCCTGAATGTCATCAAAATGTCTTCCTTTCAATATTTCCTTTATCTTCGGATAAAGAAAGAAGTCATTGGGGGTCAGATCAGGTGAGTAGGGAGGGTGTTCCATTACAGTTATTTGTTTACTGACTAAAAACTCCCTCACGGACAGTGCTGTGTGGGCTGGTGCATTGTCATGATGCAAGAGCCATGAATTGTTGGTGAAAAGTTCAAGTCGTCTAACTTCTCCACGCAGCTTTTTCAGCACTCCCAAATAGTAAACTTGGTTAACTGTTTGTCCAGTTGGTACTAATTCATAATGAATAATCCCTCTGATATCAAAAAAAGGCTAGCAACATTGTTGCGACAAGTTCTCGAACTTAATTGTCAGACCTTCATATCTTCAAGCTGTGTGAGAAGTGTATTGTTTTTAAAATTCATAGACACAGGCAACAGTTTAGTGGTTACCAGAGGGTAAGGGGCATTGGTAAGAAAGGGTAAAGAGGGTCAAATGTATGGTGACAGAAGGAGAAATGACTCTGGGTGGTGAACACAAAATGCAATAGATAGATGATGTATTATAGAACTGTACACTTGAAACCTATATAATTTTACTAACCAATGTCACCCCAATAAATTTAATAAAAAAAAAGTACATTGTTTTTGTATGTAAAATGAAGGGACATTCTAGGCTCGGATAATAATAAAGTGTTCCACCTATGTGCTTGTCTGTAGAATATGTGAAAATTGTGTGGGATGTGGGATAATTCTTTATGCAGGATTGACACATTCATCATAGGACATCTAGGTTCCTTGTCCTCCCACCTATTATTGGTAGCACCTCCAATCATGGTGACAACTAAAAATGTCCCCACAAATTTCAAGCATACTCCCTGAGGGACAGCACAGTCCCTACTGAGAACAGTTGTCCTAGGTGATAGCATCCATTCTCATGAATACCATATGTGCCTGATAACCAAATTTGTATCTCTAACCAGGACCCCTCCAACTGCCTTTATGACATTACCTCTTGGATGCCTAAAAGGTACCTCTAATGTAACATGGCCAAAACGAATCTTGATTCCTTCCCATCGATGTCTCATTCCACCCCCCCGCCCCCATCCCCAACCCTGCTCCTCCTGAATCTTCCCATTTGAGTCAATAGCAATTCCATCCTTTTGGTCACTCAGGCCAGTGCCCATGGCATCATCCTTGAACACTCCTTTTCTCATATCCTACAGTCTATTAGCAAGATGCAATCACTTCTACCTTAAAATTAAATGTCAGCTGCAAGCAACTGCCACTGCCTTCCCTGGAACCACCTGGATCATGCCACCACCTTCCTTGCACGAGCTTCCCAAATGATCCCCCTGCTTTAGTCTTTGCACTCTATATTCCATTCTCAACAGAAGTCAGAGTGGTCCTTTTAACATGTATCATGTCACTTCTCTGCTTAAATCCCTCTGGAGGTTCTCCTCATTCACTCAGAGTGGAAAGCAAAGTCCTTGAATGGCCAGTGATGCCCTGGAGATTCAGCTCCAGTCCCACTCAGACATTGTTTGGGATGTGCTCTCCCCTCTCCCTGGCTCCCTGAGCACTGGCCACATGGTGGTGCTCGGGGGCGCTTTCCCTCCATGAGCCAGGCCCACTCCTGCAGCAGCATTTCTGCTGCTCCCTCTGCCTGGAGCATTCCTCCCACCCACACATCTGCCACTTCTCCTTTAAGTGTATGCTAACATGTTACCTTATCAGACGTCACTCCTGACCACTCTAAGTAAAGTACCGTGGCCTCTGTACACGTTCCTTACCCTGCCTGATTTTCCTTCTAGGCTCTTACTATTATCACACACACAACTACTAGGTCAGTGTCTGTCTCCCCATGGCTAGAATGTAAGCCCCATGAGGACTTTTCTGTTTGTTGTACAACTCTGTCCCTCATGCTTAGAAAAGCACCTGCTACATGGCAGGCACTTGGGGTTTATTGCATGCCCGAGTCCACCAGTTCTTCCAGGCATGGTGGTGGGACGCTGTTGGAACAGGAAGAGCTTGTACTTGGAGTGGGTCAGACCTGGCTGAGTGGGGACCCTGGCTCTGCTCCTTCTAGCTGTGAAACCCCAGGCAAGTTATGTAGCTGTCCTGAGCTCTGAGATAACAGTAAATGTGGATAAAGTGTCCTGCACATAAAGTTGTTGATTATTATACTATCCTGGTAATTTCCATGATTTTTGTTTTGATTGTCTCTGACCTATAGCACATTTGGGAGACATCTTTAAATTTTAAATGAATACATACATTTCTCCAGTAACAGACCAGTAGAGCTTCTGGAATATATTACAATATTTCTTAAAGCAGTGTTGTGTTTTTTTTAAACAAAACAAAACAAAAAGTTTGAAGCTCAGAAGTGTTCCCTGAGGACAATGAAATGGTTGGTCACTTCTGTCATTGATAGGTAAGCATTTTGGAAACTTTTTCCACAGGGAAAATGTCAGGGAAAGAGCAGACACTCATGTTAGAGACGTTCTGCTCCCATTTCTGAGTCTTGGGATCTTCAAGCCTAAGTCTATAAAAGAGACTGACAGAGTTTGAGGGAAGGAGTGGCAGAAGGAGCTGCATCATGCCTGCACCATTCTAGCTCTTGTCATGTCCCTCTGCTTTGACCATTCTCTCCTGTCCACCTGCAGTTGTGGGTAGAGAAAGAAGATTGAAAATCCAGAAAACAGAAGAGAAAGAGGAAATGATGATGGACAGAAAAGCAAGTAGATTATTTCCCCAGTATCTTACTATGAAAATCTGCAAGCATGCAGGGAAGTTGAATTATACTGTGAACATCTTACTATATTTGCTTTGTAGTAAATGGATACATATGAGGTGGATAGATAACATTTTAACTGGTCAAAAACAGGAAAATTGAAACAAATCCACCAAAGTAAGACGAAATACCCTACTTCAAATACTGGCCCGATCTGAAGAAGGAGCAGTGAAAGAATAAGGTGGAACAGGAGCCCAGATGGGATGCGGGTAAATCTTCCTCATGCTGTTCAAGCCCAGCTCAGGAAAGGATAGCTCCTGGAGTGCTCTGATGCAGGCAGGCCACTTCGTTTTGGCCATTTGTAAGGCCCACGGCTGTTAGTCAGGACCTTCTTGGTTCCAAAGGGCTTGAGCTGGCTTCAATAGAAAGGAAATTTACCGAACAGATCCTAAGGTTCCCATGTTACTGTACAGGACAAAGGTACAAGCCTGGAGGCCAGAGAGGCAGGGACCAGGGACTGGAACATCCAGAGAGAGATCTCTCTTTCTGTTGCTTATCTCTGCTTGCCCTTGTTTCTCTGTCGCCTGCTGACGTCCCGTCTTCTTCAGTGTGTGGTTTGAAGCCTGGATGCTATCATGCCCAAGCCTCTCACTTTCCTTGGAAGGCCTGGCTGCTGCTATGCTTACTTCTGATTTGCTTTAAAAAATAAAAAAATCAAGCAAAAAACATTGGGGAAAGCCAACTTGGCTAGGCACGAGTCCTGTATTGACCCTGCCCAGTTTCTTGTTGCCAGGGTTTCAGGACCCCTCATGCCAGAAGGCAGAGTCTTAGAGTTTAGACGTGTTCTGTGTAAGTCTTGGCGACCCAGTCAGAGTTACGTAGCCATTCTGGGAAGTGCCCTAAACCTGCACTGCCCATAGCCCATAGCCACGCGCTGCAACTGAGCCCTTGAAATGAGGCTAGTCAAAATTGCGATGTACTGTATGTGTGAAATACACCAGAACTTAAAGAGTTAGTACAAAAAAATGTAAAATGCCTCATTAATGTATTTTACATTGATTGATAATATTTTGAATGTGTTGGGTTAAGAAAATATATTCTTAAAATTAATTTCACCTGTTTTGTTTTATTTTATTTATTTATTTTCCATGCGGGAGTTGGACCGGCAACCTTGCTGTTAAGAGCGCATGCTCTATCCACTGAGCCATCCCCACGGCAGCTCTGCTCAAGGTGCTGAGTTCAGTCTCCCAGCCGTGGGTGGGCGTAGCCCTTGTTTTACTTCTATAATGTGACTCCTAGACAGTATAAAATTGTATATGTGGCTTGTATTTTATTTCCATTGACAGTGCTGCTCTAAAACATTGGTTCTCAAATTGGGGTCTACAGACCAGCAGCATCAGCATCACCCTGGAATGTGTTAGAAATGCAGATGGCTCAGCTCCCACTCCCCACCCCCACAGCCATGATCTAGGGAATCAGAAACTCGGTGGTGGTGGTGGTGGTGGTGGTGGTGGTGGTGGGCAGACTGGGGCTTGGGGTGTAGGCAGCAGGGTACATTTTAAGAACCCTCCAAGGAGCCTGATGCATGCAAGTTTGAGAACCACTGCTCCAATCATAACATGGTACCTACCTTTTAAGACTGGATAATGTTATGTGTGATGATTTTAGGGTTTTTGATTTCCCCTGCTCTCTTTGTGGAATTGAGAAGAAACTCTTAGATTTATCTGTGACCTATTGAAACATTTTCCTTTTGTAAGCTTTCCTGTGCAGGTGTTTGGCAGCTTAAATATGTGAAACAGTAAGTGAAAATACTTACTAAACTGATATATCAAAACAACACCGAAGCATGTACTTTCATAGGGATCTTCTATCACAAACCAGCAATCTCCAGTGGTGCTGAAGATGCATTCAATGACCAAGAAACAAAGCCAAAAATGCAGCCATGAATAGAGAAAGAATAACTGAGACTAGTAGCATTCTGTATCTGATGTTGTGTCCAAAAAGTAATCATAGAGGAAGAGTAGCTTCAGCTGTTGGCTTAGGAGGACAGGGAGAATCGGTTTTTAGTTTTTATGTCCTGCGTCCTGCAAAGGCTTCTAAGCAATAAAATCTTTCTCAAATGGAATTCTTGGTGGAAGGTACAAGGGAAATGAAGTGCTGCTGTGAAAGCTTTGCTGCCACCCGAACTCCCCATGCTGGTAAGCAGATGGCACACCGTTGGCCCGTAGCACGTCTTAATTATCCTTTTGCCTAGAGAGGACAGAATCACATCTATGTATAATACAGCCTGGGACTGTGGAGTGGGAAGTGTTCCCACTGCTTGCCGACTCCTGGCCTCCTGTCCCCTGGTGCCTCCACCTGATATTTCACCAAGAACCAACCTCTTATGGAGGAGGGAGTGGGGACAAGCTCTAACCCCTGCCACCACTGGGGTGGAGGCTGTTGTGATTGCAGTGGCAACTTTACCCTCTGGCCTCAGCTGTTCTCTCATTTGTTGGATTCCTTGTTCTGGCTTACAGGCTGTCTTTGCACCCTGGACCTTTTGATGCAGAGTTTGCTAATTTGCACGTCTTCTGTCAGACTTAACTGATTTTAGTAACAACAGAGAATCAGAGGAAAGCAGAACTAAGTGCATATCATTTGCATTATTGCATTAAGAATTCCCTAACTGCAATGATTTTCCTTTTTTTTTTAAGGTGTTGTCTGGAGAATTTCCAAAGTATAAAAATCACAATGGATTTTCCTTTGGGGACCCCGGGAGGTACCTGGGCATGCTTCTAGGCAGAGTGAATAATAGTTTTGTGGGGTTTTTTCTAATGAGAAAAGGTTGCTGGCATGAATGATTAGCATTTAGTATGAAAAACATTACACTGGTGACCTGATGGATAATTTGAGAGATTGGAGAGCTTGGATGCAGGAACCCTTGTTACTCTGACATGGGAAGTGGAAAAACAGTTATGGAGTCCCTGTAAGGGCAATTGAGTGACTTCTTTGTCAACCCAAGGGTCACATGTAGTCCTATTATTAAACTAGGGTATACTGTTGGTCAGAAAACATGGTTATAGTCCCATCTAGTAACTGGGAGTGCATGCAAATCATCCTTTCAGTGTTAGCTATTTGTTTTTTAAATTAATAATTTGTTTAAAGATATTGACCAAGATTGCGTGACTAATATTAAGACTTTTACCATCTTCCCTCTTAGAAAGTAGGCTATGGGGAGTTATTGTTTAAAGGGCAGAGTTTCAGTTTGGGACAATGAAAAAATTCTGGAGATGGATGGTGGTTGATGATTGCCCAACAATAGGAATGTAATTAATGCTACTGAACTACATACTTAAAATGATTAAAATGGTAAATTTTATGTTATGTATATCATACCACAATAAAAATTTTTAAATAACAATGGGGGGAAATGGAAGAAAAGTAGACTGGCATTTATTTGAAGGGGTGGAATCAAAGCTTTGCCCAAATTATACCCCCTACCGCCATTTTCTTTTTCTTTTTTATTGAGGCATAGCATATTTACAATAAAAAACGTCAAGTGCATTAAACTTAGCCTCAACTGTGCAGACCATTGAACTTTTACTCGTGTTTGTATCTGTTTAACCACTACTTGGTCAAGATATAGAACATTCCAGAAGGTTTCTTCCTAGTCAGTAACTCCCCTAGAGATAACTGCTGTTTTGACTTCTATCACCATCATTTAGTTTTGCCGATCCTAACTTCATATAAATAGAATTAGGCAGTATATGCGCTTTTGTGTCTGATTTCTTTCACTTAGAATAATGTCCGTGAGCTCCATCCATTTGTTAGTGTATTCATAATTCTTTTTTGTGTGTGCATACTTTCTATTGTATAAACTACCACGATTTGATTTACCCCTTCTCCAGTTAAGGAACATTTGGGTTGTCGTAGTTTGGGGCTGTTATAAATAAAGCTGTTATGAACATTCTTTTGATGAACCTGTGTACTCATTTCTGTTGGGCATAGATCTAGGAGTGGGATTGCTGAATCACAGGGTGCAAATACTCAGCTGTTCAAGATATTGCCAGTTTCCCAAAGCAGTCATACCAGCAGAAATGAGAGTTCTGAGTGTTCTCCCACCTCACTGACACTTGGTATTGGCATTTTTCTCTTTCAAGCCGTTCTGGGGGTGTGTAATACCCTGAAATTTAAACTATGCAAAAGTGGAAAAAATTTTTAATTGTGCAAATCTTTAAAACCCTAATCCTCAATAAATGACCCTGAAGCCAGTGGAGTGGAGTGGGACAGGCCTTCCAGCCCTCAGCCAGTGTGGTGGGCAGGGTCTGCCTGTTCCATGTCTCTGTTGCTTTGAAGGCTTTTTCATACTGTTTTCTCCAGGTGTCCGATATATTCATGATGGCTCTGGGCAGCTCCCCATTGCCAATCTTCTAGAACTATTCCTCTTCAACATTGTACTTTAAAGAAAACTTTCAATGGTTGAGAGAATTTATTTGTGGCTTTTCTCATTAACCTTGAGTGTAACTTACCTGGACCGGAAGTGCAAGATCATTTAGGGGCCCCCCCTCTTAGTCTTCAATTCCTTTCAATTCCTGTTCACCCCTTTCATAACAGAGAAGAAAGCAGAAGAGAAGTGAGGGGTTCTGCTTTCTTTCTGTTGCTCATTAACAGTGTTCTTCTGGCCTCCAAAAAAGTTTCTTCCTTTTGAACACATTCTCTCTACGAGACCATATAGAGTGCTTGGTGTTGAGCATGTGGTAGATATTTGGGTCTTTTGTATCTCTTCCCTCTACTTTGTCCAGACATATATTTTTAAGTTAACTTTGTTGTCCTTGAATTTTTTGTTCATTGCCCTGTCCTCCCTTTTGTGCATCTCACAGTTCTTTTTTCTTCAGCTCCCATTCTTGAAAAAAATATTTTATTTTTTAAGATTTTTTTTTATTGGGGAATTGGGGGAAGGGGAACAGACAAGTTGCTGTCCTTTTGTTCTTCAGTCTAGTTGTGGAGGACGTTGCTTCACTGGCCC
>NW_017731411.1:3968475-3975964 GCF_001890085.2 Hipposideros armiger | reverse complement strand
ACATGGAACATTTTCCAAGATAGACCACATATTAGGCCACAAAACAAGTCTCAATAAATTTAAGAAGATTGAAATCATATCAAGCATCTTCTCTGACCACAATGCTATGAAACTAGAAATCAATTATAAGAAGATACCCAGAAAGCACACAACTATATGGAGGCTAAATAACATGCTACTAAATAGCGAGTGGGTAAAAAATGAGATCAAAGAAGAAATCAAAACCTATCTTAAGACAAACAAAAATGAAAACACAACAACCCAAAATCTATGGGATGCAGTGAAAGCAGTCCTAAGAGGAAAATTCATAGCAATGCAGTCCTATCTAAAGAAACAAGAACAATCTCAAATCAACAGACTATCTTTACACCTAAGAGTACTGGAAAAAGAACAGCAAAACATCCCAAAGGGAGTACAAGGAAGGAAATAATAAAGACCAGAGCAGAAATAAATGAAATAGAAGCCAAAAAAAAAATACAAAAGATCAATGAAACTAAGAGCTGGTTTTTAAAAAGACAAACAAAATCAAGAAACTCTTAGCCAGACTCGCCAAGAAAAAGAGAGAGAGGACCCAAATTAATAAAATCAGAAATGAAAGAGAAGTGACAACAGACACCACAGAAATACAGAAAATTGTAGGAAAATGCTACAAGCAATTATATGCCAACAAATTCGACAATCTGGAAGACATGGATACATTTCTAGAAGCTTACAATCTACCAAGTCTGAACCAAGAAGAAACAGAAACTCTAAACAGACTGATTACTACCAAAGACATTGAATCAGTAATCAACAAGCTTCCAACAAACAAAAGTCCTGTACCAGATGGCTTCACAGGTGATTTTTACAAAACATTCAAAAAAGAATTAATACCTTTTCCTCAAACTATTCCAAAAAATACAGAAGGAGGGAGGGCTCCCAAGCACATTTNAGACAAGTTGCTGTCCTTTTGTTCTTCAGTCTAGTTGTGGAGGACGTTGCTTCACTGGCCCAAGTTGGCACCATCATTGCGCTCTTCCCGGGTGAGGCACATGAGTCGCCGGCTTCTGGATGGCTGCTCACGGTGGCTGCTGGCCACTCATGCTGGCTGCTGGCTACATACGGTAGCCCATGGCAACCCACTGCCACAGGGGCTTCAGCCCACGCCATCGCCAGCGACTCACAGCAGCCCAACTCCAGGTTGAGCTGTTGTTCAGCATCTTAGCGTGGAGGGCAGTATCACTGGCCCTCATATGTGGGATCTGAACAGGGGCCCTCTGGCATCCCAAGCCAGTTCTTAACCATCGCGCCACTCGACCGGCCCGAAAAAAATTTTTTAACCAAGAAAGCAGGGTTGTAAAAAATTCATTATTTGAAGTGTGACATGATGGGTAATATTCACCCATAATCTTATAATAATCTCTGAAACAGTACCGGAAGATCATACCCAGACCTGCAAATGATACACACAGTTCTGTCTAGCTTTGCACTTGTCCACTTTGCACTATCGTGCTCCTCAGAGAGCCATTTACTGCATCGTAACTACCGGGCAAGTGGTACTGCTTGGATGCTTTCTTGGTTTATAGCATTCCTTACTGAAAATGTATCTCTTCATCCTCTCTCTTTCCCCTCTACCTCTCTCTTAGCTCAAGAGGGCCAGTAGTGAGGACATGCTCAACAAACCAGGAAGTACCATGGCTTCTGGGGTAGTTCGACTGAAAAAGACTTCGACAGCTGGAGCCATCTCTGAGCTCACTGAGAGCCGCCTGAGGAGCAACCCAGGTAGGAGTGACCCAGGCAGGAGAGACCCAGGTCAGAAAAACTCAGATCTGAGGGGTCCAGGTTGGAGGGACCCAGGCAGACGGGTCCTTTAGTGTTGGTGCATCCCTTCCCTTCATCAGATATGTACTGAGTACTTACTCTGGGCCAGGAGCTGTTTTAGATAACATCATCCTGCCCGCAGGGAGTTTATATCTAATGGGGAGACAGACGAGAAACAAAAAGGTAATAGGGAGTGCTGTGGGTCCCACTGTCCATCTAGTTGTCCATCTGTCACAATGAGTGTGTGAAATCCAGGCAAGACGGTATATGTTCTAGGGTCGTTTTGGTGCAGTGTGCATTAGATGAGTGAATGAGCCCTGTAGGTCCCTCGCAGAGGTTGGTGTACAATGTTGTATGGAAAACTGGGATGATCCTCACTTAAACATCGGAGTCACGTAGATGGCAGTGGCCACTGGAACTGTGAACTTTCTCAGTGTTACTATTCTTTTTGAGAAACAGAAAAGGCTTTTTATAACCATTATATTTGAGTTCAGAGCATGGGAAACTTAAAACATCAAACAATGTATTTAACTTTCCTTTGGAGCACATAAATAAGAAAGCTAAGCTTTCCGTGGTCTAACTCTTATAATGCAGCTCTGTGTATTGCTAAATTGTGTAAGATGGGAAAATGGCTGAAATATGTCATTATTAATTTATAATAGTGTTGAATAGTAGCATACTTAATGATTTTTGCACTTTTTACATAAAATATCATAATCCAGATTAGCTTTCCAAGGGTATATTTTAATTTATTCAGTCTTCAAAAAGTTGAATCTATGAAGAGTATATGTAGCTTTTTTTTAGGATGTAGGGGAAATGGCCTTGTGTTTCTATACAATGGTTTTACTATAATTTTAAAGACTGGTTTCATACTAAATACACATATTTGGTTTTAAAATACAACAGGAGCATCCCAGTAAGGCCACCCCCTCCCCCGTTTCGAGAGCTGTAACTTTCTGCTCCAATAGAACTATCCTCTGCTACAAACTTTAAAACAAAGTAAAAAATAAATAAATAAAATAAAATACAACAAATGAAAGTACACTTATTTTCATCAAGCCAGCCTAACACTAATTCCAAAAGTTAACAAAACACTACTAAAAAATGACAGAATGATCTCACTGTCAAATATTGATGCAAAAATATGAGGTCAAAATATTAGCAAATAGACTTCAACAAGAAACTAAAAGAATAATAATGCACATCATAACCAAGTGGACTTACACCATCCAAGAATGGATTAATATTAGGAAATCTAGGTATATCTAATCTATCATACAATATTAATAGACTAAGGAAGAATAACCATATAGTCATTTCTAGAGACGGAAGATGCATTTGACAAAATTAGCAGTCTTTCTGATTTCAGAACAAACTCTTAGTAGACTATAGATGTATGACTACTACTTTAGTGATATAAAATATATGTATCTCAAAGAAGCTTTCTGCTTAATGGTGAAATCCTAGAAGTATTCCCATTAAAATCAAGAATGATTCAGGGTTGCCTACTATCACCACTGTCATTTAAATTCTTCTGCAAGTATTAAAGCAGTGAGACAGAAGAGCTATAGCTATATATATTAGAAATGAGGAAACAAAATGATGATTTTATGCATATAATAACATTGTATGCTTAGAAAAATGCTTAGAATTTCCTCAAAATTATATCATTAGGAAAAAACTTAGAATATTCTGAAAATCTATTAGGTACAGTAAGAGTTCAGTAAGTGATTGGTTGTAGAATATAAAATATCAATAGCTTTCTTATCAGTGACTAGTTAGAAAAGATAACATAAGAAATGATCTCATGCCTCGCCAGAGAAGAGCGCAATGAAGGTGCCAACTTGGGCCAGTGAAGCAACGTCCTCTACAACTAGACTGAAGAACAAAAAAAAACGACAGCAACTTGTCTGTTCCCCTTCCCCCAATTCCCCAGCACTGTTCCCATCCCCCCAATTCCCCAATAAAAATCTTTAAAAAAAAAAAAAAAGAAATGATCTCATTTATAAAGGAATGAAAAAGGTAAAATACCTAGGAATAAACTTAAAGTATAAGAGCCTTTTTTAAAAAATCTTAAAACTCTTTTAAAGGACATGAAAGAAGACATAAATAAGTAGAAGGATATTCATGGTTCTTGGATAAGCTGATTAAATATACTAAAGATTAAATATAATAAATATAATATATTAAATATAAAAAGATCTAAATTCTATGAATTCACTTTCATTTCAATTAAAATATCACTGGGAATTTGGATGTGGATACACTGATAAAATGATACTGGGTTTATCTAAAATTGTGGTTCTCAGTCAGGGGCGATTTTGCCCTGCCCCCAACCCAGGAAATAATTGGCAATGTCTGCAGACATTTTTGGTTGTCATAACTAGAGGTGTGCTACTGACCTCTGTCAGTGATGCTACTGAACATCCTACAATGCATAGGGCTGCGCCCCTCCCCCCCAAAGAATTATCTAGCCCAAAACGTCAATAGTACTGCTGTTGATAAACCCTGATATAGAAGAATAAATATTCTAGAATAACCAGGAAATTTCTGAAAAATAGTAACCAAGGAACTAACCTTAAGTACCTTGGAACTGGTGAAGAAATAGGCAATCCAATGGAACAGTGGAGAAAGTCCAGAATACACCAGAAGATTTAGCATAGGATAAAATTGGCATTGTATATTAAGATGGATAATTCATTAAAAAATAACGACTGATTAGGTCTTTAGGAAAAAATAAAGCTAGATCCCTATCTCATTCCTCTGTCAAAATAAATTCCAGGTGGATTAAAGATTTAAATATTAAAAAATGAAACCATGAAAGTACAAAAGAAGAAAATTTGTAGTCTTGACCTTGGAAGAGCCTTTAAGTAGAAACAAACACAGAAGCATGGCTACAAATCATGACAGGAAAAGAAGAAATAGTACATAAATATAAAAAACTGCTTTGTAAAAAGAGGAAGTTATTTGCAATACATGTAGTGAAGGGCTTATTTACAAAGAGTTTATATAAATGAATAAGAAAAGAAAAATAGTACAGTAGAAAAATGGGTAGTTCACGTTACAAAAAATAAAGATAGCCAATAGAAAGATGCTAAGTTTCTCGTATAGGTAAAGAAATGTAAATCAAAACGATAGCTAGATACACTATTTCCCTTGACAGATTAGTAAAATTAAAACAGTTGGTAATTTCTGGTGTCATTAAGGGTGTCGGGAGTCAGCACACCACATATAGTTGATGCATAAGGACAGTTTGGTAATATCTATCTGCATTTGAAATATGTATAATCTTTCACCAAGGATTTCTAGCATATAACACTACTGATTTACTTGAAAGACACTGTTGATATATATGGACAAGATGTTCAGTTGCGGCATTATTATAGTAGTGAAATACTGGAAACACTTAAGTGTGTATCAGTACAGAATTGGTTGCATAATGAGATTTTGGTCCAGTGGAATAATATGCAGCCATGAAAATGGACACAGTAGATTTGCATGTACCAAAAGGGTGAGGATAAAAGTATATTACTAAGTGGGGAAAATAACATGGTGCATAGAGTATGATCTCATTTCTTTTAATTTTTTAAAGTATATGTTAATTTAATTTTTGAAATCATAACCTTTTTTCAGGAAGGTTTTAAGAATGGTTATCTTTGAGGAGAGTTACCAGAATTAAAAGTGGTGGGGGGATCACACCAAAATTACAAATCATTTATACAACATTCAACCTCGGAAGTCCCCTGAACTCTAGATGAACAGAACCTCTACATGAAGGACTTAAAGAGGAGGCCATGTCAAGTCTGGTAGGAGGGGCGGAGACGAGAGAGGGTGAACCCCGTGAGGGACACCTCAGCAGTGGGGAGGCTTCTCCCATTGGGGGAGAGACCTTCCGACTCCATACGAAGCTCACCAGCCCAGAGTTACTTTGCCGGGAAGAGGAGTTCTACGATAGCTGGCAGTAGCAATTAGTAAGGACTCTCTTTGCTCAACTCAGTGAGGCTAAGGGCGGCTAGAGAACCAGTGGAGCCAGCAAACGGACTTGCTTGCTCGTGAGCACTCACCTGGTCCCTGGTGGAGGGAGTAGCTGTGTGAGCGAGGCCCAGGAGCCTGTGGGGAAGGACTGAACTGAGCACATTTGGTGCGGGAGCTGGAGGTTTTGGGACCATTGTTCTCCTAGTGTGGAGCTTACACATGAGTAGTGTACAGGAGGGCGCCATTTTTTCAGGGTTGGGCCCTCCCACAAGGTCCGGGACCGCATTGGTTTGGTGGAATTGGCATAGGAGTGCGTGTGTGCATGTGCGCGCATGTGGCCTCGGATCCCCACCCTCTGCACTGGTTGTGCTGCATAGCCAGGGAAACGCCTGGTGGGTGTGCTCCGGCTCCAACAGATTGTTCATTGAAACGTGGTAGTGCGGGAGCCGCCTTAGGTTCCCGCTCTCCGCACTGCACATGCAGAGTTGCCAGGCTGGCGATTGACTGTCTGGCTGCTCTGCCTGATCTGTGAGAGGCTGATTGGGACAGGTTGAGACTGGGAGTTTTCCTGGGAGTGTTGGGTCATGAGCTGTGTGCCTGCATGATCTGGCTGGGGCTTCCCTGGCGAGGTTGTGCGGGCTGGGTGCCGGTGCAGGAGTGCATGCTGCTCTGACTTGTTGGGGGCCACTGACCACATCCTGTGGTGCCTTGGGGGCCTGCCCTGCCCACCTAGAGCTGTGTTGCCAGGGGCACCCTGAGCCCCTGATGCCTGGCACCCACCTCCGCAGGCCACAGAGGGTTTTTTGCAGCAGCAGACAGCCCGCAACAACCTGCGAGGATTTTTGGTGGTGAGCATGGTTCAAGAGCACACAGCAGCTAATTGCGGGAAGCTCACTGCAAGCCTGAGAGGGAGGCCAATGCATGTCGTGTTGAGCCCTTCCCCGCAACAGCTGGTGCTGAGTCACCCAGATTCTCTCTATTGCTGAGCAAGTGGGCTGCAGATTAAGGCGGGCAGAGAGCCCCTTCTTTTTTTTTTCTTTTTTCTTTTTTTTTCTAGGTGATCTATCTAATACATCAAAGCAATCACAGAGCGACAGCCAGAATGAAGAAACAAAGAAACATGTCAAAAGTAAAAGATCAGAAGAAACTTTTAGAAACGGAACTAAATGAAACAGAGGTATCCAACCTTTCAGAGACAGAGTTTAGAACACTGGTGTTAAGAACGTTTAAGGAACTTCGTGAGGACATAAAGACGGATAGAGAAATCATAAAAAAACAACCAGTTAGAACTAAAGAATACAATAACTGAAATGAACACACTCAAAGGAATCACCAGTAGATTAGACGAAGCAGAGAATCGGATCAGCGATTTAGAAGACAAAATAGCAGAAATCACCTAGCTGAAACAACAAAAAGAAAAAAGAATGAAAATAGTTTAAGAGACCTGTGGGACAGCATCAAGCGCAACAACATTTGCATCATAGGAATACCAGAAGGAGAAGAGAGGCAGCAAGAGATCAAGAATGTATTTTGAAGAAATAATGACTGAAAACTTCCCTACCCTGGTGAAGGAAATCGACACAGAAGCCCAGGAAGTGCAGAGGGTTCCAAACAAGCCGAATCCAAACAGGTCCACACCAAGACACATCATAGTTAAAATTGAAAAGGTTAAAGACAAAGACAGAATCCTAAAAGCAGCAAGAGAAAGACAGCA
>NW_017731411.1:3953477-3964650 GCF_001890085.2 Hipposideros armiger | reverse complement strand
GGACTGCAGATTGGTGCAGCCATTATGGAAATCAGTATGGAGGTATCTCAAAAACCTGGAAATGGAACTACTGTATGACCCAGCAATTCCACTCTTGGGTATCTATCCAGAGAAACCCAAGACACTAATTCGAAAAAATATATGCACCCCTATGTTTATTGCAGCGCAATTTACAATACCCAAAATTTGGAAACAATCAAAGTGCCCATCGGTAGATGACTGGATTAAGAAACTGTGGTACATTTATACAATGGAGTATTACTCCGCTATAAAGAAGAAAGAAATTGTACCCTTTGCAACGACATGGATGGATCTAGAGACTATTATGTTAAATGAAATAAGTCAGTCGGAGAAAGACAAATACCATATGATCTCACTTATATGTGGAATCTATAAAACTGAATGAACGAGCAAAGTAAACAGAAATAGTCTCAGAGATACAGAGGAAAAACTGATGATTGCTAGATGGGACGGAGGTGGGGATGAGGCAGAAGGGGAAGGGATTAGACAGCATAAGTAGATAAGTACAATATTGCCACAGGGATATGAAAGACAGTTTGGGAAATATAATTAATAATGCTGTGAATATTTTGTAGGATGTCAGATGGACTCATGTCTTACTAGGGAGACCGCATCATGGATGGGGTAGAGGCTTGATCACTGCACTGTACACCTGAAGCTGATGTTGTATAATATTGTATGTCAACTATAATTGAATATATATATATAGTCATGGGATGTGGAGTATAGTGTGGGAGTGGAGTCAAGGGAATTGTAATAGATATGTATCATATGGGAGAGGGGAGTGGGGTGGTGGATTGGGGTAGGGAGGTTGTCACTTTGAGGGGTAACAAGTATAGTGCACTGTGTTGTACAGCTGAAATTAATTTTAAAAAATGTTTATTTCACAATAGAAAAAGAAAAAAGAGGGAAGGGAGTTTTTAAAAACTGTGGTACATTCAAGGAATGGAATACAACTCAGCAATAAAAAGGAATGAACTGCTGATACACCCAACATAAATGAATCTCAAGAATATTATGCTAAGTGAAAGAAAAAATGCACAAAAGAGCACATACTATATGACTCCACTTAGAAGAGATTCTAGAATAGACAAAACTAACTTATGATGATACAAAGCCAATCAGTAGTTCAGGGATGAGTATGAGAATTGACCTGGAAGAGGCATGTCGGAACATTAGCTGATGAAAATATATTGTCTTCATATGCAGTTGTCAAAACTGATTAAACTTAAAGATCTGAGCATTTCGCTGTCCCACCTTATCCATGGTTTCACTTTCTGTGGTTTCAGTCACCCACAGTTAACCACGGTCTGAATATATTAAATGGAAAATTCCAGAAATAAAAAATTCATAAGTTTAAAAAATAAATAAAAGTAGTGGGGGAAAAGACTTTTTGTTTTAGATCTTTCTATACTGTTTGCAGTTTTTAAAACATATACATACAATGCTTTATAAATTAAAAACAAGTCAAAACCTGGATTTTTTTTTTTTTTGCCTTAACCCTTTTTGACTTGCCCAACCATTTGTTGGTAAGTCATTTAATTATTTGATCACAGTATGTGCTCCTTTTGGTCAGAATTCTAAAGAAAGACCTCTGTTTAATACTGGCTCCTAAAGTGAGAACGTTCCCACACCCCCTGGAGCATTAGCGTCCTTATTTGTCAAATTAAGGAAATACCTGTATTTCCTAAACAGTGATGATGTCAAGACAAAGATCTGTAAATACTTTGTAAACTCTGATAGGCTGCTGGAACGTAAGATGCAGCTCTCATTCCTATAGTTATCATTCAAATTCATTTTGCCACCTACTTTATATAAAGTTGAATTTAAAAATTATGTTTTGTCTCTGGAACTTTTATTTTTAAATGTTGGTAGTGCTCAATACTTTTGTGTCAGCTTTGGACAGCTAGCAGTTCTGTGCAGTCCTATTTCCCCAAACTGCTTAATTTACGGTGAATTCAGACCTCCTTATCAGCTGATGAACCAGCTGTTAGGAGCAGTAGCCTGCGTGGCAATGCTGCCTGTCAGCTAGGGCTTCTCTATAGTAGGTGCCATGACTTGTGGTAGAGTTGGGTGTTCACTCAAATATTGGATCACATT
The DNA here is from genome assembly GCF_001890085.2 of Hipposideros armiger. Taxonomy (NCBI): domain Eukaryota; kingdom Metazoa; phylum Chordata; class Mammalia; order Chiroptera; family Hipposideridae; genus Hipposideros; species Hipposideros armiger. Next base: position 3,962,529 of record NW_017731411.1, on the reverse strand, counting down.
TTGGCTTTATTTTACATGCACCGAAAACGGAAATGAAAGTGCTGATACTAGTAAGACGTTTGTGGGTTTTAAAATCTTAGTACTGTTGAAAAGGAGATGATTTCGTGTTAGAAAGGACACCCCCATTGGATGCTCACTGGACTTAACATCCCTTCTCTTAAATTCAGCTGTAAAGAAAAAAAAGAAAGTGAAGAAAATGCTAGCAATATGTAGTTGATTTCCTTTTAAAGGAAAGATGTGATTAAAAGTTATATATTAACTCTTAGAGCACAGAATTCTATCCCCTCAAGTCTTAGTTTTTGAACTTTTGGCTTTCTGATAAGTTCTGTAATACATAGTATGGTGTTACCTGTGTTTCCTTTTAATTATATTAATTTTGAAAAGGACCTTGTCATGAAATTATAATACAATACATGTATTGTGGTTTTAACCTTACAGTTGTTAAACCTACAATCAGCCTGTATTGCGCCCTTTCCTGGGAATTGATCTGTCCTCAGAGAATCCGTCAAACCTGGTACCAGCAAAAAATTCTCAGTCTTTTGGTAATAACAATTATATAGTTGCTCACACTTGTAAATACTGCTGACTTACCATCTAACACAGGGGGTGTGGAAACTGCTTGAATGGGGGTGCATGAACTTTCTGGAAGCGTTTTCTAGGCTGTTTCCCGGTTCTGGTATCCAGGCTTTACACTGTCCCCTGGGACTCTGCCAAAGTTGATTGGCTTCAGCAATAACAGGGACACAGCGGTAGCAAAGGTCTCAAAGGGAGCAGCTGCTGCCATTTCTTGAGCTGGCCTTTGTCTGTTACCTCACTTCATTCTTACAGCAGCCTTAAGAAGAACGTGGTGTTTTATCCAGATTAGGAAACACGTGGTGTTTTATCCAGATTAGGAAACTTGGTTTCATAAAGTTCAACTGAGTCTGGCTTTGCATGTCCCCCGCCCGCCCCATGTTTTCACACTCAACATCCACTCCTCTGATTTTTTAAAATCAATGCTATTAACCTGTCTGCAGTGCAGCCCAGATGTGTTCTTCGACTTTTCTTTCTAAGGTGCCCTTTGTGTATATCTCATCTTATCTGATAGGCGTAGATTTTAGAGAATGGGGTGGTCCCGTGTGCATAGGCTGTTTTCCTCCCAGCTTACCCCGTTAACTGCTCATCTGAGTCATGCGAAATGTTGGATCCCCACAAAGCTATAAAGGAATCCAGCCACTAGATGGCAGCCTTGTCAAAAACACTGCGTGCTTTTCTGCTTGAGTCCTGGTTCTGAATGTTTTAATTACCAGACCAGAAACAATCCTCCTTCCTTAATTCAACAAATACTTTTGAGTGCCTACTATGTGCCCAGCACTGTCCTAGGAAATAGGGATCATCAGGGAACAGGATAAAAATATCTGCATTCATGGAGCTATGTGAACACCATGTGGAAGAGGGGAGGAAGGCAGCCAGGTAGACAATGTGGTGACCCGTCCAGCCACAGTAAGAAACCAGTGTGGCTGCAGCCAAGTGAGCAAGGAGGAGGAGAGCAGTGGGAAAGGAGGGCAGAAAGGCTGGGAGCGGAGCGGGGCGCTGAGAGGCTAGAGGACAGATATGATCCGACTTCATTTTGAAAGCAGAACTTTGGCTGCTTGTTGTGAGTGGACGAATGGAGTGGGGAGAGCAGATCAGAGACTATTGCTGGACACTAGGAAAGAGGTGGCCTGGGATGGGTTGTAGCCATGGAGCGGGGAGCAGTGGTCGGGTTCTGGGTATATTTTGAAGGGTAGGGCCAATGGTTCTAAACTATGCTGTGGAATTTTTTTTTAATTGTGGTAAAATACACATGACATGAAAATTACCGTTAAGCATTTGTAAATGTACAGGTCAGTGGCATTAAGAACATTCACATTGCAATGCAACCATCCCCCGCATCTATCTCCAAATTTCTTTTCATCTTGCAAAACTGAAACTCTGTAACCATTAAATAGTAACTCTCATTCCTCCCCCTCCCTGGCCACTGGCAACTATCATTTCACTTTCTGTTTCTATGAATTTGCTTGTTCTAAGTATTTCATGTAACTGGAATCATGTAGTATTTGACATTTAGTGTGTGGCTTATTTCACTTAGCATGTCTTCAAGGTTCATCCATGTTGCAGTATGTGTCAGAATTCCCGTCCTCTTTAAAGGCTGAATAATATTCCAATATATGGATACATCATATTTTGCTCATCCATTCATCCATCAGTGGGCATTCAGGTTGTTTCCACACTTGGCTACTGTGAATAGTGCTGCTATGAACATGGGTGTGCAGATAGCTGCCTGAGTCCCTGCTCTTGACCCCTTTAGCATATTACCCCAGGAGTGGGATCACCAGATCATCTTCGATGGGTTTTAGGTAGATATAGGGTCAGCTTTCTGCTCACATTAGCAGTGGGGCTGGTGAAAATGAGATCTGATGGGTACCCGGGGATGAGGGCTGAACGCCAGTCTCTTTGGAGACAGCCCTGGGCCAGAAGGAGTTTCCTGTAGCCACCCAGATGAGTGTTATGAAAACCGGAGATACACAAGAGTGCTCATTTAGATGATTCTATATGTAGCACATGTGGGATTTTTATGTCACTATTTTTTTTTTTTTTAGCTGAGCCATCCTGCCACCTGTTGGCAGCTCAGCGGCTGCTCAGCTCTGGCCGGGACTCGAACCACTGTTGCTCAGAGCTCAAACTCTTGATTTATGTCACTATTTTAAACTGATATCCCAGTGTTTTCTAAAGGTTAAATAAATTGAATGTTCAATGCCAGTTGCACGTCGGCCAAACTCCACATTAATGCTCACAGATCTCAGATACCTCAGAGGACAAAGCAGCCATGATTCCAATGTGAAAGCAGGCTCACTTCCAAGAAGGTATCCGTGTCCTCGGGGGCACACGTGCCCGTCCAGTCTCCAGTTACACATTAGTCCTGGTGCTACCTTAGGCTCCATCATAAGACACTTGTCCTCTTTGACATGGGAAGGCACATGTGAAGAAACAGGCTCACATGGGTTAGGCGGTGTTCCCAAAGTCCAACCCAGTGCGACTCCAAGAATTCTTTCCTCTTCTACACTGTTTGCTTCAGAGGGAGGGAGACCCCTTTTCTTCCATCTTTGCCTATTAATGGAATTACTGCTACCAATCGTTAGCATTCTTTGCACACTAACTACGTGCTAACCACTGGTCTAAGTACTCAGTAAGTATTATCTCCTTTAATCTTTCCAGCAGCCACCATGACATAGGATCATTATTATCCTTCCCATTTTATAGATCAGAAGACTGAAGGATAAAGAGATTAAGCAGACTATCCAAATCCATGCCTCGCAAGTACTAGAACCAAGACTTGCATATTAGGAGCCTGAGGCTGAAAGAAAACCGTGTTTTGGGGTGGCTTGAGAGGCCGGAGGAAGGCTGGATCAGTCTCACGAATGCTGCCGAGGGAGGAGCTTCGTGGGGCAGGAGTGTGAGGGAATTGAGAGGTTGGGCTGGGGGTCAGTAGATGACGACAAACGGGGAGGGAGGAGGATGCCAGGGCTTACAGCATGAGCTTTAGAGATAGAGGGTGTTCATTTAGTGGGTGGAGGAGAGACAGTTGAAAAGTGACAGTCAGGATGGGAAGGACACTCCCACAAGCTCCTGGCATGGCAGGTTCAGGAAATGTGAGAAGGGGAATAGACAGGCCCCAAACGGCAGTTGTGGGAGTCATTAAGGCAGGGAAGTGAGGGGACAGTCACAGATGAGGCTCACAACAGAGGGTGTGCTGATTTCAGCTGTGATTTATCGAGGGCCCTGTGGTTGTTGAGGACAGAGGTGGGGGGCTGAGTGCATTGGAAGATAAGGGCCTGTGGAGTCACAGAATGTCAGGAATGAGGTGGGGTTGTTTTTTTTCATGAGTTTATGTGGATCATTTATTGACGAATACATTTTGTGGTAAAAAATATTTCAGATTTAGTATTTTCATTTTTCTTCTACTTTTTTCTACATTTATCTTATTTTTAGTGTGGTCTGAATACTTAACATGAGATCTACGCTCTTTAACAGTTTTTTAAGCATACAACGCAGTACTGTTAACTATAGACAAATGTACCTCAGATCTTTCAGGTCCTTACATGACGAGTTCTATGCCCATTGAACAGCAGTCCCCATTTCCCCCTCTCCCAGGTCCCTGGTGACCACCGTCCTACTCTGTTTCTATGCAGAGAGGAGCTTCACTCTTTTAGGGACCTCATATAAGTGGAGTCATATAGTATTTGTCCTTCTGTAACTGGCTTATTTCACTGGGCATAGTGTCCTCCAGATTCATCCATGTTGTAACACGTGTAGAATCTCCTTTCTTTAAAGGCTGAATAATATTCTGTGGTATGTAAATACCACATTGTCTTTATCCCGTCATCAGTGATGGGCCAGGAATGAGTTTTAATTTTTGGTGTCTGGGTGTAACCCTGACATAAAGTTTTGAATTTGGTACTAATGTTAATAAAGTCCTGGGTTCTTAGCTCAATGATACCTGCAGTAGTGTCATGGCCTGCGCTTCCCAGGACTGCTAATGTCAGGCGTTTGGGGTGGCACCAAGGGTTTTCTCTGAGGCACAGGGTGGGGCGCTGGTTTGGGTTTGATGGCTTTCCTGGGTCCTCCCCAGAACCTGTGCTCCAAAGTGGAGGGAACACTTCTGCATCACCCCCAAGAATATTGACATTTTTGTAGCCTTTCCATCCAGAAACCTGGAGGTCTCTCCAGTTCTCTGAGTCTTCTTTTTTGTCTTTCCCTAAAGTTTGCTTTCCTCCCCCTCCTTCACCTTGTTTGAATTTATGCCTAGACTTTATACTGTTGCTATTTTGGATGGGATTCCTTAATCATTGTATTTCTTTTCTTTTTCTTAAAAATATGGAGTGCTTAATGAAATTGCATGTCATCCTCTATGCTAATCTTCTCATTCCAATTTTTAGAATATGTGCTGCTAAAGTGAGCACTCATTGTATTTTTTTAATACTTAATTTGTAGCTGACTCACTCCCCTACTGGTGGTACTAATGGTTTTCTTAGTACGAATGGTTTTCAGCTGATTATCACGGGTTCTCCAAGTGGACAATTATATCAGCTGCAGATAACAATGCTTTTTGTCTCCTCCACTCCAGTAGTTGTTGTGCCTTTTATTTCTGATTCCTGTTGTATTGAGTGGTGACCCACAAAAAGTTGTGTTAAGTGCTAGTGATGTCCTTGTTCTCATTTTATTGTGAGTGTTTTTGGTGTTTCACTATAAAATAGGATGCAGAAAGTTGGCCTGAGATATTGCTTTGCATGTTCAGTTCTTCCCTTCCTTTTTTGCTCAGTTGTTACTAAGATTGGGTGATGGATCTATTAAATACCCTCTACGCATTTTAATATTACTTTGATCATTGCTTTTCTTTTTACTTTGAAGTTGCCTTCAGGAAATTCAAATATGTGTGTTTGGTCTCGTGGGTATGTCTTCTACTGTACTATATCTCATATTTTCTTTGACTCTTGATTAATTTGTCCTCTGACTTTTCTTTTTAAAAAGATTTTATTGGGGAATTGGGGGAGGGGAACAGTGTTGGGGAATTGGGAAAGGGGGGGACCAGCCAAGTTGTTGTTCTTCAATCTTCATTGTGGAGGGCGCCAGTCGCCATTCTGGCTGCCCATCGGCAGCTGGTGGCCTCTTAAGCTCAAGGTGCTGTGTTCATTCTTAGTTGCGGGTGGGTGTAGCCACCATCCCATGCAGGAGTCGAACCAGCAGCCTTGTTGTTAAGAGTGCATGCTGTATCCATTGAGCCATCCAGGCGGCAGCTCAGCTCAAGGTGCCAAGTTCAGTCTTAGTTGCGGATGGGCGTAGCCCACCATCAAACAGGCAATCTTGTTGTTACACCAGCTGAGCCATCCTGCCACCTGTTGGCAGCTCAGTGACAGCTTAGCCCAGGCACAGCGTCACTGGCTCATGTGGGAATCGAACCGGCGGTCCTGTTGCTCAGAGCTTGCGCTCTTAAGCCAACTCAACCAACTGAGCCACTTGGCTGGCCCTGCTTTGTGTTTCTTTATTTCAACTTTAGTCTGATTTCTCTGACCTCAAATTGTGTCTTCTTCATGACTTCTTCATAGCTTTATAGCTTCATAGCTATAAAAGCTCCTTGAATTTCAATGATGATGCAGATTAGAGATTTTCAAAATTGTCCTATTTCTTCTAGTAACTTTGTTTCATACATGCATGTTACCTGGATTCCTCAGGTAGTTTTCCTCCCCAAACTATCATATAGATTCAGTGATTTTTATAGGATCATCCATCTTTATAGAGGGAAGTCTGCATTTGTCCAGAATTGAAAATTGAAAGAAATTTTATTGTAGAGGATTCCATTAAGGATATCAGGTCATATCTTTTATGTCCAATTGAAGGAAGAAGGAGAAAAAGCTTGCGTTGGCCAGAATGAGATTGGGGAGGGCAATAAAGCCTTCAGTAAGTTTTGCCATTTTTTCTTTGGTTTTTGTTGTTGTTGTTTCGGTGGATGCCTGAAGGTTCCATATTCCTCTCCTTCTGCTTGCATGACTGCCCTTGCTATTAGCCGGCTGTGGCTTTTGTTGTTGTTGTTGTTAGCTGGTTGTTGGTGGTGTTATTTCCTTATCCATGGCTTTCCAAGTGAAATGTGCTCATGACGAAAAGAGGAAAAGAAAATCAATATAATGTCCTCCCTATAAATGTAGAGGAGATATAAAAGGAAAAAGAAGCTCTAATAAAATAACACATTGTTTCAATATACGAGTATGAATGCTGGAGGCTGACTGCACTAGAAGACAGATGTTTGTAGATCAGTGCAGAGGATGCATGCTACAAATAGGACAGGACCCAGTGTCACGGGTTCACATACCAGGGGCAGTGTCAACACCAGTGACTTTCTGTAATGCTGACAACCTAAGGCAAACTTCTGAACAATATAAAGCACTATCTTCCCTTAATTTACATGTTAGTTGCATTCTTTGAAAATTCAGTGTATAATAATAACATTGTGTAAAAACTGGTTTTGTGTTTCTGTGTAAAATAGACTTAGATTCTGGACTCAGATCATTATAAACAGTTTTTTTCACTTTCAGGAATGCTGGCATATCCTAAGAAAGGAGAGTGGAGTGTAGGAAGCAGGCACACCCCTGACATTTGCGAGGTCTAGGGCAAGAATACAGATGAGGGCCCACTATTTGTCCTCAAAATTCTAATCAGTAATTAAATATCCTACTAAAGAACCCGAAGTTTCAAGGATTTCTGTAAGACCTATTAGGTTGTGGATTTGATGAAAATAATTTTCTTGCTCATTTTCATTGTTTTTATCCTCCATAATGGGTGAATTTTGTGTGGCAAATTTCTTTTTTCTTTTCAGCTTCTTTTTCCTGAGTTCCATGTTAGTATTTTCTCATTTCTATCATCTCACGATTTGTAATCATTCGCAAAGAGTAAAAAAGAAAACTGTAATGATATTCAAAGTGTATAGTTTTTATGTAAATTTTCATCAAAATGTAAATGAAAGTCAATACAGTATAAAGGTTGAAAATGTATTTCATGTGTTTTTAATTAAACTTTTAATTTTTCAATTTTTAAAATTAATACTATATATCACATTATGTGCTCACCTTCCAGAGTCAGTTCTCCTTCCATCACCTTATATTTGACCCCCTTTCCCCTCTTAATAATTGAAGATTCACATGCACTGTAAGAAATTATAGAGAACGATTCCCCTGTACCTTTTACCTATTTTCCCCAATGGTAACATCTTGCAAAAAGATTGCACAATGTTAAAATCTGGGTATTGACATTGACACAATCTGGTGACAGAAAAATTCATCATCATAAGGATCCCTCCTGTGGCCCTCTTACAGCCACACTCACTTTCCTCTACCCCCATGCACTCCTTAACCCCTGGCAACCACTACTCTGTTTCCCATGTCTACAATTTTGTTATTTCAAGAATGTTATATAAATGGAATCATACAGTATGCAAGCTTTGGGGACTGGCTTTTTTTCACTCACCATGATTCTCTGGACATTAATCTAGGTGGTTGTGTGTATCAAGAGCTTGTTCCTTTTTTATTTTTTTTACAGTATTTCATGGTATGGATGTACCACAGTTTAGCTATTCACCCACAAATCTGGGTTGTTTCTAGTCTTTTGCTATCATGATTAAAGCTGTTATAAACATTCATGTACAGGCTTTTGTGTAAATATTTTGTGGGAGAATTTCTCTGGGAAAAATGCCCAGCAGTACAATTGCTAGGTCATATGGCAGTTGCATGTTTAATTTTAAGACACTGCCAAAATGTGTTCCCAGAGTGGCTGTACCATTTTACATTCCCACCAGCAATGTATAAGTGATCCAGTTTCTCCACATCCTTGCCAGCATGAGGTGTCACTTTTTCATTTTAGCCATTGGGATAGAAGTGTGGTGATATTTCATTATAGTTTTAATTTGTATTTCCCTGATGGCTAATGACGTTGAACAACTTTTCATGTGCTTATTTGTCATTGTGTATGTTCTACAGTTTGTTCATGTCATTAATTCATTTTTTAAATTTGAATTGTTTCTTTTTTGAGTTCTGTGAGTTATTTATATGTTCTAGATACTAGTTCTTTATTGGATATGTGGTTTGCAAATATTTTCTTCCAGTTTCTATTTTTTTATCCTCATAACAGGGTTTTTACAGAGCAAATGTCTTTAATTTTGATGGTCTAACTTCCAGTTTTTCCTTTTATAGATTATGCTTTTGAAGTTAATAAGAATGCTTTGCCTAGCCCTAGATCTTGAAGATTTTCTCCTGTGTACTTATCTAAAAGTGTTATTGTTTTACATTTTGCATTTAAGCATGTGATCCATTTTAGAGAATTTTTCTATAATTTTTTTTAAAGATTTTTTTATTGGGGAATTGGGGGATGGGAACAGCTCTGGGGAACTGGGGGAAGGGGAACAGACAAGTTGCTGTCATTTTGTTTTTCAGTCTAGTTGTGGAGGACGTTGCTTCACTGGCCCAAGTTGGCACCATCATTGCGC
>NW_017731411.1:3949670-3953352 GCF_001890085.2 Hipposideros armiger | reverse complement strand
CCTATGCCGTCGCCGGCGACTCACGGCAGCCCAGCTCCAGGTTGAGCTGTTGTTCAGCATCTTAGCTGTGGAGCGCAGTGTCACTGGCCCTTATATGTGGGATCCGAACCAGGGCCCTCTGGCATCCCAAGCCAGTTCTTAACCATCGCGCCACTTGGCCGGCCCTCTATAATTTTTGAGACTTGGGTTGAGGTTCACTTTTCTGCCATGGATGTCCAGTTGCTCCAACACCATTTGTTGAAAAGAGTATTCTTCCTCCATTGGACCATTTTTGCACCTTTGTTAAAAATCAGTTGGGCATATTTGTGTGGGCTTATTTCTGGGTTCTCTATTTTGTACCATTGATCTGTGGGTCTCCTCTGCCAATACCTCTGCCAATAGTCTTGATTATTGTAGATATATTATAAGTCTTTGAAATAAAGTAGATTGATTCCTCAACATTATTCTTCTTTTCCAAACTTGTGTTATCTAGTCTAGTTCCTTTGACTTTCCATATAAATTTTAGAATAACCTCATTTACAAATACAAAAAGAAGTCTTCTGGGAATTGATGTATTTACTATATTGAGTTTTCCAATACACAAACATGGTATGTCTCTCCATTTTAAGATCTTTGATTTCTTTCATCAGAATTTTGTAGTTTTCAGCATACAAATCCTGTACCATTATTTTGTTAGATTTACACCTGTTATATTTAGCAATTGTAAATATTATGTTATTATATTCTTAACTTTGGTGTTCATTGTAGAATATTGAAGTGCAATTGATTTTTCTGTGTCTCTCTTGTATCTTGTGAACTTGCTGAGCTCACATACTAGTTCTAGGAGTTTCTTTTCTTTAGATTCTTTGGGATTTTCTATGTAGACAATCATGTCATCTATAAGTAGGGACAGTTTTAATTCTTCATTTCTGATCTGTGTGCGTTTTATTTCCTTTTCTTGCCTTATTTCATGGTCTACACCTTCTAACACAATGTTGAATGAAAGTGCTGAGAGTGGACATATTTGCCTTGTTCTAATCCTAGGGGGAAAGCATTCAATTTTTCACCATTAAGTATAATGTTAGCTGTCAGTTTTTTGTAGATGCTCTTTATCAAGTTGAGGAGTTTCTCCTCTATTCTAGGTTTTTCTAAGATTTTCTGAGGAATTTCCCTCTATTCTAATGTTTCTCAAGGATGGGTGTTGAGTTTTGTTAAATGCTTTTTCTGCATTGATTGTTATGACCATGACATTTTTCTTTTTTTTAGCCTGTTCATATGATGGATTACACTATTCACATATTGAACTTCCCTTGCATCTGTTAAATCCCACTTGGTCATGGTATATAATTCTTTTTACATATTGCTAATCTTTTATTAAAGATTTTTGTATTTATATTCATAAGCATCTGTAGTTTTCTTTTTGGTACTGTTTTCATTTGTTTTTTATATCAGTACACTACTACTTCACTATGCTGTACACCTGAAACTGATAACGAATAATATTGAATGTCAACTATAACTGAAAAAAATAACTTCTTTAAAAGGCAAAAAAAAATACTACTGCTTCATAAAGTGATTTGGGAGGTGTCTGAACTCTTCTAATATCTGGAAGAACTTGTGTAAAGTTGGTGTTAATTCTTCATTGAACATTTGGTAGAATTCTTAAGTAAAATATTCTGTGCTTGGGGATTTTTTTCAAGAGAGAGAGTTTTTTAATTACAAATTTAAAATTCTTTAATGGTTATAGGGCTATTCAAATGATCTATTTCTTATTGGATGAGTTGTGGTTTTTAAGTTGTGTTCATTTCTTCTAAGTTGTCAAATTTGTGTGTGTGGAGTTATTTGTAGTATTCCCTTTTATCCTTCTGAGATGCAGTGTCTGTAGTGATATCCCATATCATTCCATATTGGTAATCTGTATTTTCTCTTGTTTTTTAATCTGTCAGTCTTGTTAGTGGTTTGTTGATTTTGTTTAATTAATTTTTCTCTGTTGTTTTTCTGTTTTCAATCTCACTTTTTTCTCTTATCTTTATTATTTCCTTATTTGTAAAATGAAGCAAATCTTACCCATCTCGAGTTATGAGAATTAAGTGAAATGATGTTTAAGAACCTAGAGTAGAACCTGAAATATAGATATTTTCACAAAATGTAATTCTTTCACCCCTCAAACTGTCTTCCTTAATAGAATCTCCTACTTACGAATTATGACAGTAAAACAAACAAGCAAGCAAACAAACACTCTACCTGCTCTAGTGCCTATAATACTTTACCCAGAGATTCAGGCTTTGCTTTCTTAAGATAATGGCAACCATTACGAAAACTGTGGGAATTCATGAGTACTCCAGAAACACATGTTGGGATATGAAGAAAAGAAAGAAAGTGAAAAACGGACACTTGGCACCTCTGGCCAAGTGTAAGAATCTCTTGGATTCATCCTATCTGAAATGACCGATTTAATAAGTTAATCACTTGTGTTATATCTATGAAAACCCTTCTTGGCTTTGCACTCTGCACTCCAAATCAGGCTCCATTTCCATTGTGGGCAACAGTGCACCCCACAAAACTTCACAGCATTCAAACGCAGTCCCTTTTGTTTCAAGGACATGGAAAAGAGATGTGGGGAAGTGTTTTCCAGGGGCCAAAATGGTGTCATACGTAATACCAGTGGATGGTTAGGGTTACAAGTCTCACTATGTGTAAATGTACCAAATACAACATATTACCTACATATGTTTATATGTTATATATACTTATACAGAATATTTATACATATTGCATATTTCAATCTAACTTCTCAGGGTTCTTTCTAGACTTCTTTATTTCTGTGTTTGTAACTAACATCTCTGGTAGTGAGAAACATGGCTCTAATTATCCTCAACTTATTTACTCAATGTAGCCAATGTCTGAAATCATTCTCCTACCTGCCACCCCCACCCAACTCCCCACACTCCACCTTCTGTCCCCCAGGCCCACCAACCCTACATGGCTCCCTAACCTCCTTTCACTGCCCTATATTTCAGCTACCATGCTGACCCCTCTGCTCTGGAAAGGGGAGGAAATATGGGCCCAGGAGCTTTCTTTTTTTTTTTTTTTTCATTAGGAGCTTTCTTAATTTAGTACATTATAAAGTCAATTAAATGTGGTTCTTACTTCCAGTTGTTTGCACTATCGAAAAGCAGGATCTCCAGCCTTCTTTGATGAAAAATAGTTACTCCTTGTTGCCTAAAATTGTTGAAATATTGAACGATCAAGGGAAGTTGTGTGAGATGCTCTCTGGGGTGACTCTGAAGGACTGGTTGGGCCTACTGCTTCTGTTCTGGGAATGACATTTGCCCTCAGTTCTTGTCTTCTTGAAGGAAAGAATTCAGTCAAGAGACAGAGTTTGTGCAGCATAGGACAGCAGGAAGTTCATTAGTAAAAGCGAGTATGCTCTGAGACATGGAGTGGGCTGACCCAAGAGAGGGAAGCAGTTTCCTTACATTGTATGAAGGTTTTTGTCTCCATGGGTAGAATGGCCTCCCCCATCCCTCTCTATCATCTTCCTCTCTCTCTCTTTCTCTCTCTCTCTCTCTCTCTCTCTCTCTCTCTCTCTCTCTCTCTCTCACACACCTGAGGTGTGCCATCCTCCTTTCTGGTCCCCAAGGTTGTTTGTAAGCGTGAACCTGTCAATTTCCCATGATTTATTTGAGAAGCTCATTAAAAT
>NW_017731411.1:3928261-3948955 GCF_001890085.2 Hipposideros armiger | reverse complement strand
TCATGTGGGATCCAAACCGGGGCCCTGATACTCAGAGCTGGCGTCCCAAACCAACTCCTAACCAATGAACCACTTGGCCGGCCCTAGATTTCCTTTTTTAAAATATAGATGGTTGAGAGAACATTTTTTTTGAATACTTGTTAAGAAAAGTGAAGAGTGTAATCTTTAATTTTTCAAATGTATACCCTTTCTTGTTGTATGAAAGAATTTGAGAAGTCTTACAGACAAATGCAAGAATATAAAAATAAAATAAATGAGAAAATGGGGGGAAAATAGAAAAATCAAAAGCTAGATGTAAAGCACATACAGAAGTGAAGTGCACTGGGTGGGCTGCTAGTTTGCTGCTGATTGTCTTAGAAACCAGAGGAAAGATTCATGGTGACAAGATGAAAAGAAGCTAGTTACTGTTGAAACACGCAATTCTTCCTGCGACTGAAACATAAAAAAAATAAAGTCTACTTTAGGAATCGAAGGGAGCAAGGGATTCAATATTATTATAATCAATGAAGTTACTATATAGAGCAAATAAAGTATGGCTGAACACCCCAATAGCACCCAATACATTAATGTTTTCCCCTTTATTACTCTTAAAACAATTCATACATTTAAACTCTCTCTACAGTATTTAATAAAAAACACAACATCACTGTTAGGTTTCAGTGTACTTAAAGTTATGTCTGGGCCAGGAAAGAGGATTGGATTGTCTGTTAGAGTAATAATACACTTCAGGGATGGTGATATTATGTTATCAGTGATGGGTGTTTATGTTAATAGCTAATTGGTGTCTACTAACTGAAATGTAGAGGATGTACTGTGAATAAATACGGCAGCAGTTTGTGTAAAAACTCAGGCGCTATATGACTGTAATACAGAAGCTGGAGGAGAACAGACCTTTTCCACTGTGACTGCCTTCCTGTCAGAATGTTGTGGCTGAAGTCCTTTAATAGGGTCAACTTCTTTTTCTCAATGCATGCATTAATTTATTTTTTTCTAAGAGAAGGATCATGGGTGTTGTTCCTTTAGTTCGAGCTGGTTCACGGTCAGAACAATGTGGCCTGATATCAGTACCCCAGGCTTCATTATGGAAGAGGAGAAAAGGGAAGGAAATGTAGTGACCCACCATAGAACAAGTTTTATGTTCCAGAAGAAAAGTCTGTTTTTCTGGTTCTATGTAATCATCATGTTGGATGGAAGGGAAACTGGAGGTCTTTCCACTGAATTCATGGAGTATTCAAGTTCTAGTCCTTGAACTTGGCCTTGACCTTCTGAAACATTCAAGTTCCTCAATGGAAAACATGATCAGATCTGCTCTCTTATGCTGCTTTTCTTGGCTGCCAACACACAGTAGATTTTCAGTGTTGTATTCTCTGTGCCTGAATATTTGGATGACTGAGCTTGCCATTGAATTCTCTTTGTTTGCATGTAGATGTCCATGTCAAAAATCAGTTTAATACTGTGGAGAGTACTTTTCCTAAGCAAATTACTGTACAGAGAGAGTGGAAGTATGTACTGTTAATACTTTCTGTCCCTCCAACTGAACTTGCTCAGATTTTCTTAATGCTCTTTGGATGGGATATTTATTCTTATTTGATCACTCCCAAAGGAGAGCCCAGTTGTGGTGGTTTTATGATGTGGGAATTAGTTTTGGAACATTAAGTCGAGAGATTTATAATAAATTAAATCAACATATATTTGATAATCTATGCGCAGGCTGTTACATTAGGAACTATGTGTGGGGTTGACGCCAGAGAAATGGAAAACAAGACTCAAATACAGTCAATGTAGCAGACAACAAGACAGTAAGAAAAGTCCCTTAGGAGCACACAGACAGCTTTGTTCTTTCCTTTCTGCCACATCCTTAATTAACTACCACTACTACCACTCCTACTATTGGGAGTAGGCAAGTCTGTGGATTTTGAAATGAAAGCAAGTGGAAAGGGACCTAGAACCATTTGGCTTATTTGCAGTGATTTTTCCTGTTTAATCCATACTAGCTCCTGGTGATCTCTGTGTCTCCTTTTTGGCGCTTACAAACCACTTCTTTAACAATCTGTTCTACCAAATTCTAGTCTTTCATCGGGTAAAACTTGTTTAACTTTATTCATCTTTTGAATAGGTAATACAATTCACCTGGTTCAGGATGTACAGGGTGTGGTGAAAAGTTTTGCTCCTAACCCTTTGTGCAGCCTTCCCCGTTCAGCACTGTCTGGCAATCTGGTGTCCTTCTAGAGATACCAGTGTGTATGGAAGCAAATGTATGTCTTCTCCCTTTTTGTACACACATGTGACATAAAAGGACACACCATTCTGCATGTGTGTTTTTTATATGAACAGTGTATTTCGGAGACCATTCTATATCAAAGAGCCTTCTCATTCTGGTTTACATCTCTCTGGAATTGTTTCATCATTTCTCAGTGGTTACTGATAGCAGTTCATGGCCTCATTCCCCAGTTATCTCAGCATTGTGGGTTGTAATGTCCCTGGGCTGGGAAATTTAAGCTCATTAGGTGGTTTTCTGGGACTCCAGTTTCCTCTTACTAAGGTTTGATCTATGCTTTATAGGGCATAGACCATTTTGGGGTGTATATGCAGGCAGAGCATTTCTGGGTTGGGTGGCTTTTGTCCTTACGTTTTCAACAAACCTCAGTTCCTTTTCAGGGTTAGCCTTCCAGACCATTTTCTGATAGGTTTCAGCCAATCTCATGTTCACCCAAGGCTGTGTCCTATTTTTCAGGCTTTATACATGCCCTCAAGTTTGCGTGAGCACGTGGAGAACAACCTGTACAGTCACACTGGTTGCTTTGGGAACCTCTCCCTGTTGTCTTCAGTATCCATTATTCATTGGGGGTCAGAATCTCCCCTGTGGAAAAGCATCATGTGTGACTTTGGAAAACTGTGTAGTCCCTCTGAGCATGTTTCTTTATCTGTAAGTTGAGGTTAATCACACCCACCTCAGGAGCTGTGAGGATGGAATGAAATGGCATATGTGATGAGGACTCAAGAGCCGAACCTGAAATGTAGATACTTCTATAAAATATGATTTCCTTCTCAAACCATCTTACTTAAGAGAATCTCCTACTTAGGAGTTATGGCAATTAAAAAAATATCCACCTGTCTTACTCTGGGGCATCTCGCCCAGACTCTTTCTTTGCTTTCCTAATATAACATGTTTTTTTCTTCCAAAGTTATCATCACTTGCCCTTTGTCAACCAATTCCTTTTCTGGTCAAAATCAAATTTTTCTTTTTGGTTACAAGCAGTAAAATTGGGGCCAGGTTTGACTTAATATATGGAAAACTATTCTACAATAATAGCCACAGAAGTTCAGAGGGTGTGTCACAGCAGGAAAGAAAGAATTCCCTGTATTGTTAGAGAGGCGTTCATTCATTCTATGCTGAGCAAGTCCTTAGTGGAGATGTAGTGTGATGGAATTAGATTCTCATTAAAGTCCTTCCCAACCTTGAAGGTGTTGCCTATTAAGGTCAAAGACCTTTTCTTACAGATCTTCTTTTGTCTCCTTCCATGTGGGAGACACTATTCCAGGCCCTAGGATAACAAGATAGACAAGGTCCCTGGTGGCTCCCAAACCTGCATCTTGGCTCCAACTTGCACCCTGTATTCTGGAAACACTCCAGCTGTTTGCTGAAAACACCTATGGATGTTCTGCGTGTGTGTCCATCCATTCTTTTAACAAATATTTCGAGTGTCTGCTGTTTTCCAAGCATCTTTCTAGATGCAGCAATTAAAACAATGGAAGCCCCAGCTCTCCTGGATTTTACATTGTGTTCTCATTGAATTTGTCTAAATAAAACTCACCACCCTCATTGCAAGTGTTGCTTAACTGCTTCCTTTAGGCATCTGGATTTAGCATGGCGGCAGAGTCAGTTCCCGTCACTTAGATAAATTGTTTTGTCACCTTTGTTAGCTTCCTTTCCTTTAACGTGTAATTGTCTTTGTCAGCCCATCTTTTCCACTTCTTTTCATTTCCTGTGGCTCCCCCTAACCCCACCCAGCATAGCATCTCTCACCTAAAGCACAGAGGCTTCCTGGTTGGAGATGTACTATTAATGCTCATTTCATACTCTTTTATCCTGTGAAATTGGAATTAGTTTGGGTCAATTAATTGACAGTCAGTTAAATCAGGGAATCCTAAAAAATGTAGCATATCTACTTTAAACATTTTATTTTCACTGAAAACCTACAAGTGTGTATTCGTCGATCTTGTTATAGCACCAAGGCATTTTCTTAGAGCAGACCTGTTGGTTGGAGATCTTTAACATCTTTCCATGTTTGTAATACATCTTCAATGATTTCCAGTTTTAGTTTCTTTAAACAGGAGCAAGAACTTCGGCATCTCAGAAGAAGACTGCACGCAGAATCCTTTCACATGTTTACAAATATTCCCCTAATCTTTTATAGTTGCTTCAGGCATTTTTTAAGGACTCACTTTCATTGAGTCTTTTCAAATCATTCAGCAAGCCTTTTGAAGAAACAATGCGTCTCTCTTTGTGCTCGTATTTCATTGGCTTACATAATAAAGTTATGTAAATCAAGTCACTAGTACAACCAGCATAAACAGGTTGTACTGTTTATGACTCTTAGTCCTCAGACAACCCAAATGGTGGGCGCAGAAGTGCGCAGTTGTTCCGGAGAGGAGCCTACCAGCCAGCGGTATTCATCTTGCCCAGAATGTTAAGTCAGTATGTCTCGTTAAAATGGAATGTGTTGGTTATTTTGGTGAATTGGTTATCTGTAAAATGGTAGGTGGAAGGCGTCTAAAAGAGTAGGTTTTGTATTACTAAGTTGTCTAAACTACAGCTTTCCTCAGACCCCTTGTCTGCTCCCATACCTCCCGCACTCCTCACTGGGTAAGGAACCAAGGACAAACCTCTCTGCCTTGATTCAGCGAGATCCCACTGCAGCCTTATCTCAGTCCGTTTGTGCCTTGAGCTCCAGCCCCAGGCCACAGGATGGCTTGTCCTTTGAACACTCAGAACTTTCCCACAATCCAGCCTTTGTTCACTCTGATGAACAAAGACAGGCTCTGCTGCTGGGGCCTGCTTGTCCCAGGATGCGCATGTCCATGCCAGGCACCTCCCTCCCCCTGCCCCCTACCCCCTCCTGTCACCCTGGACACTGGGAAAGGACCAGCGCAAAGCCGCACCTCCTTCATAAAGCCGGTCTTGATCTCACAATGGATGTGCTTTTTCCCTTTTCAACATCTGTAGCTCTGCATTTGTATATCTGTTCAGACACTCATCACATCCTGCCTTGTACTGTTTCTCTTTCCTGCCTTAAAAATTCTCTGTTGCTTTAAGTGAAGCCCAGTTTATTGGACCTGCGGGCAACACATGGAGTAAGCAATACATCCTGAGTATGGGTGGTGGCTTTCTTTTTCCCCTTTATTTCATCTTCTTCAAAGCCGGTGTCTTTCTGGCTTTTACAGCCAAGCACTCCCAGGCCTCAGTCATGCTAATTGATTCAGAGTGACGACGGGGCTCTTTTTAGCAGAAATAATACATGGAGTCTTGAAGCCTCATCCATTCATCTATCTCTCTTGACTTAAAACAAACAGCTTTATTGAAGTATAATTTACGTATCATAAAATTCACCCATTTAAAATGTTGAATCTAATGATTCTTAGCAAATTTCCTGAGTTACAACTATCCACCCCAGCTAAGTTTTAGAACATTTCCATCACTCCATAAAGATCGCTTGTTCCATTTCCAGTCAATGCCTGTTTCACCCCCAGCTCCAGGCAACCATTCATCTGCTTTCTGTCTTTATAGATCCTTCCTGACTTTTCCTGCCACCTTTTCCGCATTGGAGTGTTTTTTAGACCAATATATACATACTATTTGCCTGAGGAACTTTTCTTCTGATTCAGTTACTAAACTTTGTTACCCTCTCTTTTACTTTTTCTCCCCATGTTCAAGTTTCTTTTGGTTTTCTTTGTGTGAATGTAGTTTCTGTTTAGCAAGTTGGCCTTTGGCTTATGAAGAAAGTTGAGGTTTTCCCCCTCCTTTAGAATATGGAAAACTTGAATAGGGTCGTGTACAAAACAAATACTGAGTATTATTTGTTGAATAAAGCAATCTAAGCCCCTGTAAGGAATGGAAAAATCTTATCTCCTGTTAGACTCAGTATAGTTCACATAAAGCCACGTTATTATGTTTAGTAATAAATAGTTTTGGGTAAGAAAAATGACATTGTTTTTATTAAAATGATTAAAGTTTGACAGCTTAAAAACTTCATATAATGAATAAAAGTACAAAGAAATTTAAAGTATGATCCAGAACGCCAACTCTCAGAAGCAACCAGTGTTCAACAATCGATGGTGATTATCTTTGCAAACATCTCTCAGCAGTGATAACAGCTATAAAGACAATTATTGATATTGTTGCCAAGCAGGGGAGGCAGCTTCAGTTGCCGTGGGAATCCAAGCCAGACATACGAGTCCTTGAGAAGAGGCCTGTAGCTCTCATGAAGCTTGTGGACAGACAACAAACCAGTAAACAAGTGAATATACAGTATACTAAATGGTAGTAAGTGTCATGGAGGTCAACAAAGCAGCGAAGTGTGTGCATTTACTATTTAATGTGGTGTGACAAGAGAAGCCCCTCTTAGTAGAATGGCATTTGATCAGAGACCTGGGAAATGAGAGAGCATGAACCATATGGTCTATGTAAGGTAGGGATGCGGGGTAGGAGCCTTCCAGGCAGAAGGAACAGCAAATGAAAAGGGAAAAGGCCTTTGGGTGAGAGCGTGCTTGACTTATTTGAGGAGCAGCAAGGAGGCCACTGTAGCAAAAGCAGTGTGTGTGTGTGTGTGTGTGTGTGTGTGTAAGAGAATCCACTGATGGAGGGTGGGGGAGGTTATTCAGGGCCTTGGAGGCCCTTGTAAGGGTTTTGGCTTTTCCTCCCAACGATACAGAAAGCCATTGGAGCATTGTAAGTGGAGGTGTGATATTTTTAGAAGCATCACTGTTATGTGAAGATTAGACTATAGAGAGGCAGGGGCAGAAGAGGGGAGACTGGTTAGGAGGCAGTTGTAGTAATCCTGGTAGGAGATGACCATGGCTTAGACAAGGTGGTAGCAGTAGAAGTGGTGAGAAGTGCTGAGATATGGTGGCATTTATGATTTATAGTCTGACGTATTGTTTATGGAGATGGAGAAGACTCTATATGAGACATCTATGGAAGAAAAATCAAGAATTTGATTTTGTTCCAGTTAAATTAGAGATGCCTATTAAGATATCTAAGTGGAGGTGTCAAGAAGGGAGTTGGATAAATGAGTCTGGAGTTCAGAAGACAGGACTGAAGATATATAGTGGTATTTAAAAGCCATAAGTTGGTTGTAATGGCCAAGTTAGACAAAGAAGAGATGACCACGCTGGATAGAGCTTTAGGATACTCGAGAGTCTAGAGCAGCGGTTCTCAACCTGTGGGTCGCGACCCCTTTGGGGGTTGAACGACCCTTTCACAGAGGTCGCCTAAGACCATTGGAAAACAAAAAGATATTTACATTACGATTCATAACAGTAGCAAAATTACAGTTATAGAGTAGCAACGAAAATAATTTTATGGTTGGGGGTCACCACAACATGAGGAACTGTATTAAGGGGTCGCGGCATTAGGAAGGTTGAGAACTGCTGGTCTAGAGGTTGAGGGGATGAGGAGAAACCCATAAAGGGGACTGAGAAGAAACTCCAGAGATATGGACAGAAAACTAGGAGATTGTGGTGTCCTAGAAGCCAAATGAATAAACTGGTTTTTTTCTTTTAAAGATTTTATTGGGGAGTTTGGGGAGGGAACAGCATTGGGGAATTGGGGAAGGGGAACAGACAAGTTGCTGTCTTTTTGTTCTTCAGTCTAGTTGTAGAGGACGTCGCTTCACTGGCCCATGTTGGTATTGTGATCATTGCGCTCTTCCCAGCTGAGGCAGATCGGTCACTGGCAATTGGACAGCCACTCACGGTGGCTCACGGCAGCTCATGGCTGCTCACACTGGCTGCCAGCCACTCACGATAGCTTACAGCAGCCCAGTGCAGCCCCTCTACAGCCTACACCCTTGCTGGCGACTCAGGGCAGCTTAGCTCCAGGTCGAGCTGTTGTTCACCATCTTAACTGTAGAGGGCACAGCATCACTGGCCCTCATGTGGGATCCGAACCGGCGGCCCTGCTGCTCAGAACTCGAACTCCCAAGCCAACTCTTAACCAACGAGCCACTCTGCTGGCCCTGAATAAACTGTTTTAAGGAATTGAGTGATCAATTGTGACCTAAGATGTTGATAGGTAAGATGAGAACTGAGAATGGACCATAGTGTTCAAGTGATGGAGGAGCTAGAACCAGTCATTCCACTCATGATTTTATTAGTCCTAAGTATTTTTCACAGCGAGATTTAGTTAGTTCTAAGTGTTTTCACTGTAAAATTAACTATGAAAGTTGTTCAGGGTAATTTCCATAAGTTAGTAATTTCTGATAGCAGCAAAACAATTACCACTTAGGATTGGTATGCATTTTTATTAGGGGTAGTAGTCATCTTGGTTAATGGGCAAGTCTTTGTTAAAGCGTTATTTTTCTTCACCTCCTCAAGAGTTGCTTATTCGTCCATTCGTTCACGTACACCAAAAAGCCCTTATTGGCGCCTGACCCATGCCAACCCTAGGTTTTTCTTGCCCTGATAAGAAGATCTAATTTTTTGGGCGCAGGATTTTGCCTTTCTGGTGGCACTTGGCTTCTGCCTCCCCGCAGTGGGGTTTTTCTAACCTACCTGGTCCAGCTGCAGTTCTCAGCGTCTGCCCCTAGAGGCCTGAAGTCGGTTTGCTGTGCGTCCCTACGCCCCCCTCCTCCCCACCCCCCAAACCCCCACCCTTTGGAAGCTCAAGAGCGACATGCAGATAGAGTGGGCGGGTAGTATGTAGATTAGGTAGGCAGGCAGCGCTTTGCGAGCGATGTGGCTCGAAGTGGGCGGGAGATATGCAGATAAGGGGCGGGGCCCTGGCGCGCGGGCGAAGAGCCGCTCGGCGGGCGGCCGCCGGGTATTGGAAGGCGCCCGGCCCTTTCTTTGACTGGAGCGGACCGCCAGACGCAGCTGCCTTGCCAGCAGGAGCCGGCGCCAGCTGCCGCAGGGTGGACACCGTGTTCGAAGCCGGCCAGCCGGCCGCTGCCCGAGTAGGCTGAGCATGGGCAACCACTCGGGGCGGCCTGAGGATCCCGAACCAGGTCTGTGCGGTTGGTGGGGGTCGCACCGCGCGCGACCCCTCCGCGGCCGGGCGCCCTTCCCCCACCCTCCACCCGGGCTAGCGGCAGCCTCTCTGCCGGCGGGCGCCGAGGGAGGTAGTGGAAAGGTGAAGTTCCTGGGATGTGATTCTTGCCTTTGGAATGCGCTCTAGAGGTTGTGAAATTACCTGTGCCTGCTCCGCGACAAGGAAATGCCACTCACTGTAATCACATACCTGGAAACCCTGGGTCCGCCCGGACACAGCAAGTGGGGCGGGAAGGAGCTTGGTTCCGTGGCGGGGAACACACAGGCCTGGCCGGTGGAGAGGGGTCCAGGGGCGCGGTGGGTGTCTTGTGTACAGATTTCCTGGTGGAATCCCACTTGCCCCTCTTGTCAGCCGCCTATACCGTGTGTAGGCAATTCTTACAGACTTTCTAGGCATTTGCAACGAAAAGTTTGACTTAGCAGTCATTTTTTCTGGTTCATTGTCCATTTTGCAGTGCATCATTTGCATATCACACACTTTCTGGAGTCCCGTGGAAGGTGGTAACCTGTCAGCAGATCTGTTGCTCATGGTCAGACCAAGGGCTTGATTGTGACTGTTTCTTACGCAAAATAGCCTGTGCTTATTCTGGGGCACCGAAAACTTTTCCAGTTTATGCAATTTTTATTTAAGAAATTAAGCGAGCTTGTTGGAGAGTCAGCTGGGCTCTAGTTTTCATCTTCTGGTGGATCTTTCTGGCCTCTGTCACAGATTTAGATGCAGATAACCACGGACTTGCATTTAAAAACAAAACAGGACATTTTTATACTGTCACATGAAGCAAATGGGATTTAATTTAGCCTCAGAAATTGCATCTTGGCTGATTGGGGAGAGATGTTGGAGTCCTGGGTGGCAGGTGATTAGTATGTATTTCTGTGACAGAGCCAGATCTTTAAAAAGTTTCAAGGGGGGTAACTTTTAAATTTGAACTTGAATGAGGAAATTGAGGTTTTGAGAGGTGGAGCGACTTGTCCAAGTGACTTATGCCTTGAATTGGGAGCAGTTTTGTAATTAAGACCTTGGTCTTCTTAGCCTCAGCTCTTCACTCACCTGCCTGCCTCAGCTGCCTGTGTTGGCAAGGAGGCCAGTCAAGCTTAGGCCATATCCTTGGGGCTGGGCTGAGGTGGGTGCCACCCTGGCAATTGTGGTACATTGGACTGGTACAACAACCAGGATCAGAAACTGTGACTGCCACACGGGAATACAGTGAAGAAAAGTTTTAGAGATGGGGTTACTGCAAAGATTATATAGGGGTTACTCTATAAATTACACAGCACTTATCCAAACTTTTTTGGGCAGAATTACCAATATTTGCAAAATAATGTCTTTGTCATACACAGCCCTGTGATAAACTGTTAGGTAAAGGATATGTAATATTTTAAAAACACCTCTCATTAGTACACAACTGTCCAGGTATTGTTAAAACCCCTGTGTATTATTTCCTTTGTGTCAAAATTGTGAAGAGACTGTCCCACTTATTAGAGCTTTTAAGAGCTTTACTTGGGTGCTTGTGTTCCAATTTCTAAGTGACCTTGCTTTTTAAAGCACTCTAATGGATAGGAGATGAAAAGGACACTTTTATGCTAGTGACTTATTTTATTGCGTTTTCCAAAGAGTACATATGATTTCAAAATGGGAACTTAGTCTGATTTGCTGCAAATAAAATACCCAATTAGAAAATCTTAGGAAAGACTTCAAATGCTGGACTATAGTTGGCTGAAAGTATAAGCATAATTTTAAGTGCTCTCTTAATGCTGTGATGAAATGCTATAGAATGCATCAATGAGACCCTGGAAATTAGAGTTTTCTTAAAGATTAATGTATCTTCAATCTGCTTTATGATGGGGACTGGGATTAGGCAGAGGCTTCCCACTGGCAGTTGTGCATTGGACTAGAATCAGAACAAATGCTTCAATGGGTCATCAGAACAAGGGGCCTAAAGATTAGTGGTAGAGTTAAGGGGGCGGGGGAAATAGAGGGAGGCTGGACGAGGTGAGAGCAGTACCCAAGTCTGATTTTTACACAGTTCCTGTATTGTATCAGTTTTGTCCTTTGAGACACAGACCCTTTAACAGAATTAGGAATGAACAGGTTTATTAGAGAGTAACACCTAAGAAAGACAAAAGGAGGAGAAGCAGAATTGGGCCAGGGAAGCTTTAGACTGTGATGCAGATCAAACACTTAAGAAAGGAAAAGGGGGAGGAGAAGGTTTGGGCAGGGAGAGCCTCAGGTAACTAGGCAGGTCTGATGAAGTCTTGGCCAACTGATTGGGGAGCCCCAGAGCAGACTACCTATTAAAGGAATCCCAAGTCGGGAAAAGATGGCCAATTCCTGGTCCTCTTGCCGTGGCTGTCACTGCTGGAGGATGCCTAGAAAGAATGTGCCTTCAGCTCAAAAGCCAAGTTGAGTCCTCGGATCCTGGTGGCATGGATGTGTCCACTAACTGCAGTCCTTGCATCTAAATGCCACATTCTTTCTTAGCTAGAGATCCAAGTTGCACACCTCATGGCTGGCTTCCACAGGACCTCAGTTGCTTGGGCAGGGGTGGGAGTGGCCTATTTAAAGGGTAAATGATGTAAAATCCCCACTTCAGTCTTCCTCCTCCCAGCATTGCTTAAAAGAGCTGGGATTGTCCTGTCTCTTCCAGGTGGAAGCTCCTCATCCTCTCTGGGGCACACCTCAGGCAGAAGGCAGGTTCTCAAGTGCCGCTTCTTTTCTAGCCCTGGAATTGACTGTGGTTGCAGCAAGATTGCTCTTTTGTGATTTATTGTGGGATTGCAGAATGGACAAGAGAAATGGGTTAAAAGACGTGAAAATTTGCGTGCGTGAGGGCAGCTCGAATCAACATGTTGATAACCACAGCTCTTCTTAGAAGGTCCCAGTTAACAGTCCTTCAATTTTCAACTGGGTTGTCAGTGCTTGCATTGTCAGAGAGGGCTGCTGGATGTAGTGTGTAGGTTGTGCACTGTTCAAAGGCATCTGGAAAAAGGGATGAGTGGGCCCAGTTGTGGCTGTTTCAGTCCAGAGGAAGGGGTCCCATTTTGCAATTTTGCCTTTTTATATTCACACAAAGGTGCCCCATAGACTAAAGGAGGCCTTGGTAGAAAGTGAGCTAAGAAGGATTTCCCCACTGTCACTGCTAGCTGCTTACTATTTGCTTTAAATTTGCAAGTATGTGTTTAAACAATGAATTTAAATGATATGGAACAAAAGTAAAAGCTTCTTCCCGTACCCCCTGAGGTCCTACTCTGTATTAGTTATAGTTAATGGTCATTTGGGTTAAAGAGGAATCCCAAAATAGCCATTAAAAGTTGATTTCTCGCTCACATCATAGTCTAGTGTGAGTTGGGGTCAGCCTGGGGAGTTACCGGCTAGAGACTCAGGCTAGTGAATGTTCATTTTCAATGCCTGGCTCCCACGTTGTGCTGGATCTGCCAGCAGTCAGGAGGACAGAGCAAGCATGTGGAGGGGGTCCTGCGGGAGGTGTTAGGGGCCTGGCCTGGAAGTTGTGCACATAGTTTCCACTCACATGCCACTGGCCAGACCCAGTGATTGTAGCCCCACCTGGATGCTAAGGGGTTAAAAAATGCCTCTGCGAGTGCCACGCAGAGGACAGCATGGCTGCTGGTGAATACTAGCAGGCTCCTTCCAGACTTGAGGACTACACTCAACCACATCTATGTCAACATTTTATTACAAAAATTTTAATCAGAAAAAATTGAAAGACATGTCTAGTAAACAGCCATATACCCACTACCTAGATTCTATAATTAACATTTTGCTACATTTGCTTTGTTCATATATCTATCCATCTATTTGTTCTTCTCTGCATCCATCATTCCATTTTATTTTTATGCATTTCAAAGAAATGGTTATCTCTGTAATTCTACATTATATGCTCTACCTACACTATTCCTTGATTTATTAGCTTTCAAGGCTATCTACTAACCTTTACTCTAAAGGTTGAGGAATTAAGTACTACTAAAGGTTGAGGAATTTAGTACTACTAAAGGTTGAGGAATGTTTACTACTATATTCTTCTCCTTACCCATTTCTGCAAGTCATACTTAAATTTTCTAAATTTCTTGTTAGTATAGTAAACTGTTAATGGTGGAATACAGGTGATAGATATACATACAGTTCACTGTAAAATTTTTTCAAGTTCTTTTTTTTTTTTTTAGATTTTATTGGGGAATTGGGAGAGGGGAACAGTGTTGGGGAATCAGGGAAGGGGAGCAGACAAGTTGCTGTTCTTTGGTTCTTCAGTCTAGTTGTGTTGCTTCACTGGCCCATGTTGGTATTGTGATCATTGCGCTCTTCCTGGCTGAGGCAGTCGGTCGCCGGCCTCTGGATGGCCACTCACAGCGGCTCTTGGCAGCTCACACTGGCTGCTGGTCGCTCATGCTGGCTGTCGGCCACACACGGTAGCTTATGGCAGCCCACTGCAGCAGGGGCTGCAGCCTACGCCTTCACTGGCAACTCTCAGCAGCCCAGCTCCAGGTCAAGCTGTTGTTCACCATCTTAGCTGTAGAGGGCAGTGTCACTGGCCCTCATGTGGGATCCAAATTGGGGCCCTGCTTCACAGAGCTAGCGTCCCAAGCGAGCTCTTAACCAACGCGCCACTCGGCTGGCCCTCAAGTATGCTATATGAAATTTTTATTTAAAAAACCTAAGGAAATCTATTTCTTGACTAACAGTGTCCTTGTCTAGATAAATGAGGATATGATATCTCTGTATTTCTTTTGCCTTGTCCTCAGCATCCTCCATACCTTATTCCTGGTCCGTGTCTCAACCTTTCACATGGTTTAGAACATTTTGCTCTGTAATTAGTATTATTAACTATTCTGTGCATTATTTACAGATTGAGTCTAAAAATTGAAAACCAATCAGCATTTAAATATTAGGATTCCATAAGTATTATTTACTGGAGAATCCGGTAGTGCATTTAGGTTTACAGAGGAGGAAATGTAATCTTATATTGCTTAACTTGTGATCTGTGACAGAAAATATTACTTTAAAAGAAAACAGAAGGAGTAAGGAGATTGGAAAGGAGTTGGTACAAGTATTATAACTTTATTTTTCAGATTATCTTAACATGCTTTTATCCTATTTCCAGCATCTTGATTTTACAGATTGTTACAGAGAATTCATTTTCTTCTTGAAGACAGAAAGTATGGTGGTTAAGAGTTTGGGCTTTGCAGCCAGACTGCCTGTTCATAACCCTAGTTTTGTCAGTTTGTAGCTCTGAGACTTCAGGCAAGTGCTTTGAGCCTCAGTTTCTTCATCTTGAAAACGGGATGGTAATATAACATACCTCATAGGGTTTTAGTGATTAATTGGTTAAAAGAGGTGAAGCGGGCCAGCCGAGTGGTTCAGCTGGTTAAGAGCTGGCTTGGGACACCAGCTCTGAGCAGCAGGGCTGCGGTTTGGATCCCACATTGAGTGCCAGTGACACTCGCCCTCTACAGCTAAGATGATGAACAACAGCTTGACCTAGAGCTGGGCTGCTGTGAGTCGCCGGCAATGGTGTAGGCTGCAGCAGGGCTGCAGTGGGCTGCCGTGAGCTACGTGAGTGGCTGGCAGCCAGCGTGAGCGGCTGGTAGCTGGTTTGAGCTACCGGGAGCCACTGTGAGCGGCCGACAAACAACCGGCAACCGATTGCCTCACCCGGGAAGAGCACAATGATCATACCAACATGGGCCATTGAAGCAACGTCCTCCACAACTAGACTGAAGAACAAAACAGCTATTTGTCTACCTGTCTGTTCCCCTTCCCCGATTCCCCAACGCTGTTACCCTCCTCCGAATTCCCCAGTAAAATCTTATAAAAAAAAAAAAAAAGAGGTGAAGAATTCTGATAGACTCACATAGAAAGTACCCGGTAAGCTGTAGTTGTTACTATTCCTAGCCTTCCTTCCAACTTCATGTTTTAGTTTGGACTTGGTTGCCTTCTGGTCCTGTCTCACTCTTAGGTTAGCTCACTACTTCTTGGATCCTTTTTCCATTTTTGCATTCCCTTTGCTTTAGCTAGAGTATTTCCATTGATTGTCCATGTTGCCAAACTTTTACATATTTTATCATCTCTATATTCACCTTTTTCTTCCAGTTTTCCTATTGACTTTTAAATTTTCATCAACTAAATTTTCTTTTTCCAGAATATTTGTTCTCTGTTTTTTCTTATTTATAGCAGTTTGGGGTTAAGTTAGTAGGGAGGGATATAGAGTTGGCTGGATGGCTTGAGCAGATGAGTTAGTGGCTTTCATTGCCTGTTAGTTTTAGATTTCAAGAATTCATAGAATTTTTACAGTATTCACTAAGAGGAGAATATAGTGTGCATTTTTCTCAGTTGTATTTTGTTCTATAGGAGAATTTCAGAGTGGAATTAGTGTTCTGAGAGACATACTTTGGAAAATACGCCCTTTTCAGATTTATATATACATATATGATCTATGATAAATAAAAAGATAAAAAGTGATATCAGATATATCTGTTACTGTAATAAATGTGAATGAGTTAATCTTTCTATTAAAAAAGAGCCCCCTCCTCTAAAATAAGACAGAAAACAAAATATATATGCTGCAGAAAAGTATAGGTATTCAGGTGATACTTTGATTTTAAAAAGTTGTGAATAATAAAAAACTAGGTCTTTAGGCTTTCAAGTTCAGTATCTTGTTATTTTATGTATAAGTCCAGTAAAATTTAATTATTAATTAAGGAGATCTTTTATTAATGTTCAATCTCATTTGCAAACTTAGTTAATAAGTTTTAAGCATTTTAAATTGTTTTTTAGTTAAAAATATTTAGATTCTAGTTAGTCTGACTGACGTGTCCAGTTTGTCTTACAAATTTCATAGTGATTCTCATAAGCATAGTGATTCTTTTCTTAAAGATTTTTATTAAAATATAGCTAACACAATATTATATGGTATCTTGATAGTAAAATGAAATGTGATTTAATTGTGGCTCTCTCTCATGGCTTTGTCTGACTTACACGGTCATTCTACTGAAACAGTGGTATCAGTTAAAGACACACATGGACGCTTGTGCACGTGTACACACACACACACACACACACACACACACAAATACCACAAAGCACTTTATATCAGACAGGACCTTCTATGTTGATAAAAGTACAATTCAAGAAGAAAAGGTAGTAGTTATAAAATCCCATACACTGACTAGCAAAACACTGGAAGTGACTAAAGCAAACTTTGCTATTAGAAATGCATGGAAAGGGGCCGGCCGAGTGGCTCAGTTGGTTAAGAGCGCGAGCTCTGAGCAACAACAGGGTCGCTGGTTCAATTCCCACATGGGCCAGTGAGCTGCGCCCAAGCTGAGCTGCCGCTGAGCTGCCAATAGGTGGCAGGATGGCTCAGCTGATGATAGCACGTGCTCCTAACAACAAGGTTTCCATCAGCATGGGATGGTGGGCTGTGCCCCCACAACTAAGCTTGAACATGGCGCCTTGAGCTGAGTGGCCGCGAGCTGCTGATGGGTGTCCAGATGGCGACTGGACTTGGAGCTGAGCTAGCTGCGTCCTCCACAACTAAGACTAAAGGACAACAACTTGGCTTTCCCCTTCCCCAATTCCCCAATCAAAAAATCTTAAAAAAAAAAAAAGGCATGGAAAAACTCATACGTAAATGAGAAAATTCAACAACATGTCTAATACAAATAATTTTTCTAATTGTTCATGGAATGGTTAAAACATTGATCTGTTCTAGACAGAAAGAAAACCTCATTAAAATCTCTTAAGGGAAATTTTACTGGTCACTTTTTGATTATAATGCAATAAAATTGTAGGTAATAAAAGTTAAAATTTTAAAAACTGAATCCATTTGGAAATTTTGACCCAAATAGGAACTGAAAACTATAATTGTAGATAAATAATTAGAAAAATAATTCTGAAGTACCTTCATAGAATTACAAATAATAAGCAAATTCATTCCTCTGAAAGCTTTTGTTACCAAAAAAGAATGAAAATAAATGGAGTAATTACTATGCACAGAAAATTGGAAGATAAACAATAAAAAAAAATCTGGGAAGACAGGTGGGAGTTTTTTATTTTTATTTTATTTATTTTTTTAGCTGAGCCATCCTGCCACCTGTTGGCATCTCTGTGGCAGCTCAGCTCAGGCTGGGAATCGAACTGGCGACGCTGTTGCTCAGCATTCACACTCTTGAACGAGCTCTTAACCAACTGAGCCACTCGGCTGGCCCCAGTTGGGAGTTTTTTAAAAGGGCAGATTAATGAGAAGAGAGTTGTGACTGTGCCTGTTTCAGTCTTCTCTTACCTTCAGCACCTAGCCTGTTACCCGACCTATGGTTGACATGAGCAAATAGTTGTTGAATTAATGAACAAAAAAGAAAAAAAAACTAGAATTAAAAAAATCTTATAGTAGGTTCTTTGTTAAAATGTGAAGTAGATAAAGCTACAGTTACACCAATTAAGAAAAAAGGTTCCAGGGCCGGCCGAGTGGCGCGTTGGTTAAGAGCTGGCTTGGGACACCAGTTCTGAGCAGCAGGGCCCTGGTTCAGATCCCACATGAGGGCCAGTGACACTGCCCTTTGCAGCTAAGATGGTGAACAACAGCTCGACCTGGAGCTGGGCTGCCTGGAGTTGCCAGTGATCGCATAGGCTGCAGCCCCTGCTGCAGTGGGCTGCCACAAGCTACCATGTGTGGCTGGCAGCCAGCATGAGCTACCAAGAGCTGCCGTGAGTGACCGTCCAGAGGCCGGTGACCGATCTGCCTCACCTTGGAAGAGTGCAATGATAATACTAACATGGGCCAGTGAAGCAACATCCTCCACAACTAGACTGAAGAACAAAACGACAGCAACTTCTCTGTTCCCCTCCCCCAATTCCCCAATAAAATCTTTAAAAAAAAAAAGAAAAGAGAAAAGGTTCCATTGCTGAAATGCAGTGTAGAACGTGATGAACTGAACTCTTCCTTAAAAAGGAGGGCAGATTAGGTAAATGCTATGCCTACTGCCTCCCAGGATCACACCAAAATTACAAAAACATTATAGAACAATCAACCTGAAGAATCATCTGAAGATAGCTGAACAGAACCCATGTAAGTAAGGATATAAAGAAGAGGCCACATTGAGACTAAAAAAAAAAAAAAAATCCATGGGCAAAGGAAAAAAAAAAGGTAACAAAAATACCTCAAATTAGCAATGTAAGAATGTATATAATCAGAGTTGTGAAGGTTTAAAAAAAAATAGAAAATTTTAATGAAATTGAAATTTCCTAGGAAAACAAAACTATGAAAATCAATTCAGGAAGAAATGAAACACTTGGACAGAAAAATAATCTTGGAGCACATCACAAAGTGACAAAAAAGCTCCAAAAATAATTCTGCATCCAGATGGTTTTATAGGTAAAGTTTTTCAAATATAAGAAAAATATAATTTCTGTGCCATTTAAAGTCATCTAAGACATTCTTTCCCAAAGAGTACTATATTACAGAGGGTACAGGTAATGCTTTAATGTATATACAGATGAATATTTGTTATTTTAATTTTAAACGTATTAGAAAAATTGTAACCAGTACACCGAATCTGTGTCTGTTGCCTAGGAGGAGGTTAGATTTTTAAAAAAAGTAACTCAATATTGAGCTTATGCAGAAAAAATTAAATATATGTAGACAGGTAAGTGCAAATATAGCCATAGTTGTCAAGGTGATAGTAGAAACTTGAAAAACATTGTGAAGTACACAAAAGATGGAAAGCATTCCAATTTATTTTAACAAAAGTAGTACTAATACTATTAATGCTTCCTCCAATAACAAAGCCTTTCGAAGATAGAACTAAGAAAGTGAGAGTTCATTTTCAGTAGTATAGCTATACAAGTCCTAATTGAAACATAAGCCAAATTTTTTTTTTAAAGCTCATGATTTTTTTTTAATTTAAAATTTTATTTTATTTTTATTTGAGAATTGGGGGGATGGGAACAGTGCTGGGTAATTGGGGGAAGGGGAACAGACAAGTTGCTGTCGTTTTTTGTTCTTCAGTCTAGATGTGGAGGATGTTGCTTCACTGGCCCAAGTTGGCACCATCATTGCGCTCTTCCCCGGGCGAGACAGATCAGTCGCCGGTTTCTGGACAGCCGCTCACTGCAGCTGCTGGCCACTCACGCTGGCTGCTGTGGTCCATGGCAACCCACTGCCACAGGGACTACAGCCTATGCCCTTGCCAGCGACTCACGGCAGCCCAGCTCCAGGTTGAGCTGATGTTCAGCATCTTAGCTGTAGAGGGCAGTGTCACTGGCCCTCATATGTGGGATCTGAACCGGGGCCCTCTGGCGTTCCAAGCCAGTTCTTAACCATCGCGCCACTCGGCCAGCCCAACATAAGCCAAATTTAATCCAACCATATATTTTAAAATATGAAACCACTGGTAAAACTAGTTCATTCTAAGAATAAAATAATATTATATAATTAATTTAAAATGTGTTAGACATCAGTAAAGTTAAAGAGAAAAAAACTTCATCATACTCTATGTCAATAATGTGTTTAATAAAATTTAACATCTACCATGAACACATTTAGAAGGAATGAATGGATCCTTTCTTAAGATAATAAATAAAATGGTCTGAAGCCACACACACCATGCTTAACAGGAAACTGAAAACATTCCTATAAAGGTCAGGAAAAAAACAGTGGTACCCATACCGGACATTGTTTTCAGATAGACTAGCCAAAACAGTAAGATTAAAAAAGAAAAGTTTATTAAAAAGGAGACAAAATTAACATTATTTGTAGGTACTGCAATTCTCTTAGCCAAGAATAGCCAAGATGATCAACTGAAAAGCTGTTAGAAGTTAAGGAGAATTCAGTAAGGTATCCAGCTTGGAAATGCATATACCAGGGGTGCCAAGGAAATGTATACACATTTTAAGAGATGTTCTCTATGCTCAAGCAGTAGTTTGCCATAATCAGAAGTGTCTGGACGCAGATGGGAACCACTATGAGCACCTCTAGTAATTGCAGAAGAAAACGTGACTTGTATTTATCTTTTGTTATCAGTATATATTGAGTATTATAATTAATACAGTTTTTTCCTTACTTAAATGTGTATGCATTTTTGGAACCCTCTGTATATATTCATATGTATATGAATATGAATAATATGTATGTATGTGTATATATAGATGTATATATAACAATCACTTTCTTTGTGTTAGTAATAATCAGAAACAATAGTTTATTTATTTATTTATTTATTTATTTATTATTGTGAAATATACATTTTAAAAATTAGTTTCAGTTGTACAACACAGTGCAATAGTTATACTTTTTACCCCTCGAAGTGACAACCCCCCTCCCCCAATCCGCTGCCTCACTTCCCCCCATATCATACATGTCTATTACAATTCCCTTGACTCCACTCCCACACTATACTCCACGTCCCATGACCATATAT
>NW_017731411.1:3804310-3927606 GCF_001890085.2 Hipposideros armiger | reverse complement strand
CATACGGTAGTTCCATTTCCAATTTTTTGAGATACCTCCATACTGATTTCCATAATGGCTGCACCAATCTGCAGTCCCACCCACAGTGCACAAGGGTTCCCTTTTCTCCACAGCCTCGCCAGCACTTGTTGTTTGTTGATTTATTGATGATTGCCATTCTGACCGGAGTGAAGTGGTATCTCATTGTGGTTTTTATTTGCATTTCTCTAATGATTAGCAAGGTTGAACATTTTTTCATATGCCTGTTGGCCATCAGTATGTCCTCTTTAGATAAATGCCTCTTTATATCCTCTGCCCATTTTTTAATTGGGTTGTTTGTTTTTTGAAACAATAGTTTATTAAAAGGTCACATTCACTCACAGCATGAACAAAGCGTAAAACCTGGGGGAGAAATAAGGAGTGTGCAAGCCTTCTGTGATAAACTGTAAATTCTCTACTCAGAGAGTAGACTCTAGTGATGATGAAATAGATGTCCTCTGTTACATGGAGGAATTATTCTATATACATTGTAGGTTTTAAAATCAGAAATAGTTGCCGAATTTTTGTCAAATGCCTTTTTGGCATTTGATTTTTTGATGTTTCGATTTTTCTTTTCAGACAATTTTTTAATAGATATGAAAATTTTCAGCTTTTAATGAAATTTTAATTCAAGGTTTTCTAAAACCCCCTATTGGAAATTTTTTTTTTAATCTGACAGGTGAGTTAGCAGCATATGTTTTTATTGTTTCCATGTTGCCTTATATGTAAAAAAGGGTGTGTGAGCCACGTTAGCTCTAAAGTTCCTGTTAACGTTAACATCCTGTGACCTTTCTAACTTGGAAGTATTTGAGAATGGAGGAGACTGGATTTCATCTGTTGAGTGTGGTGACCAAATGTGCTTTAAGTATGAGATTTCTCTGTTGAATTTTGTTTACTTTTTTTTTAAGATTTTTATTGGGGAATTGGGGGAAGGGGAACAGACAAGTTGCTGTCCTTTTGTTCTTCAGTCTAGTTGTGAAGGACATCACTTCACTGGCCCATGTTGGTATTATCATTGCTCTCTTCCTGGGTGAGGCAGTTGGTCACCGGCCATTGATCAGCCACTCAACGGCAGCTCATGGCAGCTCACGCTGGCTGTCGGCCACTCATGGTAGCTCATGGCAGCCCGCTGCAGCAGGGGCTGCAGCCTACCCCGTCGCCGGCGACTCAGGGCAGCCCAGCTCCAGGCCTAGCTGTTGTTCATCATCTTAGCTTTAGAGGGCGCAGTGTCACTGGCCCTCATGGGGAATCTGAACTGGCGGCCCTGCTGCTCAGAGCTCACGCTCCCAAGCGAACTTTTAACCAATGAGCCACTCGGCTGGCCCGAATTTTGTTTACTTTTAAAAAATGTGTATATATGGCTGTGGTCAGAAGAGACCAGCCTATTAGTAGTACTGTAGAAGAAGCATGAAAACATTGAGAATTTTGAACGTTTCAGTGTCCTTTTGAAGACTTTGCCTTTCCTTGACAAAGCACTTCCTCCGGGACAATCCTCTAACCAGTCCCAACCGGTTGGCTCATTTTTACCCTTACTGTTTCTCTTCATCAGATGCCCTCTTCCCCGGTTGTCCGCCACCTTCCCACTCAGCCATCAAGGCCCTCTGGCGTTCCCCTTCACATGGACATCGTACATCCTACTCCAGCTGAGTAAGAATCACTTGAGAAGAACCCTTGTGGGTCTTAACTCATCTATATGGCCCCTAAAACTCCTTGGAGGCCCTAGCATAAAGGAGGGTTTTATTGAATTGATGGAAGCTGTCCTGTGTGTTTCTAGGAAATTTTTGAATTCTCAGGAGAAAACAGGTTTGATATTACAAAATTAATGTCATTGGCTAAATATTTTAAATTGAGATTTAAAAAATCATTTAATGTTACAAAGTTCAGAAAGCTTGTTTCACAGGAAGAGTTTTTCCACATTCCACATCACTACAAAGATAACCCAGAAATCTTGGCTCATTGGAGGGAGGTGGGAGAAGGGGTTGCAGGGGGCGGGGAGAGAGTGGTGGGTGGCACAGGGAGCTTGCCCACCCACTCTCTCCTTTCATCACTGTTAGAGACACTGAGCACAGCCCACCATCCCCATTTCCCTCTGTTTTTCACAACTCATACCTATTTCTAAATATTCTCTTACCAATATCCCTGCCTCTGCTTATTTTTTTTTAACCCTTGCTCTGCTGCTTCAGAAAAATTAGTCTTTTTCTCCTTCACTCTTTGTCTTGCCCTCATTTCCAGCGACTTGTTTCAAATTGAACCTAATTATGGATAAGTGTTAAGATTAGGGGTTATGATAAACCTGGAAAAGTAGTCATAAATTTTTACCTAAAACTATATCCAATAAAGAACTAGTGCCAACAAACCTCCAGAGCCCTTGAAAATCCCCTTTGTTTTATCTTCCAAAAAATTCCTCTCCTTCCTCTAATTGGTCCTGCTTTTCCTTCTAGCACCAGCAGCCAAATTGAAAAAAAAAAAAATCCTGGAAGGTTAAATTGTCAGCAGTCTAACCTTCTGATTTATCAACAGATAAACAAAGAGCCTATTCATAGTGGTCATAGAACTGTTATGAAAATTATGCGTATAGTTTTTAATTTTGGTCTCTACTGCTCTCCTTTCAATCTGAATACGTTACATTGTGCCAAAGTTGCATGGAATCATATGCTTGCAAACTGGACCAAAGATGTGGTAAAATAGTCTCTGTTTGCAGTGTGTGTGTGTGTGTGTGTGTGTGTGTGTGTGTGTGTGTCTGTCTATGTGTTTTGATTTGTTTTATTTGCACGGGTGTTTGTGTTGCTGTGTGTGTGTCCCTTACAACTTCCCTGACATCCTCATCTTTGGTGGCATTCTGATTTTGTGCTTTATGCCTTGGTAGGGATTTTTAATCAGTAATTGTGATTAAGAAAGAAGAATGAAAATCAAGAGATAACAGTAATTGGACCAGTGATTACATGTGAATGTAAACTATACATTAAAATGACCTCTTCTTTATAATAAATTCTTGTATCCAGAGTCTTATGCTAACCATTTAAGATACAAACATCTCCTTTTTATTTACTATTTTCCCATTACTCAGGTCATCACTATCAGTGTCAAGTCTGTTGACTCTGGGCTGCCCTGGGAGCTTCTTGATGTCCACACCAGGGTCATATGCTTGTCCAAGTTCTAGACTTCTTCGCTTATCACCTGCTGCCTCTAATCTGTTCCCATGTTCCTGGAAACCAGTAGTGACGAAAGCTGCCATAACTGTGTCCAAACCAGAGTGCTTCTCCTAATAATAAAAGAATGAAATTTAGGGCACAGACATTTTTAACTTCTCTAGAGTGTAACTTCTGGTTCCGGGTTAATGACAGTATCTCAGGTAGCTGAATGGCGGTACACTGTGGCCTGATGCTCCAGTCCCTGCCTCAGCCCTCCCTTGAGATGCTCAGGCCTCCTGTTTCCGGTGAACCACACCATGCTCTCCTCCTGCCCTTTGCAGGGATGCTCCTCTCATAGAACTTTATAACTAACTCCTCTGTATCTTGACCGTAAGTCCCGTTTTGTCCAGGATAGTCCCAGTTAACATCCATTGTGGGTCACTTTACACCTATAATTTTTGCTCTCAAAGTGCCACCATTGGGAAGATAAATTATACCTTCATCCTGCTCCTCATCCTTTCAGGCCTCCTCAGGTCAGATGTCACCTCCCTGGGTAGACCTTTTCCCCACCAGGTAGACTTACCCTTCTCCCCCAGCGGGTAAGATCCTTTGTTTGCTGGGACTGCTGAATAACCCCCAGGATAACCCCCAGGACTCTGTTGGGCTGAGCCTGGGTTGGTGAGAAGTAGAGAGATTTAGGCTTCTTTTGGCATGAGGACCCATGCAGGGCTAGACTGGGAGGAAGTCAGAGAGGAGAGGTGCACTAGGTGCCAGGAGGGTTACGGAGGGATGTGTTGAGGGGAAGGTGAGATGAAGCAAGAAGGAAAGAGTAACGAGAGAAAGAGCTGGAAAGAGCTGTGGACTTGGATTTACAGGACGGCTTACTGGTGTTATTGTGTACCTCAACTCTCAAGAAATTTTAATCTACTCTACCCATCAAGGCTGTAAGAGTCAGACTTGAGTGAATTAGAAATGAGACATTATGAGTGATTAGCCTTGAAGGGGACCAGTACAGAGGGAGACTTCTGGTGAGGCCTGATTATAAACGGATTACATGAAACAAACTTCATTTTCCCTAGGTGGCAGGTTGGAATATTAGACAAAACCCCGGATTCAGAGATAGACATTCGAGGTTCATTTTTCCTTTTTTTCCCTTGATGGGTTTTCATGAAGGCAAAAGGCTTGAGTAATATCTATAATGTCTCTTCCACCTTTTGTTTGTTTGTTTTTGTTTGCTTGGTATTGTTTTTTTTTAGCTGAGCCATCCTGCCACCCGTTGGCAGCGCAGCGGCAGCTCAGCTTGGGTCAGGGATTGAACCGCTGTTGCTCAGAGCTCACACTCTTGAGCGAGTTCTTAACCAACTGAGCCACTCTTCTTAACCAACTGAGCCACTCGGCCGGCCCTCCTCCACCTTTTAGAAGTGTGATTCTGTCATATGCTTTGGAGAGGCCAGACTAGAAAGCATTTTGAATTTATACAGAGTACTGTTGTTGTTTTTTTTACCAATGCATGCCAGAAAGGAAAACTTCCAAATAAGGATGCATGAGCTACTCTGGGAAACAATAACTAAAATGCAAGTCTAGCCTTTGCACTGGCATGAAAAGAATGCAGACTGTTAACTGACGTAAAAGTTTCTGTTTTATATCATATTTAGGTGAAATGGTCAGCTTTGACCATTATTCCCAAAGAAGTTGCTCTTCAGACTTTTAAGATATTTGTGTAATATTGAGGTGATTATATTATCCTTGAGAGTGCTGTGGTCACTTTTATCTATATAAAACTGCCATGCTTAATTGTATGTGTATCAGGAGCAGTGCTTAAAAGCTAAATTTTTGAAAAATTAATCTAGGGTTACAAATGATTATGGTAGACATTCAATAAACACCCCTATTTAATACTATCACAAATATTGCTAAGTCACCTCCCAAAAGTTTAGCCGTCTAAACATAAAAGAATGGTTCAGTAATTAGGGTGATTTGATTCATTCGATAGTATGCAGACTGCTAGCCAAATTGGAACTGTCAGGATTACACCCAAGGATGAGACATGTTTGATATAGAAGTGAATGAACATAGCCAAATGCAAAAATGTGCATATACCAATGAAATCTTTGTAAAAATGTAGTTCAGAGAACACAAATTGGGAACTTCATTTATGAATGTGTGTCTTAAAGTTCTTGAGTGAGCATGTTTTGGGGGCCTGAGCTCTGGCGTGCCACATTTTCTACCACTCTCTTTGCTTCTTCACTGTGCATTTCACAGACATTTATTTACCTCTCTGGCTCTGTAGGCAGTTGAATTTTTGACCTCTGACTAAACAAATAATAAGAGTAATTAAAGCTAAATAAGACTAAATTAAAATAAAAATTATTTTCAGATTAAAATAATATACTACACATATAAATGAGGTTGTAATAAATTGTCTTGGTTGCTTCCCGGGGAAATAGGCCTTGATGCCCATTTGTGTGCAGAAAGTTTATGGGCAATGCCCATGGAAACAATACCTATGGAAGGGGGAAGGCAGAGGAAGAAGTTGAAAGGTGATGCAATCGCAGCAGCTGTCTGTCCCGAGGGGAGCTTGAGCTAGAATGGTCCTCCACAGTTGTCCCAAATTAAGGCCAGGTGGTCAGACCTTTGTACCTTCCCCCCAGGGGCCATGGGAAGGCTTCAAGGGAGAATCTGTTTCCTTGCTTTTTCCAGCAGTCTTTCATTTCCCTTATGAATTCTGCCCTGAAGTGGGCGTTCTGATATCCTGAAAGCAAATAAACATTCACCCGGTATTTTCTCCCTTAAAAAGTGCACTCACAGGGAGTTGGCTCCATGGCTGACCACAGGTCCTGCCAATGCTCAGCCTGGCTGACTCAGGAGGTCAGCACCCAGGCCTGACTCACTCCTTGCTTCCTCCCTTGTCAGGGCCTGTTCCCCCAAGACATCTGGCCAGGACCTCATAACCACCGCCTTTGTGCCTATGGCTCCGTTGGGAGGCTTGCTCACTGCTTGCCCTGCAGAGTGGAGGATGAGAGTCACAGACCTTGTGATATTGTGATACATAAGAAATATATATTTGGTCCCCAGTTCCTGGCACAGAGCCCATAAAGCCCTTGGAATTTCTGAGTGATAGGGGTAAGGGGGCGGCTTTTGTTATTCATAATAAACCCCTTTCAACAACATACTTGAATTTATACTCTTGGAGAATGGGGGCTGGTTGCCAGAGGAACCAACCATGTGATTAGAGGGTTGGAACCTTCAGCCCCACCCCCGCACCTCTGGGGAAGAGAGAGGGGCTTGAAGATTGAGTTTAACCCCCAGGGACCAATGATCTAATCAGTCATGCCTACATAATGTCACCTCCATAAAAATCCTGAAAAGTGGGATTTGGAGAGCTTCCGAGTTGCTGAGCAAGCACATCAGGACGCTAGGAGGGCGGCACACTGGAGACGGCGTGGAAGCTCCACGCTGCCTCCGCACACCCCCATACCTTGCCCTATGCATCTCTTCCAAATGGCTGTTCCTGAGGTGTATCCTTAACTGGTGATCTAGGAAGTAAACTGTTTCCTGCGTTCAGTGAGTCCTCATAGCAAATGATCAAACCTGAGGCAGAGGTGTGGCAACCCCCAATTTATAGCTCACTGGTCAGAAGTACAGGGGACAACCTGGGACTTGTGGGACTGAGTCAACCTGTGGGGCCTGTGTTAACTCTGAGTAGTTAGTAGTGACAGAACTGAATAATAGGGTACCCAGTCGGTGTCCGGAGAGTTGGAGAATGGGTCAGTGTGGGGGAAATCCACATGTTTGGTGTCAGAAGTTGGTGTGAGTACAGTGGAGAAACAGAGTTTGTTCTCTTAGGCCTCTTGAGGTCCTGAGCCTCCCAGCTTTGGCAGAAGAGGCCTGGCATGTGCTCCTTCCAGTGTGACTTACTCACTATAGGTGCAGCACCTCAGGTCTGGAGCCCCATGGAGAGGAGGGTTGAGCCCCCAGACAGGATCTGAGCATTCCTGGGCTCCTCCCTTGAAAACCAACATCAAACTGTCAGACCCCCTCACCTCCAGCCGCAGGTCAGAGAAAATCTGCTCTAAGTCAGCCAGGGGCCTGGAATTCAGACATTTGGCCATATGTCTAGGTGTGGATTCCTCTCCATTAATTTGCCTGGTAATTGGTGATGCCCTTTAAGTCTTAACCCTTTTCTTTACCTCAGGTTAATTTTGTCCCATTGCTTTCTGCTTACCATCTAGCTTTCCTGTTACACTTACATTGGATCTTTCCATTGTTCCTCCATGTCTCTTAATTAACAAAACAAAACAAAACATTATATTCTCATTATCCTTTTGAATTTCCTTAGTTGGTCTTCTGATTCACTGACTCCATTTTCTATAGTGTTCATATTTGCTGGTCATCGATTTTGCATGTGAAAGCAACCTTTCCTGATGCCAAGTTTCCCTTTTAGTGAAGGTGTTTTCTTCTCAAATCTAATTGAAACTATGGGTGGGAAACATATGGGTACAGATCTGTTTACCACACTGGCCTTGCTGAGTAATCTGGGAGCCATGAATGATTTGTCCTGGGAGTTCAGTGCTGCTGCCGGCCTTTGGTCACCCACTTCTCTCCCACTAACATTCCTAACCAGAAGGAACACGTGGATGCTTTTTGCAGGTCCTGGGGCTTCTCTCCCCACTGTCTAGCCCAGGTCCTTGTGCAGGGAGTGTCTTCTGGGTCTCTGCAGGATGGGCTTGGGAGTTTGTGTTGGACACACATGAGGCGTAGGCTGCAGGGCAGCGTTCCCATGGCCTTTAAACTTCCCCTTCTGCATCCTGCCAAGGGATTTGAATCCAGGTGGGATTAGACTACACAGAAAACAGAACCACACAGAACATGGCACATCGAATAGAGAACATTCCTTTAATAAATTCAGCCCGATCTGAACAATGTTTTAGTCCCCTTATCTTATGTAAATGTGCAAATTCCAGCAAATCCCTCAGTGTGTAAGCCTTTTCTTCTTAACATGTAACAGCATAGGCCTTGGAGCTAGAATTCTGGAATTCTTACTCTGGCTTCCCTTTTTACTAAACTGTGGGATTGTGGGCTGGTTTCTTAATTTCTTGCTTTGTTGTCCTCCTCCGTAAAATGGGGATAAGAGCACTTCCTTAAAGCCATTCTCAAAGCAGTATCTAGAAGATAATGTGTCAAAATTATTAATGAATGTTAACAAATAAATTAACAGTGTGTTAGCTCCTCTTCTTTTTTAGTTCCTGCCTCATTTTCAGGCATTTTCCTTGAGCTAGGCACCATTTCATTTATTTTCTTACAGTCCTAGAGGTTAGAAATCTGAAATTGAAGGCATCAGCAGGGCTGGCTCCTTCTGGAGACTTCAGGGTGAATCTGTTTCCTTGCCTTTCCCAACTTCTAAAGGCAGCAAGCATTTTCCCTCCATCTTCAACGTTCATCACTCCAGCCTGTGGTTCTTCTCATCATGTCTCCTTTTTCTGTCTTTGACCCTCCTGCCTCTCCCTCTTATAAAACCCTTGCGATTACATTGAGCCTACCAGATAATCCACGATAATCT
This sequence comes from Hipposideros armiger, assembly GCF_001890085.2. Lineage (NCBI taxonomy): Eukaryota > Metazoa > Chordata > Mammalia > Chiroptera > Hipposideridae > Hipposideros > Hipposideros armiger. The sequence continues at coordinate 3,918,897 of NW_017731411.1, read as the reverse complement.
CAACTCAAGATCCTTAACCTAATCATAATCTGCAAAGCCCCATTGGCATATTCTCAGGTTCCAGGGATTGGGATAGGGACATCTGTAGGGGGAATTATTCAGTCTACCTACCACAAGGAGGAAGATAGGTAATAAACTTCCTTATATCATACTCACCCCACAGTGATGCCCTAAGCAGAGAGGTGGGGAGCTCAGACAGGAAGCAGCCTCTCTTCCTGGAGTGTTGGGAAAGGTTATACAGGAGAGGGATGTTCAAGCCCAGCCTGAACGGGTGAAGAGGTGTTTGCTGGAGTGGAAGGGCTTTAGGCAGAGGAAACAGCACTTGCCAAGAAATGGACTTGTGAAAGGATCCAGCAGTTTTGAGGACTAGTTAGGTCTTTGATGTTGCCAGAACATTCAGGAAGGACGGTAGGCAAAGAAATGTGTTCAAACTAGAGTATGCTGTGGTAATGGGTGTGGAATGTATCCTGTGAAGAGAAGGGAACCAGTGGAGCTGTTCTGGTGGGTTTTTAAAGTATAAATATTTTGTCTGATTGTGTAAGTAATACATGTTCAGTTTATAGAATATGAAGAAACTAAAGAAATGTACGCAGGAAATACAAATCACTCAGAAATGACTCTTGACATTTTTGTGTGGTGTGATTATTGAGCCGTGTATGTATGTGTACTTTCACATAGTTATATCATATATATGCAAATTTATATCTTCAACAGTGTATCAAGAGATTTCTTCATGTCATTAAATATTCCCAAATACTCTTAACATGTTCATAATGTTCTATTGTATATATTACTATAATTTATTTAATCCTCCTATTGTTAGATCCAATATTTTTTTCTATTTTAAGTAATTCTAATACATAAATCCATGTTTAAGTTTCTGAATATATCCTTAGGCTAAATTCCTAGATAGATATGTACTTTGCTAAAATATAAGGTTGTTTATAAAACACTTGATATGTATTTCTGTGTTCTTTCTAAATTATAAAATACGTACACATAGCCATATAGGAGAGTGCTGGTAGTGCAGCCTTACCAGCATTATTATGTCCCTCAGTAGTTATCACTAATTTGGTAGGCACAAGAAGTATTTCATTAATACTTCTTGTGCCTACCAAATTAATTAATTAATTTGCATGTCTACTGAATTGCATATACTTATTGGTCATTTTTCCTGCGATTTGTATATTCGTTTTCTCAATGTTCCATTGGGGTTTTAATGTTATTCTTGTTTATTTTTTGGTATATTAACACTATCAATTCATTTTTGTTATACTGTTGCAGTTAATTTCTGCAGGGTTTTTTTGGGAGGGGGGTTAATATATCAATTACTATGTGTTCTTAAAATACAGAAGTCTGAACTGTTATGATACAGATTTATTTTTTCTGTTGTGATTTCTTACGTTGTTTCTAGGCTTAGAAAGATTTTTCCCACCTTAAGGTCGGATGTTTTTGGGTTTCATATTCCATTTTTTAAATATTTATGTCTTTAATCCATTTGGAATTTACTTTGGTTTATGACATAAGAAAATATATTTAGAACATTTGACAATTCAGCATTTACTGAGCAAGATTTCTTTTCCTCACTGATTTGAATTTGCTATTTTTAAAATCTTATGTTATATATTCTTGGATATGTTTCCTGTCTCTATATTTATTCTGCTCCATTGATTACATGATTTTAATTGTTGTAGCTATGTAATATTTTTGTATGTAGTAAATCAAGTTTTCTTCATTGTAATTTTTGCTTTTACTATTTTTTCTTGTTTATTCTTTGAGTTACTTTATCTGATTTCCAAAAAATTTAGTTTGAGTTTTGGTTAAATTGCATTATTTTAGGGGAGAATCATCACATTTTCCAGTATTAAGCCTTTCCTTTTAGGAATGTGATAAACATTTTCATCCATATTCTCTAGTAAAATTTTAAACTCTTCTTCTGTAAAGGGAGAAATTAAAAGCTATGTATGAAGATTGGATGATTGGGGAAATGGTGGTATCACTGAGGCAGAAACAGAGAGACAGACACCAGGAAAGTCAGGAAGAGAATTTGAGAGGCAACATAAAGAATTCACTTTTAGACATTTTGCGTTTTAGCCCTCAGGCACATCTGAATGGTACTCCATCTTCTATTAAGCTGGTATCGATTTGTAGGGGAAATTGGTTGTTGGTCAATGGAGATGTTCTGTATTTTTTGTTAGGCTCAATATCCATCCTTCTACCAGGACACTTCCTTTCCTATAGGAGGAGTCAAGCAGTTATTTAATATGTGTGTGTGTGTTTGTGTGTGTGTGTGTATGTGTATATGTGTATGTATATGTATATGATTATGTATATACATACACAAACACAATTCTACTCATTTGCTGTTTTCTCTGCTGCACTGTCCTCAGTCTTTCAGGAGTCTTTTCTGAGTTTTATCCTCTTAAATTGTTCTCTCTCAGGATACTTTCCAAGATTATAGGGTGAGATTGGCTTCTCCCTAATTTTAGCAAAGCTTTGTTGTTTATCAACTCTTTGTTGTTTTATTACATGTTGTTTATTTTATTGGGTTTGTGGGTTTATCTGTCTGCTCCATTTTCTTCATCCACAAGTCCACTAGCTCTGTTGGAATGACCTGTCCTCACCATTCTTCTTGGTCTACCTTCAAGACCCAGCTCAGTTTTGATCCCTTCCTTGACCACCTTCTCTGGCCCTCTGGGCTGGACCCAGTGTCCTAATGTACTCCCAAGGCTCCATGGTTACTCTTTTCACTTAATTTACTGCACTGTATTGGAACCATCTCCTTGTGTATCTGTTATAAGATTCCTACATCAATACCTCATACCACTGTGCTTGGCACATACAAGATATTTAGGAAAGGTTTGTAAAATGCAAATACTCTGAACTACATTCATGCCAGGACATAGAGACTTAGAGAGTAAACGAGCAGTTGGAAATCTTATAGCTAGAGATTGATATTTAGGAATCATTCACATGAACGGCTACTTGAAGCTTTAGAAGCGGATTATGAAAAAGGGAGCTGAATGAGAAGAGTCATCAGTAATCACCCTGCCCCGTTCATCTCTGGCATACCTTAGCTCAGGAATCTGTATAGATGGTATAGCTGAGGCCTGGTCCTATCTTTTGGTCACTGCTTATGACAGAATTGATTTTCAGCACAGTAAAAGCCACAGTGTGTCAGGTATGACAGCTTCCTTTGCCCTCCCTGCATTCAGTCCTTGAAGGGGCCCGGGTACTGCAGATCCCAGGAGCCTGGAGTGGGAAGGAGCTGGCAGTTGGGAAGGAGTGCTTCCCCTCTGTTTAATATCAGAGATGTGAGATCAGACAGACATATTCCCTGTGGCTAGGTGGAGGAGGTCCCAGTGTACTGATCCATTCACTGCTGGATTCTAGAATGAAAACTTCCATGTTGTCCTCTGCATGATGATCTGCCAATGCCCAAAAAGTTGTGGATATGTTTGGGCGCCAAGGGCCAGACCCATATTTAGCAAAGAAAAAGTGTGATCCACTTTTAATAACTTGAGATAGAGAGCTCAAGCTGAATGTTCAGAACAAGCATAACTATGCGTAAATGAGAGAGACAGAAGAAAGCATTCACCAGAAAAAAAGTAGTAACCCTCAGGGTTATTATTTCCTGATTTGGAACTTTTACTAGATGAAATACGAAGGATAACAGCCCCTAAGAACTGAATTAGTTTTCTGGAAGGAGTATCTTGTAAAATGCAAAGATATCAATGAGGTGAAAAAGGTAAGATGGTCAAGGGACCAATATAGGAAACCTAGTAATTTAAACAGCAGGATTCCTAGAAGGGGAAAAAGGAACAGATGGAGAAGACGTAATACATAAACAAAAGGAGAAAACCTTCTAAGCTGAAGAAAACTTTAGACTTCAGATAAAAGGACTCTTGGAAGTCTGGGAAAAGACATAATTGCTAGACTGTAGCAATAAAGATAAAAATCAACCAACTTCTCCACAGGAAGTTAGGTCATTTTTGAGGAGAATAGGATGGCATCTAATGTTCATGCACTAGAAGCTGCAATAGTGTCTGTAGGGACTCTTGACCCTAAAGAACTGTAAGTCTTCTATACCCAGCCCATTGGCCTGGATTCTTACTTGTAGGCCACAGAAGCTGATTTTGGTTGATTTAGGAAGAAAAATCCATTTTTCCAAGGATATTGAGTTGCTATGGAATTGTCAAAAAAGCTGGAGAGTGAGGCTTAGAGCTATACACCCCAGAAATGGGGCCTAAAATCTCACACAGAATTGGCTCAGGCTGGACACTGCTGCCCTGTGCGTGAGCACAGACACTACAGCTTGCACTAGACACACTGGCACTGGAGCCTACAGTGGGCACCTGGGCCACTGCTCTCCAGGATCTTGATCTTGCTACAACCACCAAAGCTCCAGTTAGTATTTCCCATCATAGTCCTTGCTTTGCAGCCTAGTTCCTGAGTCAGCAGGTATCAGTAATGTCAGGGTCAAGGTGCTGCCTAGCTACAAAGGGGTGCCGGGGTAAGAAAGCAAACAGCTGACATTTTCAGCTTATTTAATGGGAGGTGGACCCCGCCTTTAACCCTAGACAGATAGAGTGGGGAAATCCCCAAGCATAGGAAAGAAAGGTTGAAAAGCTAGGTAGTCAGAAAGAATGTCAGATACACATTTTCCTGCCAAGATATCATTCAATGAATCAGAGCAAAAGAAGGATATTTTTAGACATGAAGGATTTATATATCCTACTTGAGCAAATATTCAAATGTCAAGCTATAGGAAGATGAAGAATATAAGAACTGATGAGCAGTGAATCTTGCAGCATGAAACATTGTATACATAAATAGAGGAAGCTAATATGGCTGAAAGTCATAATGTATTCTTGACAACAAGGGTCATAATGTTTAGGGAAAATCTAGGAAATAGCCCAGAACTAAAAATTCTAGACTATCTCAGCAAAACCCAGGACTGTGAGTAGGGGCATTCAAGGCATTCAGATGTAAAAGTACTCTTTAAAGTTAATCTTGTCTTTGTCGGCAAGGGGTTGGGGGGTGGCATAGTTATTTGGTTAAGATTATTGTGGTTACTACTATCAGTAACCACAAACATAATAGAAGAGCATACATAGTATTCCCAAAATAACAGGGATTGAGAATGATAATGAGGGATAAACAAATCAGAAATAAAGAATGCAATATCAAATCAGCAAAAGTAAGGAGAGGAAAAAAGGTGAAACGAGTAAATAAGCAGTAAACAAAATGAAATACAAGCAATAAAGCCAAATAGCTCCACAATAAATATTCTTAAGCTAAATTCACCTATGTAAAAACAAAGATCAGAAATATTAGTATCGGACAAAGCAGAATGCAAGACCAAAAAGCATTGCACTGAACAAAGAGGGATATTATGTACTGATAACAACCAAAAATATGTAACTATTTAATTTTTAAGCAACAAAATATATAGAACAAAAACTGGGAATAAAATAATTTAATTTTCTAGAAAACTATACTATACTAGGAGATGTAAATTGTCTTTTCTAATTTGACAGATCAGGGAAACCTGGTTGCCAACTTGCATGCCCACAGGGACCAGTTGGGCAGCGTGAATACGTGAATTATTGTGTGTATGACAGCAGAGACGATGGGGATTGCACAGTGAATTAGAGAATTCATGCCTTACCTAAAGGCATTGAGATTCATACATTTTAAAGCACTTTGCCAGCCAAACAAAATATATCTGTAGCTTGCAGGCTGCCAGTTTTCAACCTTTGAAACAAACGAGTAAAAAAAGCAAAGTTACAGAGGTTATAAATAACACACTCAACAAATTTATACAACAGGGAGTAGACATTCTTACTCTAGACCTAGGAATTGTTTGCAGTAATTGATCATGTACTTTGTTATGGACACAAAGTAAAATATAAAAATTATAATTTCATATGTAATCTATCATCTTAATCCAATGGTATTAGTGGTAAAAAAAAAGATGATTATAAAAAAGCTACTTTGGAATTCAGAGACACTTTTTAAATAATCTCTGCACCAAAAGAAAGTCAAAACGAATTATAAATCATCTAGAAATAGACAGAGAAAGGAGAATTTTCTATCAAAATGTATGGACTATACTCAGAGGAAAATGTATAATCACAGATGCTTTTATTAGTGTAAGAAAAGAAAGACTGAAAATATATGAGTGAAATATTCAACTTCTGAAACTAGGAAAGAAAACAAAAGAAAGAGAAACAAACTAATGATAAAAACTGAAATAAATGAAATAGAAAACATAAAATGGTAAAGAAGACAAAACACCAAACACTAGTATTCTTTGGAAAAGGCAAGTAATGGAAATTATCCAATTGAAGAAAAAAAAGGGGGAAATATTAAAAATTAGTAAGGATCTATTGTTACAGGTATGAAAGAAATAAAAAATACAGTCTGTAACAATTTGAAAAACTAGAGGAGATGAAAGTATTGTCACTATTATTTAACATTATTTTGGTGTTAATGAAATAAGGCAAAAACATCTTTTGGCTTAAACCTTGAAAAGAAAAAACAAACCCCAAATAAGGGAATTTATAAGTGATGTATATAAGATAAATATAAAAAGAACAATAGCTGTTTTTTCTATACTAGGAATAACTGGTTAACACAGGAAATTGGAAAAAAAAATCCAATTCACAGATGCCATAGAATATCTAGGAATCATTTTAACTAGAATATTATTATAGGACATAAGGTAAAAAGTATTAAATCTCATTGTGGTTCATAAAACAAAATTTGAAATAATGGAGAAACTACAATGCATTCCAGGATGGTCAGATTTAATATTATAAATTTATTAATCCTTCTCAAGTTACATGCCTGGATGGATATGACACTAGTATTTCCCCAGAATTGTTTCTTAGGAAAAAAGGACATTCCTTACATTTAATCTTCACAAAGTGACATTTTAAACTAACTGGGCATGTTCTTAATTACTTTATTCTGCATAACAAAGTAATATTTGGGGAAGACAAACTAAAATAACCTCAATCTCTTTTAATTTTAGGGTTTTCTAGAAGCCAGCTGACAAAGTTGATTTAGAAAAGGGGAGACAAATTTAAAACAAATTTAGTATTTATTCCGTGGGGTATGATCTTATAGGTACAAGTGTTACATGTTGTTAAACTGAGGTGTTGAAAGATTATATGAGAGTACAATAAGTGGTGAGGTTGTAGGGATCACAAATGTATACCCACAGGAAGAATTTTTTTAATTGACCTAATATGTAAATATGTGTTTGTGACATGGTAAATTTTCAGTGACTGCGTGCTATTGTGACTGGATTCAAAAAGTGCCAAATCTCGAACAGCATAGGTGGTTCTCTGGCGAACTGGAATAGACGGCTTAAAAGTAGCTGTAGTAATAATGCAGACAGTGATGTAGAACCTGCAGGTGACGAATTTGGATAAAAATGTTTTTGAAATATGAGTATGTATCAATATTTTTAAATGAATATATTTTATATAATGTGATTTTAAATATGTACATATAAATATAAGTTTACTAGTATACAGTATATAATGCAATAAAGCATGTAAGGAATAATATATATAATGTAATAAATATGTAATTTATTGAAGTACACATTTTATATGTAAATATGTAATACATATTAACATATTAAATGTATACAGTTGACCCTTGAACAACAAGGGTTTGAACTGCCTGGGTCCACTTACATGCAGATTTTTTTTCCAATGTATAGTTGGCCCTCTGTATCTGTGGATTTCGCATTCACAGATTCAACCAACCATGGTTCAAAAAAAGTATTTTCAGTCCTAAGTTGGGAATCTGCAGATGTGGAGGGCTGATTGTATGCATTGTTTTACACCATTTTATTTATATAAGGGACTTGAGCAACCTCAGATGTTGCTGACCACGGGGGGAGGGGGGTGCGAAGGGGTGGTGGTGGAGGGGACAGTCCTGGAACCAATCCCCCATGGATACTGAGAGACTGGAGTTAAGCTTTTGGGGAGTCAAAAGTTATACAAGGATATTTTACTACATTGGGTGTGGGGGTTGGTGCCCCTAACCGTCAACTGTATTTATATATAAATAGTGTATACATTAAAAATAGGGATTTGACTATCTGCAAAATAAAAGCTTACTCAGGTTGATCAAGAAGCCTGCCTGTATTTTGTTTTGTTTTTGTTTTTTGCTCTTTTGGGAAATGGGTATCACTTTATATTCAGGGTCACTCTTATATTAGGATTAAATTTAGCTGCAGGTGACAAAACCCCCAAATAATAGTGGCTTAAACAAGACACAAGTTTATTTCTCATGTAACTAAGTCTGGTGGGTAGTGCAGGCCGGCCTGCGCCTGGGTTCAGTGGTTCTGGGTTGGCTCCTGGTGATTTCTGAGTCCTCCATGTGAGACCCTGACCTCATGGTCCCAAACGTGACATCTACATTTCAGGCAGCAGGATAAAGGAAAGGGGTGAGCACTGCTTGTTCAGGAGAGCTTCCAGAAAATGCTTCATCCAGTTGGCCAGAACCTGATCACCCAGCCACACTCAGCTGCAAAAGAGGCTGGAGAATGTCCTTATTCTGAAACCACATACCGCACAAAAAGGCACGTTACTAAGGAAGAAAAAGAAAAGAAATACTGGGGTACAACTAACCTCTGCTTATACATATATAGTAATCTGGGGGATATATTACAAAATATCCTGAATATATGAAAAATAAGATGGTTGGTTTAAGTATGAAGTTACAGGGAAACTTGTCCTGAAACAATGGTAACTTGAACATGCGGGTTTAAGTAAGGAACAACTATGATGATGTTCCCTCACTTATGTTCGAAGAGCCTTTATAGAGCCAGTTCCAGTTACTTATAAGTACATGCAGATAAATGGTCTCATAAACAAGAAATGTTTGCCTAGTTATAATTCACAGTAGTCTTCAAATTCAGTATCCTATTTTGGTCTTTTTCTGTTCAGAATTATATTTTAAGTGTTATGTATATATGATTATATTTTATGTATATGTATACTAAATGTATGCTAAACAGTATACATAATTTCATTTTTGATTATTGCCTAATATCTCCTGCGAGGGTCTGAAGCCTTTTTGTTTGTTTTCGCCTGGTGTACGATACCATTTTCTGTATGTTGTATTAATATTACTACACCAGTGTCCTATACCAAGAACCAACTCAGCACTGGTTCAGGCCACATTATAAACACTTTATTTGATGTTCACCTTTCTTTCAGGAATTCTCCTTGGATAATTCACTGTTTCCCCACTTTCAGTGGATCAGCATATCACCTTGACCTCAATGAGTCAAAGACGGTACAGACCCAGTGAGAATGAAATGAGGAGGCATTTATGGGGCTTCTGGGAGAGATTTAGCTCTCTTCATTGGAGTTGAAGGTGTGTAGATGTGAGGCCTGCAGCTGCCAGAGGCATCATGCTGCCATGAGGTAGGGCAGCTCATTGATGAAGGTGACCTTCGAGGAAGGCAGGAGCAAGACACAGAGAGAAATGGACCCTACAAACATCTCTCGATTGAACTGGACCTGAAGTTGGACCCGTTCCTAGACTTTCAGTTATGCGAGCCAAAAACTTCTCTTTTTATTGTTGCAAGCTTGAGTTGGGTTTTTCATGTTGCAACCAAAAGATTCCTAACTCATAGTGACCACATCTGCAGCATTTTTGAGATTCTGGGTAACATTTCAGAGGGACCTTGCTGATTGAAAGGATCTCTAGGCAGTTCATCCAATAAATGACGCTGGATCCTGTGAGGCCTGGTGGGAAGGATTAGAAATGTTTTGCTGAAAGAATAGGGGAAATAAAGCTGCCTTCAGATACTCAGATGTCACTTGGGAAAAGCAATACATTTGTTCTTTGTGGTTCCAGATTGTTTCAGAACTGAAACTAACATGTGCCATGTTAACGAAGATAGAATTCAGCCAAATATAAAGGATTGTCCCCCTGAGCTGCTCAGCAGTGGAAGGGGCTGTGTAATGCTGGGTTCTCTTTCACTGGAAATATTCAGTGGTAACTGGAATGTGAGAGTTTAGTAACTAACAACAGAAGTTGGATGCTATTGATACTACTTTGTATGGTTACATGATTTCTCTGTTTCTCCGGTTCTGAAATAATACAATTTTGTACTTTCTCAGGTATCTAGATGCACTTCTTTTTTTTTTTTTTAAAGATTTTATTGGGGAATCGGGGAAGGGGAACAGACAAGTTGCTGTCCTTTTGTTTTTCAGTCTAGTTGTGGAGGACATCGCTTCACTGGCCTGTGTTGGGATTATCATTGTGCTCTTCCCGGGTGAGGCAGATCAGTCACCGGCCCCTGGATGACCACTCACAGTAGCTTATGGCAGCTCACTGCAGCAGGGGCTACAGCCTACGCCGTCGCTGGCGACTCATGGCAGCCCAGCTCCAGGTTGAACTGTTCACCATCTTAGCTGTAGAGGGCGCAGTGTCACTGGCCCTAATGTGGGATCCGAATGGGATCCGAACCGGGGTCCTGCTGTCCAGAGCTGGTGTCCCAAGCCAACTCTTAACCAACGCGCCACTCCGCTGGCCCATAGATGCACTTCTTTTGTGACTCTTGGGCAAATTGTGGTGCCTCTCAGACTCTGTTTCCTTATGCGCAAAATGAAGATACTATTTTTCCAAATGGTTTTTGTAAGCCCAAAATTAATGTGTATGAAATACTTTGAAAACCAAAGCACTACACCAATATAAAGTTCTCTAATCATTTCTTATCTTGTGAACTCCAGTTTGAGGAATGTAGACAATGCCATAAAGACCTATGGGTGGTTTAAAAAAGGGAAAAAGTGATGCTAATCCAAATAAATAGGACTCAGAATGCTCACTCCACCTACCGTATTTCCCCATGTATAAGACACTCCCAGGTATAAGACGCACCCTAATTTTGGGGCCCAAAATTTGAAAAGAAATGTATTACATAAAGTTATTGAACTCAAGTTTTATTCATCATAAACTCCCAACCATTAGCTTGTCCTCATCTGTATCTGATGAGGAATCACCCAATTGCCCTTTGCTCTTCAATCCATATCTTCAATTCCCTCTCTAAATCTGGCCATTTTGCTGACTTGCCTCTCATGGCCTTCTTCTGCTGTGGCATTTTCAGTAGGGTTTCTTCTTCCCGTATCCAGTCTCGGATTGTTTTCTCAGTTGGAGGAAGACCAAACTTACATTCAGCAGCACGATTTCCATTCACTTTTGCAAACTGGATCACTTTTAACTTGAATTCAGCACTGTACGAAAATCTTTTCTGAGCCATTTCTGGGCAGAACGTGGTAAAACGTAACCTACCGTAATCTACTGGTAACAAGTGTGAAACAATGAACGCAAAGACAACAAGCACGAAAAAGCGGGAAATGCAATCACTGTATAAGACGCACCCCGTTTTTAGACCCCAAATTTTTTGGAAAAGGGTGCGTCTTATACATGGGGAAATATGATAATTCTCTGATTTCTCCAGTCACAAATTCAGATGAATTTATCTTTTAATGGTAGAACTTGGAAGTTTCTCGGCGATCACTGTGAGACAGAGCTGTAACTGAGCCAAGTGTATAATTTTAGGGAGTCAGCGCTAAATTGGGATCGAGTAAGTCTTTCTGAATTGCATCAAGCCTTACAAATTGGGAAGCCAGTCTTTTCTTATCACCGCTGAAAGAAGGCTACATGGAGAGGCAGGTTTTTTTAATTCACTAAAGTCCTACCACCCTCAGCTCCTCCTCATTTTTAGTGTTTGCTGCCTAGAGACCACAGGAATGCTGGGAGGTTCCTATGCAGAGGTGCCAAACTCTTGAGTTAGGTAACGTAGAGCGAATTCTGGGACCAGCGTTCCTCTGGCCACTTTGATTTCAATGGAAGTTATCTGTCCCTGCCTGCTTTGCACTTCTCACATGGCACATAGGAAGCTGCCCTTCCTGAGCTGTTTTGCATTTTGGCTTCTCCTGGAGATGACTAACAGCAGCCAGCTGTGTGGCCCGCCTGCGAGAAGCTGGTCAGACCATAGCATTATCTCTTCTTGTAACACTGCCGCTTTGTCTCCTGCCTTATCTCATCTGTAACCCTGCACAGAGCGGTCACTGTGTCCTCCCCAGGCCAGAGCTCCTTCTGCGTGTGAGGGGTCTTTTGTTAACAAACGCCCTCATCCTGAAGCACTGCAGCCGTGGAGCAGGATGAGTATTTGGGAAAGAGAAGGATGCAGATTTACAAGTGTTTTAAACTCTAACCCAGGTTGCCGAGCAGGAGGAGCGTGAGCAAAATTAATTTGGCATTCTGAAAAAAAAGGTAAAATGAAAACGAGATAGAGAACATTTATTTATCCTGTTAACAAAACTGGCTTTAAACATGGACCTACTGGTTGCTTTTAACAAAGGAAGCCAAATGAGCAAGTAATTTTGTTCATTTGTATGTGTAGAATTCTTGTCTGCTTTTTCCTGTTCGGTTTGCAAAGAGTTTCCAATAACTTTCATAGGAGATACTTATGGATCCCTAGAAAACACTTCGTTGAAACTCCCCAAAGGACAGTCCAGCTATGGAAAAAATTACTTTCTTCTGCAGGCAAGGTGGGGTCCTTAGGTTTCACAACAGACTTAGTTCCTTGTGGCATTTCTTTAGCTTGCTGTGTTGCCTCAAACTTTTTTTCTTTTATCTCATTTGTTCTAAGTCCAAAGGGTCAGTGCTGCCTATAAAACCAACAGATTGCTGATTACCTGCTTCCACGCTGCATTTGCAAGCATTCACAGTTCTTTTTCTTCTTACTGACCAAGTAGGATATGCACAGGGTAAAAAACAAAATGGGACAAGATCCTTCTGAAAAGCAGGACTGCTACTGCCCTCCACCTTCACATTCCTGTCCCGCTGCTCAGAGGTCATCACTTCATATGCTTATCTGACTTTTAGAGCAGTTTTGGTGCAGCAAAAGGGAACAGAAAGCACAGTTCTCCTATGCCCCCTATATGCACCCCACCCCAGCCTCCTCCACCAGCAAAATTCCTCACCAGTGGGGTGCAGTTTGTTACAATTGATGAGTTGACATTGATGTTATCATTACCCAGAGTCCATAGTTTACTTTAGGGCTCACTCTTGGGGTTGGTTGTACGCTTGTTTGGTGGGTTTGGACAACATATAATGACATGTAGCCATCATTTAAGTATTATACAGAATAGATTCACTGCCCTAAAAATCCTCTGTTCTGCCTGTGCTCATCCCTCCCTCCCCTCAAAGCCCTGGCAACTTATCCTTTCACCGTCTCCATAGTTTTGCCTTTTCCCAAACGTCATATAGCAGTTGGAATCATGCAGTATGTAGCCTTTTCTAATTGGCTTTTCACTTAGTAATGTGCATATAAGTTTCTCCATGTCTTTGCTTAATAGCACATTTCTTTTTAGCACTGAATAATATTCCATTGTCCGGATTTACCACAGTTTATCCATTCACCTACTGAAGGACATCTTGGTTGCTTCCAAGTTTGGGCAGTTATGAATCAAACTGCTATAACAATTCATGTGTAGGTTTTTGTGTGGACGTAAGTTTTCACTCATTTGGGTAAATACCAAGGGGTGCAGTTGCTGGGTTATATGGCAAGAGAATGTTTAGTTTTGTAAGAAGCCACAAATCTGTCTTCCCAAGTGGTTATCATTTTGCATTTCCATCAGCAAAGAATGAGAGTTCCTGTTGCTCCACATCCTCACCAGCATTTGACATTGTCAGTGTTTTGGGTTTTAGCTCTTCTTGTAGGTGTGCAGTGGTATCTCATAGTTGTTTTATTTTGCAATTCCCTAATGACGTGATGTTGGGCATCTTTTCATATGCTTATTTGCCATCTTTAGGTGTTCTTTGGTGAGGTGTCTGTTCAGATATTTTGCCCATTTAAAAAAATTATTTTTCATTGAGTTGAAATTCGAGAGGGCCAGCCGAGTGGCATGTTGGTTAAGAGCTGGCTTGGGATGCCAGCTCTGAGCAGCGGGGCCCCGGTTTGGATCCCACAGGGGGCCAGTGACACTGCCCTCTACAACTAAGATGGTGAACAACAGCTCGACCTGGAGCTGGGATGCTGAGAGTCGCCGGTGACGGCATAGGCTGCAGCCCCTGCTGCAGTGGGCTGCCATAGGCTACCGTGTGTGGCTGGCAGCCAGCATAGGTGGCTGGCAGCCGGTGTGAGCTGCCAAGAGCCACCGTGAGTGGCTGTTCAGAGGCCGGCGACCGATCTGCCTCACCTGGGAAGAGCACAATGATAATACCAACATGGGTCAGTGAAGCAACATCCTCCACAACTAGACTGAAGAACAAAACGACAGCAACTTGTCTGTTCCCCTTCCCTCAATTCCCCAGCACTGTTCCCATCCCCACAATTCCCCAATAAAAATCTTTTAAAAAAAAAGAAATTTACCTTACAAGGCACTCTGTCCTCCTCTCGACCCAGTCTGGACTTGTTCTCCTGATTTACAAAATAATAATAGGTATTATCTTGAGACTTCCCTTGACTGCTTTCCTCTATTAGAGCCACTGCTTCCTGGATCACTGATCCTCTTCCTCTTTGGTTTACTTCCTTGTTTTACTGGAGCACGACCCAAATAACTTCCTCAGAAAGAGTGTTGGCCGTTTAATGTTCTGAGTCCTTGCATGTTTTAAAATGTATCTTCTACCTCAATGATTGATTTATAGTTAGGTTGGGTATAGAATCTAGGTTGAAAATCATTTTGCTTTAGAACTTTGAACGCATTTACTCGGTTGCCTCCTAGAGCTCAATACTGTTAATGAATAATTATGGCCAGTTTCATTCTCAGTCCACACCCCTTCTCCAAACTTTGAGGCATTCTTGGTGTTCTGAAACTTCATAAAAGGTGTATCTATCTCCGTGTGAGTCTTTTTTCATTTGTTTTGCTTGACATGAATTCTGGAGACTCATGTTCTTTAACTTTGGGGAATTCTTTTGTGTCAGTTCTTTGATAATTTCCTCCACTCTGTTTCCACTGGTCTATATTTCTGGAACTTCTGTTAATTGTTTGATTTCCTGGTTGGCCCTCTGTGTGTATATTTTCTATTTCTGTCTTTGTTTTGTTCTACGTATTGAGTTCTTTAATTTTGCATTCCATCCCTTCTATTGAATCTTTTAATCTGACAAGCATATTTAAAATGTTGAGAGCTTTCTCTTCTATTATCTTTATTGTTCTTTTCCATAGCATTCTGGCCTCGTTTTAATGGATGTATATCACCTTGAATCTCAATCAGTGAGATCTTCCTTGAGTACCCTATATGAATGAGCCATCTTCCTCACTAGTCCCTTCCCCACCATGGCTCTCTGCACTCCAGGGCCTTTGTGTATTCTGTTCATGCTTTCTTAGCCTTCCTTTCTCCCTTTTGTCTAGTTTGAGTACTTTTGAGATCATTTATTTATGCTTATCAAGTAAGTAGTTCTATATTCAGATATTGCTCAGAGTAGAGGTCCATATAAGAGTTAATTTGGGAGTCATCAATATATAGGTGGTATTTAAGATCATGGGATTGAGTAGAAGCACCAGGAAAATACTTATCATAAGAGAAGGAAAAAGGCCCAGGACCTAGATCTGCAGAATTCTAATGTTCTAATGTGTAGAGAATAGAGAGAGGAGGAGGAACCAACAAAGGAGATAGACAGAGGGTAGCTGCTGAGATACAAGAAAAACTAGGACAGTGTGACCTCATCAGAGGTGTGTTTCAAAAGGGAAGAAATTGTTCCAACTCTGCTAAGAGGATTAAAAAATGTCCTGTATTGGACCCCATGGAAGTCATTGGTGACCTCAGCAGACAGTGAGTAGTGGGGGTGGGTAGAGAAGTGAGTGAGAGGGGAAGAAATGAAGACAACCAGTGAAAATAACTCTTTGGAGGATTCTGCTGTGAGGAAGAGAGAGAAATCAGATATTACCTGGAGGAAGATGTGGATTCCAGTTTTGTTTTGCTTTTTAATTTTTATTGGATAACAGTGTGTTTTTTCTAGGACCCTCAGCTCCAAGTCAAGTTGTTATCTTTCAATCTTAGTTGTGGAGGGTGCAGCTCAGCTCCAAGTCGAGTTGCTGTTTTCAAATCTAGTTGCAGGGGGCATGGCCCACCATCCCATGGATGGGAGTAGAACCGACAACCTTGTAAAGAACACGCACTGTAACCAACTGAGCCATTCAGCAGCTCACTGGAAGCTCAGCTCAAGTCATTGTCTTCAATCTATTGGGTTGTCGGAAAAGTCATGACGTATTTTTTCTCTGTTTTTCGTCGCAAAAATGCGTCATGACTTTTCCGACAACCAAATAGTTGCGTAGGGCGCAGCTCACTGGCCCATGCGGGAAATGAACAGTTTTGTTTTGTTTTTTTTAATTGAAGAGAATTAAGCTTGATTAAATGCAGTCAGAGGATACAGAAGAAAGGAAATGATATTTCAACAAGTCACAAGTATATTGGGGGCATTGAGGATACTGGCTAGAGTTACTAAGTGGGTGTACTGGAAAGCAAAAAAAAAACCCCAAAAGGTGATTCAGGTCGGATATGTTGATTAGATATTATGTGTGACCTTGAAATTCATGGGAAGAAGTTTGACACTGGTGCAGCAGACGAGAAGAAATACTTACAGATTGTTAAACAGAAAAATGAATGACTTGTTTAAGGGATTTGATCCAGAGTATCTCAGAGGTGAGAGAGGCTAAAACCAGGAAGACCTGTGAGAATGTTTCAGAAATTTAGATGGAACATTTTGAGGACCTGGACTAGAGTCATACCAAAAGGAAAGGAAAAAACATGGAAACATTTCCAAAAACAGTTAATAGCTGTTAGTGACCAACTGATTAGTTATAAAAAGAAAGGGGAAGGAAGTTTTAAATGTTTTTAAGGTTCCTTGAATGATTGGTGCCACAGTCAGACATGAATAAAAAGAATGAAGGAAAAAAGGAATAGATAATAAAGCTAGCTGCCACTGGAAAGTTGAGAAGGATGAAGATTAATGGGGAAAATTAGATTTGACAATAAAGCAATTATTGGAACTCCTGAGAAAAAATTTATGCAGCGTGATAGTAAAAAATATCCTAGTAGTTTAGATTTTTAGAACTGGAATGAGCAAGTCCTCTTGTGTTTATGAGGCAAGCAGCAATTGTATGGTATGTGAAGATGGTGAACTTTCATTTGTGTCTCCTACCTGTCTCTTCCCCAGACAGGTAATCTCTGAGTTCTTATTGAATAAATGAAAGATTAATAATTAATTTCAGAATGCCAATATTTCCTTCATCAGTGCATGAAGGAAACCTTCAAAAGAACAACCCCAGTAGCATATTCTTTGGGTAAGATGAATAAAGGACGGGAAGTATTTTATTTTCAGCTCATGAGAATCACTGCTTAAAACAGTCACCTGATTTATGATTTAACTGATCATGCTATTGTTATTCTAAATGTGCTTTTTGTTCTCTGCAAAGATTTCTTTTTCCCACCTCTTTATCTCTCTGTATATTGTTATGATAGGATTTTTCCCTCCTGTTTTTTTTTAATTTATATATAAATGTAACTGTAAAAAAGAAAACAGGAAAATTACTCACCATCCAACCAGCTTAATACTCATCTATTCTCAATATTATACATTCCTTCCTAGCGTGTGTCTCTATGAATAATAGTTTGATGCACCTGTGATCAACCACAGTATAATTTTTCACTTGGACTTTTAAAATGTAACATCAAGCGTGGTTTTTTAAAAATAAATTATTAGGGCCAGCCG
Source organism: Hipposideros armiger (assembly GCF_001890085.2). Lineage (NCBI taxonomy): Eukaryota > Metazoa > Chordata > Mammalia > Chiroptera > Hipposideridae > Hipposideros > Hipposideros armiger. The sequence goes on along the minus strand of NW_017731411.1, from coordinate 3,901,139 downwards.
AGTGGTGCAATGGTTAAGAACTGGCTTGGGACGCCAGAGGGCCCCGGTTCGGATCCCACATGTGAGGGCCAGTGACACTGCCCTCCACAGCTAAGATGCTGAACAACAGCTCAACCTGGGAGCTGGGCTGCTGTGAGTCGCCGGCGACGGCGTAGGCTGCAGCCCCTGTGGCAGTGGGTTGCCATGGGCTACCGTATGTAGCCAGCAGCCAGCGTGAGCGGCCAGCAGCCGCAGTGAGCGGCCGTCCAGAAGCCAGCGACTGATCTGCCTCACCGGGGAAGAGTGCAATGATGGTGCCAACTTGGGCCAGTGAAGCAGCGTCCTCCACAACTAGACTGAAGAACAAAAGGACAGCAACTTGTCTGTTCCCCTTCCCCCAATTCCCCAATAAAAATCTTTAAAAAAATAAATAAATAAATTATTAGGTGGAGCTTGCTTTTATTTTATACTTCTTGCACTTAAGACAACCAGTGTCAGTAGGAACAAGTGATGACCTGGTCTGAGGATGGGAAGGAGACAAAAGAAGTAAGGGTGCCCCTGAGCCGGTCCCTGTGCCATTGGCACCAGCCTTTTCGCCGCCCCTGTTGTCACCTTTGCCATGGTATACTGTTAGGTAGCATGCCCAGTTTCAGGGTTCCAGGAGGTATTGTATAGCATTGAGGCTGCTGGACCAACAGTACTTGAAGGAGACTTAGGGTAGCACCCCACTGATTGATTCCATTGTTAGCTATGCCCTTGACAACTTTACTCTTGCCCACCAGTGCCCATGATGAGGGGTGTCTGGGCAGCAGACTTGGGCACAAATGGGGGAGCGAGCAGCCAAGCACCAACCTTAGTGTGGCCTGATGATGAATTTTAACAACTCTCTTTACTTTACCTCTGTTAATTGCAGTTTCTGAAATGATGTGTACAGAGATGGGAAGAACCTTTTAGAAAATCGAAAACAAACTGGGGACTCTCCAAGTGATGATGAAGTGGCAAGAACAGAGAAAAGAACAGATATAGTAAAAAATATATCCACAACTGGATATATTTCATAAATGTATTTTGGTTTGATGTAAAAGAATTCCTAGTAGCTCAGATAAGGCTTAAGTAACACCTAAGTGAAGAACAAACTAAGATTTGGCAGCAAAAGGAAGAAGTTAAACTGTAGCTGGAAATGATGACTGAGTTGATCTACTGTCTTATTTTAATTCTTCCCATCTTCAAAACTAACAAATAATTGAAAAGGAGCCTTAATTTTAGTGGCACTATTAGGAATGGCCAATGTCCCTGTGATAATCAGTCCTGGACTCTTCGTTTTGCCTGTTCTGACTGTAGGTATGGTGAAACTTTAGTTATCTGCCAGTTTTCATTATGGTCATGGCCAAGATTACTTCACTCTAGAGAACTGCTGTTACTAAAACATTTCATTGCTTAGCGATTTTAATCTTCATTTTACAAGAATAATTAAATACATTTTTTCTTCACTGCGTACCTAGTATGATGCAAGCGAGGCCTCTAGGCACCCGAAAGCATTAAATGTGCATTGTAGTACTCTTAGCTTTCCAGTAACTTAATTGGAAAAGTTAATATAAAAAGCGTAGCTTTTCTGTATGTTAATATGACAGTTTAGCCTTTATTATGTCAAAGTTTAAAAGCACTCAGCTGTCAGAGGCTTAGCAACAGATGCTAAGTCACCTAAGATCATCACCTCAGATTCAGGATGTTAGGATATGCAGTTGTTCACGTCTTAGTAACAGTCTTGGTGGGAGGTTTAGAGCTACTGTGCCATGGGGGGGACTGCTGCCAGTCTGTGGCTGAATCCCCTGCCCCCAACCCTTCCAACAATGTAGAGGTCTCGAGTTGGGTGACCTCCAGCCCCAGGTGCATACATGTGTAAGTTATAGCAATAAGCCTTGATTAATCAAATGGTCTTTGAGTTTGTAAAACAGGCCCAGGTTTTTCATTTACACTTTAACCTCTGAGGTAGGTTTCATTTCTAGATCCATGTCTGGGTTTTCACCCCTAGAATTTTTTTTAACATCATCTGTAGTAATAGTATAACTGAAAGTAAAAAAATACAGCATAGATGAAAATTTAAAAGTAATGATAGTAGTATAGATGAAAATTAAAAATAATTCCTTACATTTTCCATTGTAAGTATTCTAAATTCCATATCATTTCTGTATTATATAAATCCCTTAAACATTTAAAGCTGTACCATAGATATATACAATATGCCCTTATCCCATTCGTTCTTGTTTTTTATGGATACAAATGAGTACACCATTTCCACTTATGTTAAAAGCAATAATAATAGGTCATTGGATCAGATCAGTGTCTCCTTAGTATTATTTATGTCTTCTTATTTCTTAATCAAATGTGTGTTCAGTCAAAATATGTTCATGATGAATTTTTTAAATGTTTATTGAGAAATTCATAATGAACTTGTATTTTGCCAAAAGGCTGTTTGTGTAGTTGCCAAGGTTATCAGTTCAGATGTATTAAATTGCAAGTTACAGAAAACCCAACTCAAGGTGACTTCTGTGATGGGTATTTATTGGCTTGTGTAATGGGAAGGACAGCAATAGGCCAAGCCTCCGTGATGATTGATTTAGCAAATCTACAACGCTACTAAAGATTTGGTTTCCTTCTTTCTGTTCTCTGCTTCTCACTTTTCTGTTTTGATGACAAGATGGTTGCCAGCCATTCCCAGACGTACATGAGCTATCACTCATGTCCAGTATTCTTTTAGAAGCTCACCCAGAAAAACTTTCATTGACCTCAGTGAAGGAGTGTGCCCATGCTGAGGATAGGATTATGCTGAGTAGCTCAGGTTTGGAGTTAGCTTCCCCAGAAATATAGGGCTGTGGAAGTAGGTACAGAAACCCCAGTCAGAACTGGATAATTTTCTAAAGGAAAAGGAAATGGACGAAGGGCAACAGCCACCATGTTCATCATGCCTTATGAGTTGAAGTCATTTGGGTTTCATTTATAAAAGTGCTTGCTTTGTTTCACTAGTTTCTGCTTCTGTGTTTAGGGGCTGTGACAACGACCAAACGGACAGGCATTCCAGCTCCTCGAGAACTTTCGGTAACTGTCTCAAGAGAGAGAACTGTGCCACGTGGTCCCTCCAACCCAAGGAAATCAGTGTCCAGTCCAACTTCTTCCAGCACACTCACCCCTACCAAGCACCTGAGGACCACTTCCACAAGACCCAAGCAAGAGAATGAAGGTGGAGAAAAGGCCGTGCTTGAGTCCCAAGTTCGGGAACTTTTGGCAGAAGCCAAAGCAAAAGATAGTGAAATTAACAGGCTTCGAAGTGAACTTAAGAAATGCAAGGAGAAAAGGACTCTGAACACTGAAGGAACCAGTACTTTGGACCCAAAGTTGGATGGGTCCTCAGTCTCACCAGGTGACTCAGAACTGTTGATAAGAGCTCTTGAGGAGAAGAACAAGAATTTTCAGAAAGAGCTTGCCTATCTGCAGGAAGAAAACCAGACCTTGAAGGAGAAACTGACTTATTTTGAGCATTCACCAAATTCGGAAGAGGGAGCAAGCCACACTGGTGACAGCAGCTGCCCAACATCCATAACCCAAGAGTCAAGCTTTGGAAGCCCAACACAAGATCAGTTGTCTGGTGAAATCAATGAGTATAAAAACAGCCCTCACGGAAATGCATTACGGATGTCGGGTTCTTCGAGTAGCGATGTTACCAAAGCTTCTTTGTCACCAGATGCCTCCGATTTTGAGCACATCACAGCAGACACCCCCTCCCGGCCCCTGTCTTCCACAAGCAACGCCTTTAAGAGTTCAAAGTGCTCTACCACAGGGAGCTCCCCTAACAATGTGAGTGAGCTGTCCCTGGCTTCTCTGACGGAGAAGATACATAAGATGGAAGAAAATCACCACAGCACTGCGGAAGAACTGCAGGCTACTCTACAAGAATTGTCAGACCAGCAACAAATGGTGCAAGAATTGACAGCTGAAAATGAGAAGCTGGTGGATGAGAAGACGATTTTGGAAACTTCCTTTCATCAGCATCTAGAGAGGGTAGAGCAGCTAAGTCAAGAAAATGAGAAGCTGATACATCTTTTACAAGAGCGAGTAAAGAATGAAGAGCCCAATGCCCAAGAAGGAAAACGTCTGGAACTGGAGCAGAAGTGCGCGGAGATCCTTGAACAGGGCCGCTTCGAAAGAGAGCAGCTGCTCCACATTCAGCAGCAGCTGACCTGCAGTTTACGGAAGGTGGAGGAAGAACACCAAGGAGCTTTAGAAATGATCAAACACTTGAAGGAAGAAAATGAAAAACTGAATGGGTTTCTAGAACTGGAACGGCATGATAACAGTGTGATGGCCAAAACTCTGGAAGAGTGTCAAGTTACACAGGAAGGGCTGAAGATTGAAAATGGGTCTTTGAAGGCTCAATTGGAGAACGAGAAGCAAAGAGCTGGAGAGACCAGTCCCCTGGGGCAGATGGCAGAGGGCTGTGAAATTCAAGAAATGTTAAAAGTAGCTCGAGCTGAGAAAGATCAGCTGGAACTGTCTTGCACTGAGCTCAAACAAGAATTACTAAAGGCACATGGTGAAATTAAACATGTCTCCGGCCTACTAGCCAAGGTAAGGAGATGTCTCTTGACCAGTATTTGCTCGTCCTTGTCAACGTTTCCCTTCTTGACCTTTAAATTCACAGAGCACAGAGAATCTTTTGCTTAGTCAATTTCATTCATGAATCCATCATTCCAGCTTGAACCTCTGTTAGATTCCAGGCAGATTGGGGATACAAAAATGAAACACTCTGATTTCTGACTACAGGCTGTTCAAACTGTAGTGGGGATATAGTGAATCAAATCAGTGAGTATGATGCAGGGATAAAGAATGTCATAGATGGCAGCCCAGACTCCTGTGGGAAAGAGGAACACCTAAAATACGTGGAATAAAGGTGGGTAGGTCAGGAGGACTTCTTGAAAGAGGAGACAATAAGCTGAGTCTTGAAGAATGAGCAAGAGTTATTCAGGTCTACCAGTTAGCATGCTTAGGGCTACTAATAACAGAAAGTTAAAATCACCCCAAATTTCTCTATGAAGTAATAATATAAGCATTATTTTGGTGTTATCTTCCAGATACTTGTATATGTGTGTGTGTTTCCTGCAGTTGAAAAAAAATTTTTTTAGAATCACCCCATATATATTAACTTTTAAAAATTTAATATTTTCTGAGCATGTTCTCATTATTATTCTTTGAAACATGATTTTGAAGACTGGATAGTATTCTAGTATATCAATATTTCATGTGTACTTTACTAGTTGCCAGTTGTTGAACATTTATGTTCTTTTCCAGTCTTTTGATATTGTAATACATTTTTTAGATCTGTCATTATTTCCTAAGGAAAGATTTCTAGACATTGACTTGTTGTTTCAGAGTGTGACCATTTTAAAGGCTTTTAGTACATTTAGCCAGGTTGATTGCCCTACAGAAATACCATTCAAGTCCGTTCCCACCAGCAGATCATGAACACTTGCCAACAGTTGGCATCAAGTTGTTGGATCATTCAAATCTCATCTTCATTTCCTTTTCCCCCCCTCCCCTTTTTCCTTGGAAAGATCTTCCCAAACCTAAGATTAAATTAAATGATCACTTCTTTCATTTAAAAAAATAATCCTTTAATTAGTCTGGAACTTTGTTATATAATGAGGATGGCTGGTAATTGTATAATATTCTGCCCACTCACAGAGCAGTCTGGAAAGATGTAGACAGGTGGCTTCCTGTTTTAAAATTTCTCTAAGCTCTGGGTCTGTGATTGAGGGGTTCCTTGGTGAGAGAGGTTGAAAACATCTTTCCACCTTATTTCAGGGTTGTGACTGTTTTAAGAAACAAAGTATGCCATGAGCTTCCAGGGGAATTTTTCTTTCCTGCTTCATGTGCCTTGAGATTAGTGAGTTGCAAACTGATCCTGGCATTGGGTTGCCTGATAATCTGAGTGGTGGTAGTATTGGTACTTTTACCATTGTCTGTGTCCTAAATTCACAGCATTTTATTGAAACTATGGAGGCAGTTCCATTGAAGGTACTAGCTAGGGGACCATATGAACGGTAGGTTGGTAATTGTAGCTTTACATTAAGTTCTAATGTCTGTGGAATAGGTTCACCCTTCATTACTCTATTGCAAAATGTTTGATCTCCCCGGTGTCCTTGAAGTTCTCCCTCAGTCCCTCATCTGTTTCTGTGGTATTTTGATTGGTACTACATTAAATATGTGTGTCAGTGAAAAATAATGTGGCATCTTAAAACAATAGCTTATTTTTCCGATCATAAAAAGTTGTATATTCATTACAGAAGGTTTAGAGAATACAGAAAAGTATAAAGAAGAAAATAAACACTACCTTTAATCTCCCTGCTTGGAGAAAAACACTGCTAACTTTTTGCTATATATCTTTTCAGACATTTCCCCCGTTTATGCATGTTTGGGCATACAAACTGGTATTAATATACTTAAACAATGTTTAATCTTCCTGTTTAGAAGATTGGAGTATGTCACTCTAAGTTTTATGAAGATAAAACCCAGTTGGATTAGCTTATCAATTCTATTGTTTATCTATTTCTGATTAATTTGTTTCTAATTTATCTTTATCAATTCTTTTATCCTGCTTTTTGTACATTCCTTTGTTTTTTCTTAGTTTCTTGAATAAAATTCTTTGTTTAAGTTTGTCCTTACTTGGTTAATAATGAAAGCATTTAAAGATCTAAATCTGTCCTTTATTATTATAGCTTTGGCTAGAGGAAGACAATAAAATCTAGAATTTTCTGGGATAAACTAAGTCTAATTTGGAGAAAAAGGAAAAGCATTTACATTCTCTGTAGAGAACAAGGTCCAACATGTTTTTTTTTCCTTTTTTTAAAGGTGTACAACATAGTGATTAGACATTTATATAACTTACAAAGTGATCCCCCTGATTAGTCTAGTACCCACCTGACACCATGCATAATTATTACAATATTATTGGCTATATTTCTTATGCTATACCCTAGATCCCCATGACTACTTTGTAACAACCAATTTGTACTTCTTAATCCCTTCCCGTTTTTCACCCACACCTAACCCTCTCCTATCTGGCAACCATCAAAATGTTCTCTGTATCTATGAGTTTGTTTTTGTTTTGTTTATTCATTTATTTTGTTCTTTAGATTCCACATAACAAGTGAAATCATATGACATTTAAGTACAAGGTATTTTAAATCAAGCTGTTAATTATATTATTCATGTACATGTATTTCATATCTTTATGTGTTGCTTGCTGATTGAAATGATCAAATACATAACATTAGGACAGAAAAGATTCTAGCTACTATTTTGAGGTAAGAGTCATAAGTAAAAGGTGTGAGGAGTGATGTCACATAGAATTTATTTTATATGTATCAAGGTCCTAGGTCTGTGCTTTTGTGCTGTCTTATGTGATCTGTAATGCAGTGATTATGTAACTTCTACTAATCTTCCTGTGCTTTTCTATTACTGTAGAAAAAAACAAGACCTTCTAGGCAGACTAATAGTATATTGTAGCCCCACCGCAGAATGTCAACTAATCCACCAGCAACCATGAATTCAAATGATAAGGCAGGAGGGACTCATGCCCAAAGGAAACAGAAGCAGTTGTAGCACAAAACTACAATGAAGTATATAAAGTGCTGGACCTGGAGGTAGAAAGCCTGGGCCCTCCTGGCGTGGCTAATGGTTAATTTCATGGCCTTTGGCAGGCCCATTTCCATTATCAGTGTTGCATAGAAGTGTGATGATGGAGGGATCCTGTTCTTTCTTTCAAGGGAGTGCGTTTAATATTTTGTCATTAAGGATGTCTGCTGTGGGCATTTGCTATATACCTTTCATTGAGTTATACAAGTATTTTGCTAAGAAGTGTTTTGTTTGCTTATTTAAAAAAAAGGATGGAGATTGAATTTTTCTATATCCACTGTAGATCTTATACTATAGATTTTGGTCTGACAATTAAGTTTGTGAACATATTGCAATGATGTTGCTAACTTTTTTTGATATCAGAGGGATTATTCATTATGAATTTGTACCAACTGGACAGTTAACCAGGTTTACTATTTGGAAGTGCTGAAAGGCTGCGTGAAAAAGTTAGACGACCTGAACTTTTCGCCAACAATTCATGGCTCTTGTGTCACGACAATGCACCAGCTCACACAGCTTTGTCTGTGAGGGAGTTTTTAGCCAGTAAACAAATAACTGCATTGGAACACCCTCCCAACTCACCTGATCTGGCCCCCAGTGACTTCTTTCTTTACTCAAAGATAAAGGAAATATTGAAAGGAAGACATTTTGATGATATTCAGGGCATCAAAGGTACTAAAATGACAGCTCTAATGGCCATTCCAGAATTGCTTTGAAGGGTTGACTAGACACTGGCATTGGTGCATAGCTTCCCAAGGGAAGTACTTCGAAAGTGACCGTAGTGATATTCAGCAGTGAGGTAGGTAGCACTTTTTCTAGGATGAGTTCACGAACTTAATTGTCCGACCTCATATGATCTTATAGTTTTTATGTAATAATGTTTTTTCTCCTTTAATTTGTTAATGAGGTGAATTACAATAACAGATTTTCTAATGTAGTCTAGTGTTGAATCGTCTTTGCATTCCTGGGGTATACTTTGATTCTTCTCAGTTGCCTCACTTGATATTTTTGCATAGAACTTGCAGACATAGCCACTTGAGCAGATGTCAAAGTGACTGTCGTGTTAACCACCAAGTGGACCACAGAGGATGGACCCCTTTTACCCTTGAGCTCTACATTCATCCACTCTCATTTTTGGTAGAAGGTGAATATTAGGAGAAAAGAACAAAATAGCCTATTTACAAAGAGGAAAGGCAATGCCAAACCATCCCATGATCTAAGAGATTTAGTAAATCTATATACATTTCCAGTTTAGATAAGTTACTTGAGTGATTCAGGCACTGTTAGAAGAATCTCTGAAAATCCTTAAATTGTAATTTTTTTTTTTTGGTGTGGGTTGGTCTGTTCTCATACAATAAATGGAAAATTGGTAGTATGTTTACAATAATTGCGTGAATGTTTTGTAGGCTTTTTTTTCTCTCTTGTTGCTTTGTTGTCAGCCATTTACTGGTATCTCCATTCTTTCAGCTTCTCTTATACCCACCATGTATATTTTGCTGGCAGCTTAATGTGTGATTCTATAACATACCTCTGTACAACCTTGAGGAAGGGCCTAATTCCACAGAATCCTGAAGTCCCGACCTCCTGTAAGCCACATATGCCTGCCCAAGCCAGCAAGCAGCATGTAGGCACATGGGATTATTGTTTTTCCAGGTTACAATGCAATTCAGGTGTATATATTTTTGACTTTCAAGTTTTTAGTCGTTTGGGATCTTGACTTCAAGTTAAAAAATTTTTATAAGACTTGAAACCTAGAAGTTTTAAAAGAAAATACTGATTTCCCCCCCCCTGAGATCGAAAGCTTATAGGTGATATATCCTTAGAAATTTAGTTCTTTCTGCAGTACACAGGTGTCTTTTCCAGAAGAGTAAGGCGATTATCAGGTAACACTTGCTATGAGAGGTCAGGGAAAACTAGAGGTGAAATGATCATGTGTGAGCCATATTGGTCACCAGGCCAAACTAGGGTAGCCACTAGCCACAAATGGCAAAACCAGAGAAAGATGTGGCCAGGAGATGGTTCTGTGGTCACGACTGTAGAACAGGACTCTCTGAAGGACCAAGGAGATCCTGGAACCTGGCCTACACAGCAGGTGGTCCACGAGAATGCCCAGGTGATGCTCTGGACTGTAAGGAACAGGGACCTCTGGTGTCAGTGGCCTAAGCCAGCACACGTTCACTGTACTTATGTCATCAGACGTCAGGACATAGGCAGTGGTAGCTGTGGTCCAGGGGCTGCGTCATGTCTAGGCTCTGGGCTGGCAGCCCCTGGATTCCCCCACCTTCCTGCCGAGGGTGCAGGGAACATAGCATCTTCAGCATCTCATCCCTATGGTCCCAGCAGGCAGGAGGCTTACCAGGTCCCCAGGCATCCCAGTCCTATCAGGAGAACATGTTTCCCCAGGAGCCACCTCAGCAGCTTTCCCTTTATATGTGGTTAGAACTGGGTTGCACACCCTCACCCACCCGCCCTTCTTGAAATCACAAGATCACACCCTGACTCTTGAACAAAATTGGGATTTTTTGTAAGAAAAAAAAGGAGAATGGCTTTGGGATAGAGAAGGGCACCGTTGTCACAGCCTCCAACAGGACTCCCTCCACATGTTCACTCTTCTGCACCCCTGTTCATTCTCCATGAAGTGCTCATAGGGATCTCCCAAGTGTGTGAAATGCCTTCAGCAGTGTCCCTTTGCACCAAACTCTCCACCCTGCATGAAGTCCTGGGGTCGCCTTCTGCTTACACCTCCAACCTCAGTCCCACCACCGTCCTTGCCCAGGCCTGGCCAGGCCAAGTTCTTGTCTTAACTTGCAACAGGTGAAGGAGGTGAGGGTTGTCGTTGCCAGAAGTGCTTTTGCCTCTCTTTGCTTCCCTGATCCAATCCCCATTCTTCACCTTCCTGGTCCTGTCTTAAAGTTTAGGTCTCAACTATGGTGTCACTTCTTCACAGAAGCCTTCCATTCTGTGGGACCATTGCGTTGTGGACTCAGCAGGCTATCATGTTTGGATCAGCTCAGATTACTTGTGGAAAAGCCCCTTGACCAACCCCAGCACCTCAGAGGAGCTCAGAAGTGTTGGTGAATCTCTGGTAGAGTTGAGGGAAACTTAGGGATCACTTCCCATGAATCATGGACTGGATACTGTTGGGCGAGTTGTTTAAGCGAAAACGCAGAAATGTCAGTGATCGTCAGTTCCGACAGTTTCCCCCATTTTCTCCAGTATCTTTGGCTGATGAGGATATATCAGCCCTCTTGGTGAAATAGAGCCCTATGACGTCATGCTGGGAAGAATGCATGTAAGGAGCCTGTGTGAACAGAGCTTGTCTTCCTGCGCTGCCATAGAAGTCAAGAGGCAGCCCGGGGAGGCAGCCGGGGGAAAAGCCTACAGGCTCTTCTGGAAACCTTCAGGGTGGGCCATGGCCTCAGGAAACATGCCACAGGCCCCAGCCTTGTGCAGAGCCTGAAGCCTGCTGTGCACAGGAGCTAAAGCTTAGGAAGAACCAACTATGAAGCCAGAGTGTCCATTCATCCTTTGTGAGGTCAGATATGACATGTGTTGGCATGACTGTTGGATCTCCCCCACCCCACACCCCCATAGGGCTCTGCTCTTGAAACCTTGTGAAGAGGGGTGGGAGCTCAACCTGAGGGTTTGATGAAGAGATCTGATATTTGAGTAAGGGTGGTCTTGCCAGTGGGGCCAGAACCACAGAATCTGTGCCCCACTCCCCGACCTCCCCTGTAATTCACAAGAGCAGGGCGTGGCATCTCCTGTGGACCCAATATCACCTCTACCTTTCTGGGTTTCCATGGCTGACCGCACCCCCACCCCTTCCCTTCTGAGGGACCTGTTTTTCTCTTTAGACATGGTAATACCTTTCGTGAAGCTGAGCACCATTCTCTTTCTTTAACTTGACCTTAGGACTTGTCTCTGAGCCTGGTGTCTCCCCAGCATGTGTCTCCTGGGCGAGATCTTCAGAAGGTCTCCTAGAGAGTCCCCAGAGTGAAATACAGATTTTTACCTTCTTTGAGTTTACCATAGCCATTTTTCTTTTTCTATAACAAAAGTGTAAACTAGCATATTTTCCTCTTTCTTGGCATAGAGATAGTGGAAAAAAAAGTTTGAATTTAGGCCAGTATGAATGAAACATGGCTCTTCATCACCATTATCTACTCAGAACAGGACCAAGAATTAAGCAGAAGGAGTTTTGGAGTAGCCAAGTTAGATGGAGAAACAAACACAACAAAAATAATACATTCTTACTCATGGTAAAGTTACTCAAGCAATCATTCCAAGTTTATTCATTTGCATACTATATATAATTTTAACTTTGTGACTTCTTTCATATCTTAGGTATCCAGTAAAACCTGGTGAATAAACGAATGAATGTCAGAGAAACTTGCAACAGAATTAGGAGAAAGACTGCTATAATTATATCAATATGTTAAAAAGTTCAGTTGATTGTATTTCAATAATAGGAGCTAATGTTTTAGTGCTTTATATGTGCTGGGTCCTCTTAGAGCCTTTAGATCATTTAATCTCATTTAATAATTTTATGCTGTTGATACTGTCATCTAATTTTTTTCAGTTGAGGAAACTGAGGCAGAGAATGATTATGTTATTAGGCTAATTAATTAATTGATGAAGGTCAGGATTCAAAGTTGGTTCTGACCCCAGAATTCTTACTCTTAATTACTGACTTATACTGCTTCCTGGTTACATGAAAATAAAGAAGAGATAGGAAGACATTTAAAGCAGACTTAAGGCCTCTAATACACTGTTGTCTTAAGGCCAAAGCCTTTTGGTTTGAAGAAAGCACCCTTCTAAGCCTCGATTGAATTAGGAGAATTTTACTTGATTATAACACAATAGAGAAATTTACTGTGAAAACCTGGGTCATCAAGATTCCTCCTTTTGTTTGATTTATAACCTGAATCTTGAGGGGAATGGGAGTTAACCAGGTGTGTTGGCTGGGGGTGGGGACAGTGGGAATGTTGCAGGAAGAGAATAGCAAGTTCTCAGGCCAGAAAGCTTGGCCTGGTCAAGGAAGCCATGCAAATAGTTTAGAACTGCTGGAGTACACAGGGTGCTTACCTGAAGTGGGCAGGAGGGGACTTCCAGTCAGGTAGTATGTATTTTATTCTCAAGTGGAGTCGCTGAAGACTTTTTGTTACAACTTTATGCAGTTATAATTCACATAAAGTGTACAAGTGGTGGTCTTTCATATAGTCACAGAGCTGTGCAGCCATCCCCATAATCAATTATAGAACATTTTTATCACCTCATAAAACAACCACGTCACTCCCCAGTACCCGCTCCCTCCCAGCCCCTGGCAACCACTAACCTACTTTCTGTTCCTATGGATTTGTCTGTTCTGGACATTTTGTCAAATGGGATCATATACTATGTGGGCCTTTCATGTCTGGATTCTTTCACTCAGCATAATGTTTTTGAGGTTCATTCATGTGGTAGCATGAATCAGTAATTCATCCTACTTATAGCTGATTAATATTCCATTGTGTGAATGCACCACATTTTGCTTATCCATTCATCATTTGATGGACACTTGGGTTCTTTCTACTTTTTGGTTATTTTGAATAATGTTGCCATGAACATTTGTGTGCAGATTTTTGTGTGAACGTATGTTTTCATGTCTCTTGGTTATGTGCCTAGGGGTGGAATTGCTGGGTCATATCGTAATTCCATATTTAACTCTCTGGAGAACAGCCAAGCTGTTTTCTAAAGCGGCCACACCATTTTACATTCCCACCAATAATATATGAGGGTCCCACAATATTTCCACATCCTTGCCAACACTTGTTATTTTCCATTAAAAAAATTATTATTGTAACCATCCTAGTGGGTGTTGATGTGGTGTCTCATTGTGGTTTTTTTTGTTTTTTTTTAAAGATTTTTATTGGGGAATTGGGGGGATGGGAACAGTGCTGGGGAATTGGGGGAAGGGGAACAGAGAAGTTGCTGTCCTTTTTTGTTCTTCAGTCTAGTTGTGGAGGATGTTGCTTCACTGGCCCAAGTTGGCACCATCATTGCGCTCTTCCCTGGCGAGGCAGATCAGTCGCCGGCTTCTGGACAGCCGCTCACTGCGGCTGCTGGCCGCTCACGCTGGCTGCTGGCTACATACGGTAGCCCATGGCAACCCACTGCCACAGGGACTGCAGCCTACGCCGTCGCCGGCGACTCATGGCAGCCCAGCTCCAGGTCGAGCTGTTGTTCAGCATCTTAGCTGTTGAGGGCAGTGTCACTGGCCCTCATATGTGAGATCCGAACCGGGGCCCTCTGGCATCCCAAGCGAGTTCTTAACCATCGCGCCACTCGGCCGGCCCTCATTGTGGTTTTGATCTGCTTTTCTACAGTGACTAATGATGTCATGCATTTTTTCATGTGCTTGTTGGCCATTTGTACCATGTCTTTGAAGAAATACCTATTTAGATCCTTTGCCTATTTTTTGGATTGTATTATGTTAGTATTGTTGAGTTGTAGGAGTTCTTTATATATTCTTATCAGATGCGTGATTTGCAAATATTTTCTCCCATTCTTTGGATTATCTTTTCAGTGTATATCAGTAGTGTCCTTTGAGGCACAAAAGTTTTTAATTTTGATGAAGTCCAATTTACCTTTTTTTCTTTTCTTTTATCCTGGTCACTTGTGCTTTGGGTCTGAAGAAATTTAAATGGGAGTTACAGGAGCGCATTTGTGGTTTAGAAAGATTACTTTGGCCCCAGCTAGGTGAGAAAGAATGAAGGACTGGGCTGGGGGAGTGGGGAGCGGAGCTAGGCGTTAGGCAGGACGACATGGGCTAGAAAGACATTTAGAAGGTAGGCTCGGTGGGGTTTGGTGACTTGATACTGGATGTGTGCAGGGAAGAGGGGGTTCAGTTCACTCCCAGATCTCTAGCTCTTGGGACAGAATATGTGGTTTTGCTGCTTACTAGTGAGGGATCATAGAACATGGAGCAGGTTTGAGGAGGGACCCCTGTCAACGACTGGATGGCAAACAGTGAGCCAGAAAGGATGCCCAGGCCTGCCAGTGAGGCTGCTCTCAGAACCTGCGAGGCAGCCACAAGCAGGTCCTGAGGCCAAACGTGCCTCCAGGCCCGGGAGCCACCTCTCTTCTTGCGCCTGAGGCCTCCCTCAGTATCTTTAGAAGCAGTAAAAATAGGTATCACTGGGATGTTCTCCTGCTATGCATTTTACATTGGCTGAGGTTTGCAAAGAGTGTGAAGCCCATCAGAGGAAAACATTTTGTTGAGGATGGGTAAATGGGATTCTTCATTTCTTTTTATCATCCTCTGCCCTTGTAGATCATCTAGTGGTCAAACCATCATGGCCATTTGTTCACTTCCCCTAGAGGAGAGCCAAATGTGTCTGTGGTGCCTCTGTGGCCAGCACAGGAATGCTCTATGATGTCTGCAGTGGGTGGGACTGCACCCCTAGCCCCCCCCCCCAGACTGGGGCACTCATTCCCCCAGCTGTGGGGCAGTGATGGCTGTGGACTGCCCAGCTGGAGGCCATCTCCAGGGCTTGCTCTCTGTGGGGAGGGCTGCCTTGGCCCAGGGCTTGCCCCTTCCCCAGAACAGCTGCACCAGGGGAGTCCATTGGGTAGGGGAAGGCCCACTTCATTTCAATTTGGAGCAGCTCTGAAGGGCATCCTAGGTGCGGAGCTCCCCTTGCTGTGGCTGCCTTGCAGTTCGTTCCCTTTT
Organism: Hipposideros armiger; assembly: GCF_001890085.2. NCBI lineage: Eukaryota > Metazoa > Chordata > Mammalia > Chiroptera > Hipposideridae > Hipposideros > Hipposideros armiger. The sequence continues at coordinate 3,885,757 of NW_017731411.1, read as the reverse complement.
CTGCCCATCTGGCTTCCTTCATTCCTGCAGAGCACTCCTCAACAAACTTCGCCTGTGCACATCCCCAGCTCTGCTCGTTTCCCTGAGAACCAAACCTGAGACAATGCCATTTCCTCAATTTCTGTGTCTGACAAGCCCGAGGAGAGGTTGTAACACTTGCTAAGACTGTAGCCCAGTGTACCTTAGCGCTGCTCTGCCTGTCCTTGCATCCCAAGCTCCTAGAAGGTGCGTGACAAGGCTGAGCACTGATGGAGAGTCCTGAGTGATCTCTGCTGCCATCTGCCTTTGGTGGCTGTCAGAGCACCAAGGATAGTCTCTGACCACCCCATCTCCGGGGAGGAGTAGTTCTCCCGGGAAATCCCTTTGAATCTATTTGTAATGCAATTCTGCACACCCCATTTCTAGAGAAAGTTGATTTTTGAAGATGAGAAGTGCTTGGAATGCATGAAAGGTATTTCCTTTTTTAAAGGGAAACATTGGAAATCACATTGCTGGGTGTCTGATAGTGCGATTTTTGAACTGGGGAAACTAGACTCAAAAGAACTGGCTGCAGAAAGGCTGGTGAAGCAGACGGCAACCTAGAACTCTTAACAGTCATCAGAGCATAGGGAGTTGGTCTCACCTGCTTACCTACTTGGTAAATTGGATTGTTCTTTTTAAATTGATTTCATTTCTCCCTCTTTCCATGTTAATTTGTAAAATGAATATAAAATACCTACCTGTTATTACCTAGCAAGCTCCTGTGGGAAGAAGTTGTGAAGCTTCTTAAGGGTTTTTGGTTTTGGTTTTGGTTTTTAAAATAAAAGATCTTTCTGGGATATATTGCTAAGCTTGAGACCAAATGGAAGAATGATGTGTGTCATCTGAAACAGTGTACTGATTCATAGGTTTTCCGACCCCGGCAGTCAGCAGCACAACCATTTGGTTCTTGTGATCACCACGAGCCAACACATAGGGTGGAAAGGGAGGTGGGAGCCTCTGAGGCCAGTAGCCCCAGCTGCACGCAGAGACCCTCCTCGGCACTAAACCTTTCAGTTACCTGGTTACATCCTCAGGTTTTACACATGCCCCACAGTAGTCCCAGCCAAGTAATGTGCATGTTTCTAGACTCCACGTGAGTAAGTAGCCCTGAGCCTGAAGGTCCATGACTCAAGCCGGCCAGCCCTGGGGAAAGCCAGGGTCTGACTCAGGACACAAGCCTCACGGGATGCTTTTCAAATGCTGTCAAGCTGTCTAGTATCTAAAATGCAGTGCCCCTTTTCTCCTTAAAAGTTGTCTTCTGCTTATTAAAGTAGCTGTCAGATATAAGACTTTTGGTCTTTAATATGTGTTGTAATTTCCTTGGACCTGTACTATCTTATTATCTAATATTGTGTACTCTAAGACATAAGGCAATTATGAGATAAACAATAACTTACTAAGTGCTTATCATGTGCGAGCCATGCACTGCGGCAGGCTCTTTAAGTGCATTATTTCATTTAATTGTTCAGATGAGGAAACCGAGGCAGAGAGATTAAAGAATACAGTGCTCGGTTTGGTAGAATTGGGATTTTAAAGTGGCAGTCTGGCTTTAGGTTCGCACCCTTAGCCAGTTTGATGTACTGTGGTGCAGCTTTCAAGCTTAGGACCACAACCTACAGTGACAGTATTTTATATTGTACCACAGAGCCACACAACTTTGTAACTGAAACACTAGTTTCACAGAACAATGCTCTGCCTTAACGTAGGCAGGGTACTCTGGTTCTTCCCCACGCTGGTCCTCGCTCTCTCCTTGTTCCCTCCCTCCTTCCCTCCATTCCTTTTGTACAATGATCTCCCAATTGAAAAACAGTGCAACACTGCCTTCCACTCTTAGTTCATTCATCAGCTATTCATTTGGGCCTCCCATGTGTCTGATACTGTGTAGGTACCACGGGGACAAAAGGGAGGAAAGCACACAGAGTCCCCTCCCTATAGAGCATACAGAAGGTTTTGTACATGAAATGCAGTTGGAAAAAAACTCTATTGTATATGGAAACCCCTCCAAATCCAGTAAGAAATCTATTAGGTATAAAACTTACATTACCTACTAAATATACAGCTATTTAGTAACATTAATGAAAAGACTATAGGAAAGGGGCATAGTTCATAATAATAAGATGATTATTCAGACAATAGAATGCTATGCAGCATTTCAAGTAATGACCTAGTGTGATGTGTATCAATATGGATGCATCTCAAAAATGTAGTTAAAAACAAGTTACAAAAGCATAATAAGCATAGTATAATAAGGACAAAAGCATGTTACTGTATAGTACAATGCAGTATAATACAGTACACGGCAAAAGCATAATATAGTATATCATTTGTGGAAAAATTTTATATATAAAAACCATTCAAGGAATGACCACACATGTATGTATTTAGGATAATACATATTACTCTCTAGAGTTGGAAGGAAGTTGAGGCTTTTTCAAATCTTGTTAAAGTAAAAAGATTTAGCAAATGTGCAAAATTTAACCATTGCTAAGTCTGTGGATGCATGGTTATCTCATCAGTTTTGGTGCTTTTCTGTGTGTTTTAAATGTTTAATGGTTAAAAATTGAAAAGGTGCAATGAGTTTCTGTACGCACGGTGCCATTTTTGTGTCCGGTGCATGCTTTTCCTATGTTCTGTGCCTTCAACTGGTGTTCTCTATCACATTAATGTTGTATTCCTCTAAAGAAACACTGTAACCACAAGCACTTTATGGTTAGAGAGATTTAGGGTTTGTAGGGGATGTTCCACCTTAGGGGTGTTGTTCTTGGTTGACCAGCAGAGGGCGCTGCTCCATAGCAGATGTGAGGTGAGGCAGCCACACCCAGGCAATTCTCCTGGGGCAGGACCCAGCCTCCCAGTGTGAAGTGCTGTTCCACCCAGGGAGGAAGGGGCACAGCATCCACCCATTTGTCTATTTACACATCACATTCCTCTGAATATTTATATATTATTGCCTTGGCTATTTCTGAGGCTAAGAATACAGAAATGATGCCAGGTGTGGCCTGTGCTAGAAGCTTCCTTTGCTGCTGCATCCATGAGCATATGCTGATGTGTGGGGAACTTTTTTCTGTTAAATTGACGAAGGAACCTCCTTTTTATTCTAGGTGGAAAAAGATTATTCTTACTTGAAGGAAGTATGTGAACATCAAGCAGAACAGCTGAGCAGAACCAGCCTAAAACTGCAAGAGAAAGCATCAGAGAGTGACGCGGAGATTAAAGATATGAAGGAAACCATATTTGAATTGGAAGATCAAGTGGAACAGCATCGAGCTGTCAAGTTACATAATAATCAGCTCATCAGTGAGCTAGAAAGTAAGTGAAATTCAGCCCTGGTGAAATGTGGATTGAGTGATTAGGATACAAAACCAGTGGCCTTGGGTGACTGTAGGAGGGTGTGCAAGAATGTTTATGAAAAGTCTTTCTTTTGAGTGTTCTGTACGCTCCTAGGAAGACTGGCAATTAAGAAAGAGTAATTAATCTTCTGAACTAAGTTGAAAACTGGGTGAAGAAGAAAAGGTTGTTGTACGTGAATCAACAGTGTGGGGTGATTGTGAAAAAACAGCAAACACCTTTTGGAGTTTTAGGTGTCCTGCGTGTGAACCACACTGCTGACCACACTCATCAAGCATTGACAATGTGTCGTCTTTGGGATCTGAGGGATAAAAAGATGCATGATAGGTGGTTACACTGATTCCAATAATGTGTGCTTGTGGTGTCAAGGAGTAAACAATTCCCACATGTGTCCCATTGATGATAGAATATCAAATAACTTATAAAGTTGGCCAGTTTGTTACTGAAGAGACTCCAGTATGTGGCTTATTTATGAACTCATTGTTTGCTTTGAATAGGGAAGGCATTTAAAAAGAGATTAGTTATGGTCCGGCCAAGTGGCTCAGTTGGTTAAGAGCTTGCTCAAGAGTGCGAGCTCTTAGCAACAAGGTCACCAGTTCGATTCCTGGCAGGAGCTGAGCTGCTGCTGAGCTGCCAACAGGTGGCAGGATGGTTCAGCTAAAAAAAAAAAAAAAGAGATTAGTTAAACAGTGCCTGCTTTGCCCAAAGAAGCTTTATCAAATGACTACATATAATGTGTTTTGTTTTGTAACAAAATAATTAATACACAGAGCTTTTACTGACATTAACCATTGCTAAAAATAGCATAGTCAGTTGCCTAAGAAGTTTCTCAACATGTCCAGTTCATCCTGATTATTCGTGGAATCCATATTTGCAAATTTTCCTGTTTGCCAAAATGTATTTATAACCTCAAAACCAGTACTCTCCATGCTTTCAGTTATTCACAGACATGTGCAGAGCAGTGGGTGAATCTCCCAAAGTGCATTCCCAGCTTAGGTCAAACACTGTGACACTTCACCTTCTGTTTCAGCTCCCATACTGTAAACCAGTGTCTTTTTCATGGTTTATTTAGTACCATGTTTTTTGTTTTCATTTTGTGCTTTTTGTTGGTGATTTGACTGTTTAAAATGGCCCCCAAGTGTAGTCTTGGAATGCTTTTTAGAGTCCCTAAGTGCAAAAAAGCTGTGATGTGGAAAAAATAGATGTGTTGGATAAGCTTTGTTCAAGCACGAGTTACAGTGCTGGTGGCCATGAGTTCAAAGTTAATGAATCAGCAGTGTTCATTGAATCGTTCAATGTCAACTAAAACTTCCAGAGAAAGGAAGAGGAAGTTCACCAATCTGTATATGAGACTGCTCCAGAAAGTGCCAAAGTGACATCTGTGGTGTGCGATAAAACTGTGGAAAAGATGGTAAAGCAGCTAAATTTGTGGCTTCATGTGATGACAGCCAATTAAAAACAAACAAACAAAAAAAAACAACCGTGCTGCACAGCATTGTTGTGAAGCCAAAAACCAAAGAAATTTACAGTCATGTTTCCCAGGGTTGGGAAAGTGTTTAAACCCTTCTCAGCTAGCGCTGGCTGGCTTCCATGGTTCAAAAGGCCACACGCTAGTGAAAAAAGTTAAAAACTTACAGCTCTGCAGCTCTTGAGGCAGGTTCTGCAGATCAAGAGGCTACGGAAGAATTTTTAATATACCTGTTGACTATTATGCAGGAAAAGGGTTACGTGGGCCAGCAGGGCTCCAGCACTGATGAGATGGGTGTTTTTTTACAAGGACATTGGCAAACGAACCTATATAACGCAAATAGGGCTTCATTTAACAAAAATGTGACCAGAGGATCACAGGATCTAACCCTGTATTCCCGTAGAAACAAAAGTTTAGTGTTCGCTAATTCAGTGTGCATGGCAAGTCTGTGTAACTAACACAAATAATGAGAGCTGACTCTATATTCTTGACCTTGATTAATTGGTACTGTCGGGGCTCCATTCCTCATTAGACCTGATATGTGGTAGAACTGTAGAACATGGGCATTCAATGTCAGTATCATTCAGGCTATTCTCAGTAGTTATGCTTGAGAATACAAAAAAATAGCTGCCATTGTCAGTGTGTGTTTACAAACACAGCACCCTACTTGAAAAGTATCAAGTTAAAGAAGTCCAGTTTTGTTTTGTGTTTCTTTTAGTGATATGTTGCTATTGAGAATTTGGTTGTGTTGTCCCCCAAATCTTTAAAAGTTAGCACAGACACACCAAGATAAAAGCATATAATTAAAGTCCAGAACAGATGTCAGACCTACTCCCTATGGTTGTATCATAACATATCCAAAATTGAAAAATAACACAGACCATGCACCTTTTAAGAAGCTTTTTAACTTCTGTCAGGGATATTAAGGTGTTATTAAGATGTCTTCACTAGGAGGCCCAGGGACACACAAATTCAGCCTGAGACAATCACTTCTTCCCATAAGGTCCTTGAAAGAAATGAACAGAAAAATAAAAAGTTAAGGAGAAATGCAGAAATGCTCATTCTGCAGCATTTACCCCAAACACAAATTCTCAGGCCCCATGTGCTGAATTAGAATTTCTGGGATAGGACCTGACCCTGTGGGTTCTTCTCAGAGCTTCTCTGATAATTCTCATCCATATCCTTAATGAACAACTGCTGCTCTGAAATGGATGGGAAGAAGCATTGAAGCATGAACTAGGTAATGGATCTGATCAGGTTTAAGTTGAAATGACTGAAAGTAACCTGGAGAGAACAGGAGATGGAGAGGGAGGACCTGAAGATGTCCTTAATTAGGGAGAGGTGGCCAAGTCACCCATTAGCTGTTAAAGTACACACATCATGTCCTGTCTGCCCTTGGAGGTTCCGATTTCATGGGTCAGTGCCTGGGGTCTGAACATCTGTGCTTTTGAAAAGCTTCCCAAGTGATTCTGAGGTTTAACTGTGAGTAAGAACTGTGACTCTAGGGGGTGACCGGTTAGCTCAGTTGGTTGGAGCATGGTGCTGACAGCACCAAGGTTGTTGGTTCGATCCCCGCATGGGCCACTGTGAGCTGTGCTCTCTCTAAAAGAGTCAGCTATGCCATTGTAGCATGAAATCAATGTGTAACCAATGACCATGGCTTTTCCCCAATGAAATAAAAAAAAAACAACTGTGACTCTAGAAATGGGCCTAGAGGTCACAATAGTAATATCCAGTCATGTCCCCTGTTACACAGAAGCCATCTACCTCACAGGGATAAAAGGACATTCAGGACGATGTGTGCCAATACTGGGGAGGCCGAGAGTAGTGTAATGGTGTGAGTGGCTGTGGAGGTCTCTTTCCATGGTGTGCAGCCTGTCATCTGAGGGTGTAACCTAACAGAACACCACTTGATTCCCAACTCGTCCCATTGTCTGACGTGGGAGAACCGCCTGCTCCTGGCTTCCAGTTTTCAGGGCCAAGAATGGAATTTATAGTAGGATAGATGGATTCGAAAGCCTGTTGCCAAATCTGGAGCTGCTCCTTTGCTGCCTAGCTTAACTTCTCCCAAGAGTCTTGCACCCCTTCCAGTTCCTGTCTGACTTGTTTGTTTCTAGGCAGTGTGATGAAGCTGGAGGAACAGAAATCAGATCTGGAGAGGCAGCTGAAGACTCTGACTAAGCAAATAAAGGTGAGATGCAGGTACAGCAGGGGATGGGCATCCTTTTACTGGAAGTGTCTCCCTCTCAGATTTTGAGACCTTTGAAAAATACCCTGCTTACTCTCTCTAGCCTGTTTTCTCATAGTACCGTATTTGCCGGCGTATAAGACGACTGGGCGTATAAGACGACCCCCTAACATTTCCACTCAAACTACAGAGTTTGTTATATACTCGCCGTATAAGACTACCCCCTCTTCTGCACACCTTCCACACACCAAATAAAAGGTAAAACAATATCAGATTTGATTTCAACATTTTAATTTATATTCAAATGCTTATGACATGCAGGAAAACTGTCACAAGGCTGTATGTAATCAAACATATACATAAATCGCGATTCGCGATTTTGCGCTATCATACTGGGTGTATGGTCGGCTGTGTGCGATTTTGCGAGTGTGGTAAAATCGCATAACAGCAAAATCGCATAAGCCGAGCATACACCCAGCAGCGCTGCTGATGCCTGAACGGTATGTGGAATGAAGTGAGCGGGCATCGGGAGGCCACTATGGCACGGGGCAAGCACTATGGGCAGTCTATCTGAAGTGTACCTGGCGTATAAGACGACCCCCCACTTGGAGGCATATTTTTCAGGGCCAAAAAATCGTCTTATACACCGGCAAATACGGTACATTTCCGCGGCAGGGGCTCTGGAACCACCAGTTAGTACTGGCAGTGTTGTCGGAGAGTGGGGCATTCTTGGCACAAAGTCCAGGTCCTTGGCAACTCGAGCAAAGAATTGAACGATATGCCAGAGTAAAGTACTGAAAAAGTAGTTTATCGAAGAGATAGTACATTTCAGAGTTTGGAGCGGGCCACGCGCAAAGGCGAGGCTCAAAAGGCTCAAAAAGGAAGGAAGGAGGTCAAAAAGGGAAGAAGCGGTCAAGAAGGGAGAAGGTGTCCAAAAAAAGGCAGACTTCCCAGGACTTGGAGTTTTTATCCCCTTTTTCTAGAATGCACGTGGGACCCCTTGATTGGCACCCATAATTGACAAGAGGTACAGCACAGGTGCAAGTGACTGGTCTGATATAGTTGGGTATTTCGCACCCATTTGTTTCAGGGGTAGATAGTTACAATGAAAAGAAGTTTTGGGTGGAGAGGGGAGGTCACCGGGTGGTCACATCCTGTGAGACATGCAGGAATACAGAGGCCCGATGCCTGCCTCTAACTGCCTGCCTTGTTTTCCTCTTGAGAGACGTGATCCCCATAAAATCTCTATGGGAAGCTGAGGGACAGGAGGTCTGCTTTTCTGTATCTGCTTTCTGCTGGGCAGGGGCATAGAGGAAGGGGTCTCGAGCTCCACCTAGAAGACCATGTTGGCTTCTTTGGTTGTGACTGCAATCTTGTTGGGGTGTTATCTGTATCCCCAAGGTCCCCGAATGAGGAAAAATAGATTTTAATTAATAAATCTGTTAGTTCTCCTGAAGCCTGTGGCCATTCAGCCTGTCACTCAGGTGGCGTCAATTGTCTAGGCTCAGAATGGGTTTGACATTTAGTTTACTGGCCTGGGGGATATTAGGAATTCACAGGCTTTCAAGTAGTTATCTGAGGCAGAGGGATAGGAGACTTCTAGGATTCAGGCTAGGAGCAATCTTTAGTCTAGGATTCACAAACTGGTTAGAAAAGTAATCAAAGCCAAGAGCTAAGAAACTAAAACTAGGGAGGAGACTTAACATTTCTATACTTAACATTCTTATAGGAAAGAAAACTTAAAAGTTTCTCAGTAGTGCGGTGGGGTGTCTACTCAGTTGGCCGGTAACAGCAGGAAGTAAAACTAAAGCAACTATTCAGTTTCAGGATAGAGTACTCTCATGACACAAAGGTGTCATGCCCACTTGTGCCTTTTCCGCGCCTCACTAAGTACTGCCCAGCCAGTGTTTCCTGGTGATGGGCTCTGGGGACCCTGCAGCCCCTGCCCCAGTGCCAGCCTCCATGGCATCTGACCTGGGTGTGAACTCTGGTGTTTTCAGGAGGAGACCGAGGAGTGGAGGCGGTTCCAGGCGGACCTGCAGACAGCAGTGGTGGTAGCCAATGACATCAAGTGTGAGGCCCAGCAGGAGCTGCGCATCGTGAAGAGGAAGCTGCTGGAGGAGGAGGAGAAGAACGCCAGGCTGCAGAAGGAGCTGGGGGACATGCAGGGCCTCAGCAGGTGGGTCACAGCGGAGCCATACCCCGCGAGTCTGAGGGCTCCTGCACAGTGCTTGGCTTCTCCCTCAGTCACCACGCATGGCCTTCCGTGACGCTTTTGTGTCGCTCTGTGCTGAATCTTTACCCTTTTCTAGGCTCTCTCTGCCACTGCTGCCATTGCACAACTAGGTATAGTCCATCCAGTGCCGGTCACTGCTGTTCTCTGGCCTAAGGGGACAAGAAAATTCTTCATTTACATATGTACAAAAGTTCTAGCCAGGTCTCTCCTGGGTTGAGAGACTAGATTCCGTGTCTAGGATGCTCCTTAAATCGTAGTGTTTATTAGTGCAGGGAAGTACACTTTGGCTGGCAACAGTGACACCCCTCATAGGTCCCTCTCAAGCAGCAGGAAAAGCAGGACAGGACTTCCGGGGGCATTGCCCTTAGATAAAGGACTCTCTGGCCCAGGGACATGCTTCTTTACTGGAAACACTTGTAGGCTACCTCACGAAATCCTTCAAATAACTCACTTTGTTAAAAAGGAGAGTGTGGAAAACCTACACCTGCTTGATACATGACTTTCCCTTCTGTTCTTGAGGGATGGAAATCACACAAGGTGTGGCCACAGGAAGCTTTCTTAACAGCAGAGTTTCAGAGGGAGGTATTCCCTAAGTGAGCTCAAAGTTAATTATTATTTAAAACTCAAATGATTTACAAACAAGATTATAAACAGTATTGTAGGCTTTAACTAATGCAGTGTTATCTTTCCCCAGTCAGGAATAAATGTCCTTAACTCTGAGATTCTTGGATATTAGGAAATTATCTTGAATTTTCAGTGTCTCTCAAATCCAAAATGTAGTATTTAGAAATCAGATTTAGTAGGTTCCAAATGTTGATTTGTACAGTTTGCCCTTTTTACATGCTTTCCAGGAGCAAGAAGGTTGTTTCCTGGCTAGATTCTGAGCCTTTTAGTCTGATGTGTTATCATGAATTTCATGACATTGGAAAGAGTAGATTTCTTCACAGAATTGTTTTGATTCTCTTACCAAACTTCAATCAATCCCTTATTATTGTTTTTTTGTTTGTTTGTGACTTTTACATAATACAGCCTCTAGAGAAGGATTAAGATAAGATGTGGAGCTGATTCCACAATTTACTCTTGAAAATCAAGGTCATTATTTTATAGTCACACCTGTACCCCCTGCCACAAAAGCATGTGAATTTTAAGTTAAGGAAGAAGGAGAATAGGAAAACTAGATTTCATAGTGTTCCCTATTAAAATGATTGTGAGGCCATTCTAGTTGCTTTTGTATCTGCTTTCATTTGTTCATTTGTCTTGCTTTTATAGTGTGTGTCTTGGAAGAGAAACCAAATCATAACCTGTGTTGCTTTGTTTATATGTTACTTTAAAGATAAATGGTAAAAGCAGTCTTGAGTTTGTGTGGTGGCCCTGAACAAGTTATTGTATGAGATGCTGCATTTCTTACATAGTTTCTAAGATACAGGCCCAACTATACAATTTGAACCCTGATATCATAGAAAATCTCTGCATGCGTTTTGACAATTTAGGACTCCATGTGCTCTATCCTACATCTTCAAAGTTAGGGTCATTTTTTTCTTAACACAATATGTTTCTCTTTTGATTTTCCAGTGATTTGCAAACCTACCTCCCAAACCCAGCAGTTTAATCCCTTGTCACAAAACATTTCAAATTCTAGAACTGACATCAATCCAGAACATTGCATATTACTGAAACCCTGTAGGCTTCAGTGTTTTTTGCCTATCTTTGCACTGGGCTGGACTTCAGACACCTACCGGGGCCGGTTTCTTGTCTGATTCTGCATTTCTGGGGCAAAGTGCCCCTTCCAAAGAGTTGATCATTTGAAAGTAACTACTCGCTGATGGCTCAGCCACTTCCTGAACTTACCTCATGATCAAGACTTGAAACCAGCTCATACCCTCAAAGGCCCTGAAGTGACGTAGTGTTTCCATCTTGGCTGAGTGGGCTTTTGACTGAAACTCAATTTGACTTTGACAGTCATCTAATGAGAACTCAAAAGTCATTCTTGGTTCAGGCACAGCTAAAGAACTTGCAGAAAATTCTTTGATGAGGTCCTCCAAGTACAACCGAGAGAAGGTAAGAGCATCTGAAAAGCACCTTGATTGTATCATGGGAGTAACTGATTCAGATTTTCATTTTGCATATGTGGGCATTCGAAGGAATATAATTAGGCTAGTAGGAGGGCAAGTGAAGTTAGCATTCGTTACCAAGAACTCAATAACTAAAATGAAGTGGAACATTATTTAACTTAGTATTTTAGATAATTTAAAAACTTAGCTCATTAGCGATCATCAGTCCTGTTTTGCTTTCAAAGATATTTTTATTTTGGAATCCAAAAACTGATGTTAAGATATTAAGGAAAGGGCCGGCCGAGTGGCACAGTTGGTTAAGAGCTCGCTCAAGAGTTTGAGCTCTGAGCAACAGCGGTTCGAGTCCGGCCCGAGCTGAGCAGCCGCTGAGCTGCCAACAGGTAGCAGGATGGCTCAGTTTAAAAAAAAAAAAAAAGATATTAAGGAAAATGAGGCTATAGTCTCATCTTTGCCACCTACTGGTAAGGTTTCTTCCCAGACCTACCTCCTTCCTCTCTTAGATGAGGCGATAGGAATAAGTTGCTTTTTAAAGCCCCTGTAAGCTCTGCTGTTCTCTGGGCCTCTCTCTGATGGTAGAGTCAGGAGCTCACATTGCCAGCAGTACCATCTTTCCAATGCAGTCCTTAGAACCTTTTTGACACGATGGCATTTCCATATTTTAGCCTGGACTGTGGACCTCATCTTTCTCTTCCAGAGATTTGAACAAGCCAATGTAGTTTTTATGGACCTGAAAGTGATATGTTTTACTGGACATGTACAAGTTAATGGATGAAAGGATAATGAATAACTTTTTTCAACTCTGGCTTCTTCTAATTTTGAACCATTAAGAGAAAGACATTGAAATGAAAACATCCATCGAAATTAAAACATCAAATCTTCTTCCTGGAAAGTTGAGTCCTTGGGCCTGGCAGACACAGAGAACACACATGCAGCTCGACTTAGTGATTTGATGGGCCACACACAGCCTTTCTAAAGAAAGCCATTGTTAATGAGCAATAGTATGACACAGGCTTCTCAAACAGTACTAGGAAAAGACAAATTTGCTTTTTCTCTTACTCAGAAACAGTAAAGACCATTAGTTTTAGGGTTACTTACTTGATTTTTACTGTGTATATGATGTAACACCAATAAGCACCCATGGAAAACATCTCAAAAAAGAGATCGTTAAAAACTGTAAACATCTGTGCTTAATGAACTGTATCAGCTTCTAAAACAGAATGTCTTAAGATTCAGACTGTGTTTAGCGTGTACCACTGGTTCTCTCGTTGTCACCTCTGAAGCAAGTGGCATGGCTGCTTATCACTGCGAGACTCTCTGGAATTGGCTTTTAACTCTGTGTGTGCACAAATGTGTTCTGCCCTGATGTCAGTCATGTGCCTGTGCCACCCCCTGTGTTGTTCTTAGAGCTGTAATGCATCACCGCCACTCATTGAGTATTCTGGGCGGTCACTGAAAGGGAAAGTGTGGAAGCTGGAGGTACAGACTCTTGAGTCACTAAGTTGTCTTTCCGGGTCTCTTGCTTTGATACAGCGTCCATGACTCTGGTGAAGGGGGGATCAGTTCTCATGGGGATTCCTAAGCACTTTCTGAGCAGACCTCACATTAGTACCATAGGCTGTTAAGGGGCCTATGGCATTTTATTGGGTTGTTGGAAAAGTCATGACGCATTTTTGCAACAAAAAACAGAAAAAAATACATCATGACTTTTTCGACAAAAAACAGAAAAAAATACATCATGACTTTTTCGACAGCCCAATATATGGCCATTGATGTAAAAACTGGTCTTCTGGTATCTCAACAAGCTTAATTCTTTCACTCTCATACTAATTATTTTTTTCATAGCTTAAGTTTGCCCTTAGGGCATTAGATACATAGCCTGTCATTCTAAAGAGCTCGTCTCCTTCCCTGCTCCCCAACCCCCATCTTTACAGATTGGCTTTGAAAAGTGTGGACAGGAGCTTTCCCTAGGCCTTGAGGATTTTTATGCCATAATAATAAAAGAAATCTTTTTCTTTTTTGGCCTTGACTATAGGACAGTAGAGGGAAGCACGAGCCACTCGGTAAAGTACAGAGAGCCTGATTTGTTCGTCCTGGATGTCTCCACTTCACCCACCCAGTTGTCTGGTGGTGAAGGTCTGGTGGAGGAGCCTGGCAGTAGCCTTTTGAAGCGTTTGGCATTTCCTCTGTCTGAAGACATATGACATCCAAAAAATTGGAACAATAGGAATTCAAACATGTTGGTCCTATTCTGGGTATTAGCTTTTCCCTGTGGGACAGTGTCAGCTGTAAATTCTTATATTTGTGGACTAAGATCATAAAAACCATTGCATTAAGTAACTCCTTTACCAGCCTTTCCCCTCCCATTTCTATTTTCACAGCTCCATGGTCTCTGTCAGCTAGCAGAGCATTTGATGGAAGAAAGACAGCTCAGCCCTTGCCATGATGGGAAACTACAGCCATTTCTATGTGCAAGGGGGAATAACATAGAGGAGAAATTACCTCTTTATAAAGAGCCAAATTGTCTCTTTATAGTAACATTCACTATTTCACACAGAGTCATTGCGATCAAGTCTCTTTACCTTTTTTGTACATTTTGGAATCAACTCATTACACACAGATGATCCTTCCCTCTTTTTCTTTTTCTCAGAAGATTCAGCAGTCTTTTATTTGGAGCATAAAATGAAATTGTTCTGAAAAAAAACAAAATATAAGTCTTGTGAAAAAAATTTTGACATGCAACTAGAGTGTTCAGAGAGAGCAATGGCATAGCAAACTCAGAGTGCTGGTGAATGCGACCCATGCTTTTGTGTTACTTCTTGAAGTTTATTTTCATGCTTCCTTTTGAATATAGTATCTGATAATCTTGGAATTAACACTACTTGAGGCAAAATAGGAAGCTATCTGTGTGACGTCTCATTCTGAAGAAGTTAGAAAGTTCTGCTTCCTTTATATCAAGGCTTGATCAAGTGTGTTCAAGCTGGAGTCTGCCTTCATTTCCTCATCTGAAACAAGCCACCCACTGAATTTTGGGTTGATTTCCAAAAATCTCTATTGAGCTCAACATAAGTAGATATTTGGTTGATAATAAAAGATGTAGTTAAACCAGATAAGTTTATGCAGTGACAATGCTAATTGGAATCTAACTGAAAACTAATGAACAACAACTACAACAAAAACCTCATGAATAAAACTTACCCTGGAAATTTAAAGACTTTAAATCCAGAAGCATAAAGTTCAAAGTGTGATTCTGAACTTTTGGAAGTATATACGTTTGTGAAGATCTGTATCCAGTTCAGCAGACCTCCTGTAGCTCTCATGTGAGTGTACAGTCCAGACAGCGTCAGGTCGTTGGCAGCTGCGTTATTCAGAGGATAAGACAAGAGTTACTGTCTGATCCAAGGAAAGTTAGGAACAGGAATGCTCTGTAACTCAGGAGGACGTTGTGGGGATGTCACACTGGAGAGCACTGAATCACTAGAAAAATTTCGCTTGGAAATAGAAAGAAGAGAGGTTGATGTCTTCTCCGTAAAATAGTTTAAACATTTGCTGGAACTGTCCTAGTAGGATAGAAGTTTATATACTGGGACATCTTTACCTCAGATTGAGAATTATTAGGATGATATGAAATTCATTTGCTGGGTGTTTTCTAATATAAACAATAAGAAAAGTGCAACCTCAACTTAAACTTCACAACTGTATTTGCACCCCATATTTTGATCTGTCTTTACTCTGGGGACTGTTGGATATTTTTATATGTAAGCGTTTATGAAGTGCTAAATAAATATGTTGTTATTATTTAGAAGAGTCTTTTGTCTGATTTTTTTTTAATCACTGACCACGTTTCTGCAGGGTCTTTGTATCATTTGTTCTCAATTTTCTAGTGCATATAGTTTCAGAACTTTAAAGCCATGTCAAATAGCTAGAATTTGAGGTAGAAGCAAGCTGGACTTGCAATACAAGTTGTGGATAGGAAGTTGATTTTCAATATGAATGTCATTTTTTATATGATTTCATTATTAGAACAAGAGGGCAAGGAGCAAAATTACTAATTGTGCATAAATTTTGTAAAGCAAAATTAAAGTATCAGAAAATATATCACATGGAATTTTAAGTCTAGATTTGTCTTGTTGAAATTTAAAAACAAGTAGATCGTTTGGTGATTTAATGTATTAGATTTCTTCTTAATTATGAAATATTTAGGTTTACTGGAAACAAAATAGAGAGGCATAAAGAAAAATATTAAAAATATTAACCTTTCTTCCCCTCTAGGACCACCCTGTAAGGTAATCGATGTTCACAGTGATTGCTGCATTAGAGAATATACATGCTTTTAATTTTAATATATATTGCCAGATCACTTACCTAAGATTTGGGACATTTTACTTTTAATGAGAGTGCCTCTTAATACACAGCCTTTGTAGCTGCAGATAGTATTAATCTTAATTTTTGCCAATAGAGTAAGCAAAAATGATATCTCATTAGTGCTTCAATTTGCATTTCCCTGAGCATATTTTTATATGTTAACTATTTACATTTTCTCTTTTGAGAATTGCTAGTTTAGCACTTGAGCTGATTGTTTTTCTCTTATCAGTTTATATAGTACTTTATTTGGGACATATGTTTATCCCAGTATATTTTCGGTGTTTTGGCTTTATCATCTTTGTCATGGAAATTTTTTTATTACTATGTAATACAACTGTTAGTATTTTCCTTTACTGCTTCTGGGTGTTTAGTTTTTGTTTAAGATTTTCCCCTACCTGATCTTGTACAAATAGGCTATTCCATTTTATTTATCTGTTTCCTCTGTCTCTCTGTCTCTCCCCGCCCCCCCCCCCACACACACACGATCCTCTTATTTTATTCAGTCTGATGTGAGGTATGGGTCTTTTTCTTCCATGTGACAGTCAGCCATGCCAGCATCATTTATTACCAAAACCATCCTCTGCCCACTGACTTGAAATTCCACCTTTACATTGTTTGTTTTGAATATAGAGACTTTCCAGTGTGCCCTCATTTCTTTTTCTCTTTAGCTGGTTCTGCTTTAAAATATTTTAGTGGGATTATTAGATTGCTGATATCATTTTTCAAATTCATCCTTTTATTTTAAGTTGTCACCTTTCATATATTATATTATTTTCTTGAATTTTATTGTGTTCTCAAGGCTGATGTTATCAAGTGTCCGATTCTATTTCCTGTCATAAATTTACAAATGTCTTCTCCCTTGAGTGCAGTTATTCTATTAATTTTATGTTATGAAATATATTAATAGGTCAGGGAATGTTTTAACCTATCATTTATTTTGCTTAAATAAAGTGTAACAGGGCCTGACATGTGCCCAAGATCAGTGTCTGTAGACTCTGTTTAGACCTATCCTCACTTTGCCTAAATACTTTTAAATATATTCTTGGATCTTAAACTAAAAGGAAGGCTTGCTTTTTAAAGTAAATTTATGTTAACATATCAGAGACACAGAAGCTCAAACAGAGTACAGAGGAATGGGTGCCTAATGGGAGAAATTCATGAGTCCAATTTCTTCTCTGGTGAAACTGGACCATGGGAGCCAGCTTTCCAGGCCTAGTTTTGCTTGGCCCATTTTAAGTATGTGCTGTGGCTTTTCCTGATCTGCCAATTTTTGCTGCTATCATTTGTGCCTGGGATAAATCATCCCTGGCCTCCTCAGACAGTCATATTTAATGTCATTGATCCTTTGCAGGAACAATGCTCTGCATGCTCTTTGGGCATCCTGTGCTCCTTCCAGCCCACTTGCCCACTTGCCCACTTAATATAGGTGATATTAGCAGGGTTTTCCCATATCTTTATTTTCTTTGAAAAGGAATTGGGGATAAACCTGTAGTATTTTCTTTCTATTCTCCTCCTCCCCCTTATTCTTTATGTAGCAGAAATTCTTCAGTCTAAGGCAAGTGAATGATATCTTTTTGTAGTTTCCAGTACTGATGCAGGATTTTTGTGATACGTTTCTTTGTTTCTTACTGTTGGAATTTTGAGATTAAGATGCTTATGTTCAAATCACCATCTTACCCTGTTTGTTTTTATTGCCATCTGTATGCTGATATTGAAATTCAAAAGTGAAACTCAGAAGACACTGTTTGACACCTGAGAGACAGAATACTTACTATTTTCTGTCTCACTCTAGAGCTACAAACTCCTTTTAGATTTGCTTTGTGCATAACAATAAGAAATATTTTGATAAAATAACATTTCAGGTAAGGGTGTAGAATGAGTAAAGGCACAAAGTCAGGACATTAAAAAACAAAAACAAACAAACAAAAAACTCAGACCTTCAGTCCGAAAGCTGGATGGTGCAGGGGAGTCTTAGGATGGAAGTGTGTGTAGTACCCGGAAAGGCCTGGAGCTGGGCTTCATTCAGCTTGGGAAAGAGCTGTTGTGAGCATGTGATTGACATGACTGGTCTGCTTTACAAACATTAATCTGCCAATTGTGAAGGTAGCAGTGGCATAATGTGATGTTTTCCAAATGTAGTTAACCTGTGAATACTTTAACCCTCCGTCGGGCACAACTGATCTCAGATTCATTGCACACCAATTTTCAAATATGAAATATGTCTTTACCGTACTAAGTCACAAACATGACTGGCGATAGGTTACAGTAAAGGGGGAAGATACGAAAGTGATGAGTCACAATACTTAACTGTTAGATATTTGAAAATTTGTGTGCAATGAATCTGTGAGATCAGTTGTGCCCAACAGAGGGTTAAAAAGAATTACGTACAAGAGCTCACACGTTCTTGGATCAAAATACTCAACAGTGCAAAGTGGGCGTCCTGTCTGATGAACTAAGTGCTGTAGAAAAATCAACATTTGCAGACCCTGTTCTATAACTGAACAAGGAAAGCAATGAATTAGATTACATAATGTTTTTAAAAATTACCAAAAAATAAATTACAGACATGTGCATAATATGTTTAAATTATAATGAAAGATATGTAAGGTAGACCAGCAGTCAGTGAGCAGGTGACATGGTCCCTGGGAATTCTGCCCTATGTTTGTGCATTTGTCAATTCACCTACAATTGTCTGTCATTCTTAGGTATGGGTTGCCACTTTCTAAGCATATTATCTCATTAAAATAAGAGCAATGAAATTAATATTAGTAGTATTTTTCTTAAATATATGTTAAATACATTTTAACTAGAAATGCCATCAGCATTTTTTTTTAGAACCCTTGTATGCCTATCATAGGACACCATGCAGAATCAAAAATTTGAGAAAGGCATGGTCAAACGGAGCTGGATTTCCATACCAGAGTCACCATTTGTGAGCCAAGTGACCTTTGTCAAATTTTTCATCTAAAGTAACAGTTTTTGTGGAAAATTCAATTAGATAATGTTTTTAAGACACATGATACTTACTGTGAAGTGATATCATACACATATTCCTGTGGGAATTATTCATTATCATAGTTTTACAAGCTGGGAGCAGAAGGAAAACATGCCTTATGTTTGTTGTTGTTTTAAACATGGCCTCTAAGCACAAGGCAGCTCTTTCATCTGAGATGCATCTGAAGAAAGAGCAAACTATTAAATGCTGTAGGAAAAACGAATGCATTAGGTTTACTGAAAGACGGTACGTTTGTATTCAGTTGTATTTACAAAACCATATAAGATATATGTATTTTTGGGTGATTTGGATTGACCTTAGAACCTAATATTTGTCTTAGGAGGTAATAGCCAGTCTTGCGCAAATGTTTACCTGATAGTGGTACCTTGCAGTTTTTCCTTTATTTAATGAATTTGCTACAATACACCTGCTTATGCGCTTAAACATTTTTTAATAACCTTTATAGAACACAGAGTTCTTATTCTCCCTAGGAAGAGAGGAAATGTAATACAGTTGACCCTTAAATAACATGAGGGTTGGGGCACTGACCCCCTGCACAGTCGAAAAACCACTTATAAGTTTTGACACACACCCCCCAAACTTAACTAATAATAGCTTACTGTTAACTGGAAGCCTTACTGATAACATAAACAGTCAACACATATTTTGTATGTTATATGTATTACATACTGTATTCTTACAATAAAGTAGGCTAGAGAAAAGAAAATATTAAGGAAATCGTTAAGGAAGAGAAAATACATTTTTTTCTCTGTACTTACTGTACATATTTATTGAAAAAAATGAATGTATAGGTAGACCGACGTGGTTCAAACCCATGTTGTTCAAGGGTCAACTGTACTTCATTTATTGCTGGGGTTGTTACTGGTCGGTCCTAAACAATTCTAAGACAGGCTGGTATAAGGAATTTCAAGCGTGTTTATGATTAAAGTACTAATAAAACCAATAGCACTCTTAATAACTGTTTGCCATGGTTATTCAATGCAGTGTTTGTTTTGTACACACACACACACACACATACCACTGTTATATAACATAAGTGAGGATTTAGTAGCGTCTCTAATCTTAAACAACTTGCAGCGTTTTCTCATACTGATTCTTATTGTTCTAGCCAAGCGGACTGATCATTTGAAATGTTGTATTTGGCTATCTGACGAGATCGGGTGTGTTCAGGGTGGTATGGCCGTAAACTGTCTTGGGCTATCTGTGAAAGCAGGAGGACTGGGAATTGGTTCCTGTAATCTTGCAATTTTCTTATGAAGTCTAAATGAGTCTTCTTATTTATCATTTGATGTTTTGAATCACAGAGAAACTTAGATAATGGAAGGGAATAAGTCAGTAGAATGTAGGAGTCTCCATTTTATTCTTAATAAATTATCAAGGAACGAAATGAAAATTAACTTTTAAAAATTATCTTCCTTTGAGGAGTGCCCTGTTTCTACAAGGCCCTTTGATAGCAAGTTATTTAAATGGACTGGTAAGCAGGTGGCCTGCCTTATTTATTTCTAACCTTCCTGAGAATGGCTGGGACAGAAGTAGATACTTTTTCTGCTCATACATAACCTGACTTTATTCTCTTTCTGTATATACACTTCCTAATTTTATACTATGTAACACAATGGGGAGAATACAAAAACCAAGCCCATTCAATTAAAAAAAATTTTTTTAAACCCACCCTCCTACCAGTTCCTGAATGTCTAATATTTTCTTCCAAAGAAGTCATCAGTTTACTGATTTTTTTTTTCACTCAAAAGAAGGGACTGTGGAGACAAGAGTGCAGAGCAGTGTGATTTAAGTGTTGTAAGTTCTGTTTCACTTAAACTTGTTCTATTCATGTTGATTACAGATCAGCAAAAGCTTTGAGAATTAAGGACAAGTAAATTCAACCGCAGAAGCTTGTGAGTAGCAGGTTAATTTAAAAAAGATTAGTAAATAAATATTTTAAACTTCCACTGGCCTTATTAAAATATATTGCCAGAAATATTCTGTTTGAGCCATTCTCATAAATTAGTCATCTTCTTGCAAAACAGCTGTGGCAATTTGATACAATAAAAAGAGCAGTGACTTAAAAATCAGAAGATTGGGAGATCTTGTCTTGGCTCATTCACAGGGAGATTAAATGACATGCTAAAGTCCCCTAGATGAGGAAGCCCTGCATGGGAGGACTGAATCACATGATCTGTCTTTAAAAGACTCTTTTATGAATCTACACGAATTTACAAACCACAGTAAGAACTTAGCAGGGAAGTTTGGGTGAGAGTAGAAGCTTTGCCCATACAGAGTTGCCATGTTACTTATTCTAGAATACTATTACCATGCTCGCCCTTGGAAGGCAAACTATGCGTTGGAATTCTGTTGTGCTTAATAGATCGTAGTCTAGTTGGTTTAAGCGGAAAAGTATTACGTGGCTTGCAGGATTGTTGGCAGGGCTGAAGAAACAGATCTAGGCTGAGCTTCCAGGAACGACTCCCAAAGTTACAACACAGTACTGGGCTATCTGGGGAGCTGCCTCTGCCATGAGCAGGAGCCTTAAAATTGGGGAGCCGCCTGCCCAGTTGGGACACTACCACAGTTAGGAGGAGCATCTCGCCTCTACTACAGACTGTTTCGGCAATAGTGAATGCCTTGTACCCCGCCTCCCTTCCCGGACTCAGATCCCGCCCCAGTTCCTGCCCACGTCTTTTCTTATTGGTGGAACCTGAATCACATCTGAAATTCTAGTTGCAGGGAAGCCCTGAGCTGTCATCTTTCCAACCTCCGCATTCCAGATGGGGGTTGGAATACACACTGGCAAGCCAAACCATTGTATTCACCATGGACAGCAAACTATTATGATAAATAACATTTGTGGATTTTTGTTTTATGGGTTTTTTTTTTACAATTTGAAGAGTAGAATCATGTCCTTTTTATTTAGAGTTCATGTCATTCTACATATAAAAATACTGTTTCTGTCCATTCCCAAGAAAACATCTCTGATAAAAATTGAGAGCAGCACCTACATTATTTCCTGAAGATGCAAAGCTGATACAGAAAACAGGATTTTAAATTTGGGAGTCGCCTTCCAGATTGATTTTCTCCACACTGGTTCTGTTTCCATCCATGTCTTTCCCCTCATGAAACATCCTCCACCTTTTCAATTTTATTTGCTCTTTACCATGCAGACCTGTGCATGAAGAGCCCGAGCCCCCTGAGGTCGATACTCCTGGCCGGTGGCATGGTGTCTATGTGAACAGAGCATCGCCAACACCTTCCGAGTCTGCAACCACTGTTAAGTCCCTTATCAAGTCATTTGACTTGGGACGCTCAGGTATTTAAGCATTTCGTTTTATAAGCAAAGCTCAGGTTCAAACCATGGCCCCAGATAGCAAGGCTGTTCCCTGCTGTATACTGGCCCAAATTGATGCAACCACAAGGGTTCTCTCTAGATCATTCCACATGCAGCCACTGTACACAGAGACTGGCTGCAGCCTGGGTGGAAGCTTCAGTGAGATGATGATGGGGAGTCTGGTCCATGTATTATACAATCTCCTTTTTCTTCACCTTCTCCTTGCCTCCATTTTCTGCCTTGTCACCATCCTTTTCAGTCTCTATATTCATTAGATTAAGGTCCCTACTATCTGCCTTCTTACTGTCTTATGAGAATTAGCAGGGTCAGTCAGAGGCTTCATCTCCCAGGAATTGAGGTGCTGAGCCCGCATTCTCCTCTCTTGTTGGTACCTCTGGTCTCCCTTATCTTGCAGTGTGCGGAGAGACTTGTCTCTACCTGGTCTCGTCTTGTGTGTGACTACCTGTGCTGGTCTGTCATTCTTGATCTTGGTACAGTGCCACTTTTTCTGGAAATGTCTGGTTGACTCACAAGTCACCTTTATTCACTGTTATCTAATATATGAGAAAAGTTCATACCTTTATGCACATAAATGTATAATAGTAAATAGAAGAAAACGAATGTATTTATTCAAAATAACAATGTATTTCTTCCCTTGACTACAACAAATATGCTTGTTGTATTGCAAGGCTGTAGTAATAGCTAACCTTAGGATATGCCTGGTTTTCTCTGCTAAAATAGTTTTCAGCTAATTTAGATTAAGATTAGACTACAAATATTGAAAAATATGGAATTCTAGTGACTACATTCAGTCTATGAAGATAGGAAATGAATTAACAATGATGGTTTGTGTAAGAATTTTCCTGTTCCTTAGACTAAACGAGCAAACAAAACAGAAATAGACTCAAGATACAGGGGAAAAAAACAACAACTGATGGTTGCTAGATTGGAGAGGAGTTGGAGGGTGGAGGAGAAGGTAAAGGGATTAGAAAGTACAAATTGGTAGTCACAATATAGTCAATGGGATGTGAAATACTGTATGGGGAATATAATCAATAATGTTGTAAGATTATGTAGGGTACCAGATGGGTACTGGACTTATTGGTAGGATCACTTCATCGATTGTGTAGATGCCTGACCACTGCACTGTACACCTGAAGCTGTAGTAGAATAATACTGAATGTCAACTATAATTAAATACACACACACACACACACACATACACACAGAAGGTGCCAAAAAAATGTATACACATTTTAAGAAAGGAAAAAGCTGTATTAAAATTGTAATACTCAATATTTACCAATAATGAAAGATGAATACAAGTCACCTTTGACTTCTGCAATTACAAGAGGTGCTCAATGGGGCCAGCTGAGTGGCTCAGTTGGTTAAGAGCTCACTCAAGAGTGTGTGCTCTGAGCAACAGGGTCACTGGTTCGATTCCAGGCCTGAGCTGAGTTGCCAACAGGTAGCAGGATGGCTCAGCTAAAAAAAATTTTTTTTAATAAATAAACAAATAAACAAGAGGTGCTCAAAGTGGTTACTATCAGCATCCAGACACTTCTGATTATAGTGAACTACTGCTTGAGCAACGTTGACCAAAGTGTCCACTTGTTTCATGAGGTATGCCATTTCAATTTCTTCCCAAAGTACCACCAGTGTAGCCAGTTTTCTACGGTACACCACATCCTTTAAGGTCCCCCATAGGTAGAAGTCAAGGAGTGTTAAATCAGGAGAATGTTCTCGAATTTCAAATGCCACTTCAAAATGATCTTAACGCTCCTCGAATGAGTCGTGCTTCCGTCATTTTATTTCACTGTCCTGCCTGTTGCATGTTGACACCAGCATTCATTTGATTAACAAAAATCTTTTGAGTGAATGTCATAGTACACATTGCTACAGTAACCCAATTCAACTTCAAAAAGGAATACATAGATAACATCTCTTAAAATGTGTATACATGTTTTTTGTACCCCTGGTGTATATATATTCATGGGATGTAAAGTACAGCATACGGGGAAAAAAATAAGAAAAAAAAAAAAGAATTTTCCTGTTCTTTATTGCCATAGGTAGCTGGGTAAATGTAACACTTTAAAGCATCACAGGATACTTTTTTAGTCACCAAAAAAGTAACAAATGTCACTTACTATTGTAAACTGAACATATAAATGTTCCCGTCTCTTTTCTTGGCAGGTGGAGCTGGACAGAATATTCCTGTTCATAAGGCCCCCAGAAGCCCCCTGAGTGGCATACCAGTGAGGACTGCCCCTGCTGTAGCGGTTTCTCCAATGCAGGTAATCAGAAGAGCCTTGCATGTATGGATGGGGTCAGTGTCACCATGTTATAACAGTGTCCTCTACACAAGCACAAAGGGAAGTGAAAACCCACTAATTTACTTTTTGAGGCACATCGAACACCATTTTTAATAAACCTAAAATAGTTCAACTTTGATTAAAAATTACACTTTGATGCCTAATGAAGATCCAGAAGAGTAAACACTGTAAACTTCATACAATTTTAGTAACTTTCGTTGTTTCCCACAAGATGACACTTTTGAAGTTATCAGTTAAACGAAGATTGTAATTTTTCCTAGAAATGCACATTGAATTAGATGTTTTTCTCAAAGAATTGTTTTTTTAAAAAAATACCCCCAGAGAGAGAGAATGTTTACAACTTATAAATTCTTCAAGTTCATTGGATGCAACCTGTTACCTTCACCGTCTTCTGAAGGTTTTAGATGAAAGCTTCTTGGCATTTTGTAAGACCAGGGCTTTGATGTTATTAATAATATTCTGCATATTGCTTCTCCTGAGATTGATGTTGTTATTAATAAGTGTCATTTTCTGGTGTCCTTTGTAGCTGTGTATATTGTTTGGGAATCTCTTAAGTTTACTGTTTTGCCCTTAAAGGTATCTTCCACTGCCTTATATGTAAAACCAAATAAAACAATTATTTATTTTATAATAATCAAATTTATTTAATAAAGCAGAAACAGGTCATGCTTCATTTTTACTTATATTTATTGAGCTATAAATACTAGTTTGCTGTAAATATTTAACAACTGGCTCTTTGCGGGGGGGGGGGACCCTGATTTGTAGTTTGCCAGTTTCTGTGGTGTAAATACTCCCACCATTGTTTATTTCAAGCTATCTCCATGACATCAGTGAACATGGAGTTGAGATGTGCATTATATAGCATTTCTACAGTACAGAGACAGTAGGTATGAATTACCTCCATAGTAAACTGTAGTAAAATAATTAGGAAGCAGTGAGTTTTGAGTATTTATTACTTTTGCTTTTAATAAGTTCAATTTTAATAGTGGCTGTGTTTATCAGTTAGCTTGCAAAATTCCTGAAGATTTAGCAATTGGCCCTTATTTATTTATTTATTTATTTATTTAGGCCCTTATTTACAAGCAGGGACACACCAGCTGCAGCACACAACTGGCTGTAACTCATGTACAGTAAAGTACACACCTCTTAAATATGTCACTTGAATGTTTCCATCTGTATACACCTGTGCAACCAAAACCAAGATGGCATTTCCATCAGCTCAAAAGGCCCTCTCATGCCATCCCCAATATATAACCCCTTAGGAGTAACCATTATTCTGACTCTATTACTGTAGGTTAGTTTTGTGTCATTTTGGACTTCATTTAAGTAGGATCATAAAGTATCTTTTGTGACTGGACTGGTTTGCTCAACATTATTTAATCTGTGAGATTCATTTATTCATATTGTTGTATCAATTTGTTCTTTTTCATTGCTGTATAGTGTTCCTTTGTAGAAATATACCACAGTGTATCTATTCTACTGATGGTTGACTTTTGGAGTATTGTGTTGATTTTTAAATTATCTTTTCTGAAAAATTTCAGTTTAAAAAGGAAAAAGTTCAAAATCTCCCTTGCTTCTTAACCCCAGATATAACCACTGTCTAAGGCTTATTGTGTATCCTTATAGATATTTTTCTGTATCATAAAGGTGTGTGTGTGTGTGTGTGTGTGTGTGTGTGAAAGGAGAGAAAGTTTTATAAATTGAATCACACTATATATTATTCAGACACTGTTTTCTTTCACTTTTTCATTGTAATGTAATCCATGAGGGCAGGGATTTTTATCTGTTTTGCTTGCTATTATATTTGTTGTCTAGAACAGTGGCTAACACAGAGACATGTAGTAGAAGCTCAGTAAATATTGGTTGAATGAATGAAGGAATATATCAGAGACATCTTTAAATGTCAGCATTTGGAGAAATAGTTCATTTTAAGGCTACATCATATGTAGTGATTTATTTAACTACTCTATTGATGGGCATTTAGGTGTTTTAGATTAAACTTATTACAAAAACTATACAGTGAAACTTTTTTTACAAATAACATTCTACAGGTTCATCCATATCGTAGCAAGTGACAGGATTGCTTCTTTCTTAAGACTAAAAATATTTCATTGTGTGTAAATGCCACATTTTCTTTATTCATGCATCTGTTGATGGATATTCAGATTGTTTCCATCTCTTGGCTCTTGTGAATAATGCTGCAGTGAACATGGCCATGCAGGTATCTCTTCAAGATCCTGTGTTCAGTTCTTTTGGATAAATACCCAGGAGTGGGATTGCTGGGTCATACTGGTGTTCTATTTTTAAATTTTTGTGGAACCTCCCTACTGTTTTTCATAGTGACTACACCATTTTACATACCCACCAACAGTGTACAAGGGTTCCAATTTTTCCACATCCTCACCAATACTTGTTATTTTCTGGGGTTGTATTGTTGTTGTTGTTATTTTCTAATGACAATCCTGACAGGTGTGAGATGATATCTCATTGTAGTTTTGGTTTACATTTTCCTGATGATTAGTGATGTTGAATATCTTTTCATGTACCTGTATGTGTACATGAATATTACCAGGAAAAACCAGTATTTTTACACATATCCTTGACTATACATAGAATATTCCAGGAAGATACTCATAAAGCTGATTAATAATGATTACCCTCCTGGAAAAACACTGGGAGATGGGAGTGAAAGGGTAACTTTCTTTTCACTATATGTCCTTTCTGTTCCTTTTGAGGATTGTGCCAGTTGAGTTTATTATCTATATAAATAAATTAGTGGCTTTAAAAGCTCTAAGGAGCCTGAGAACTGTTGTACATTCACACATGCACACTTGTTTGTGCTGGACCTGATGTCACAAAGTCACCTATGCTGGTGTGCCCTTTGGTTTTTTAGAGGCATTCAACTTACACCAGTGTTCGGCCAGCCAGCAAAGGAGCGACTCAGCGCTTGGATCTTCCTGACCTTCCCCTCTCAGGTAAATCACCTTAAATATGAAGTACTTTGACTTACTTTTTTGTGGGGTTAACTTTTCGTCTTTTCTTTGCATGAAACTAAGCTTAGAAAAATAATCAGTGGCATTTATTCCAATCGATTTCAGACTCTAAATGTATGTTATTATGCACATTAGATCCTAACCATCTCCTGCTAGTTGCACTTCTCAGTGTGCATGTGTTGGGGAGAAACGTTAAACTTTGGGGGGTTTTTTGTTTGTTTTTTCCTGAATCTCAGGAGACTATCTTAAAATCTTTAAAAGTATTTTAAGAAAAAAAGTCATATCCAATTCTGAAGATCTGTTAATTCTATAACTCCTAAAATATGCCTGTTTTGAGATATCTTTGTCTTTGAGTGTAATCCTCTTCCTGTTGTTATACATATATTTTTAAAATTCACATCTTTATGATGAAGTGGTCGTTGTAATATGCAGCCCTCACAGTGTCACATTTTTTGCTCCTGTGCTGAAAGCTAATGAAAGGAGTGGTTAAGGAGGGAACTGCTTGGATTTGAATCTTGGCACTGCCACCTGCAGTCTGGCTTTGGCCCAGTTATTCTACCCTCTGTACTGTGGTTCCCTCAGCTCTAAAACAGAAATAATGGTGTCTACCTCACAGGATTGCTTCCAGGGTTGAGTGGACATGGCCTGGGGTTAAGTGAGCGCTGTAGAAGTCTTGGCTGTTGTCACCTTATCCACAGTTCACATGCCAAAACAAAGAAACATTAGAATGTTAGGATCGTCCAGAATACATTCCTCAGTGATTTATGTGTATGTCTGTGTGGTCACTGTCACGATGAAACAAAAAAGATAAAAAACACCAAATGATTATTTACTGGTGCCTATAAGAAGGGAGAGAAAGCCAAAAATCTAGATTGCATGCATAGATAGAAGTCCTTTGTTTTTAAGTATAAGACAAACTTTATATAACTTGGTGTGATTAAAAAGAAATTCCCACTGAACTCCTTTTAGATTATGGTCAAACAGTGTCAAGTTTATTCTTAAAATAGTTTCTGTGAGAAGTGTCACTCTTTGATTATAAATTTTTTTTACCTTACTACTTTAATTTTTTCCCTTCCAAATTTTGTTATCTTTTTCATGGAATTAATAAGGATTTTAGACTTAGATGAACACTGACACTGAGAGCTTAAAGATTATGTGGGCCTATTCCCTGTAGTTTACATGTGACAGATTCATGCACTAAAGAGACTAAATGATTTACAATGGCCACGCTGATTTTAAAAAGCTCTGGGACCAGGGTAGGATTTTTCCTGATTCTTTCTTCCCTGTGGCCTTTTTGCCATGAGGCTGCTGATTGCTCTGATTAGCAGCTTCATAAATAAAGGTTTACAAAGGACTTCAAGTCATAGTAATGACCTTTAGGAAGAAGGAAATGGTGTCCAAAGACCAGTGGGTGTCTAAGGTCAGGAGAATAAGAAAAAACAAAGCAGGGTTAAGCAAGTCCCTAGACCAGGTCGTTCTCTAGTGACACTTTAGTAAAAATGGAGGGAAGGTCAAAACAGAGTATTGAAAACCTGCCTGATTTGTGTTCTCCACACGTACTCTATAGTGTAAAAGAGGGAATAACTTGATTATATATATGCATAGCACTGTGCATCTAAGCGAGCTTTTTCTTTTTTAATTGTGGTAAAATACCTATCATAAAATTTATTGTAATCATTTTCAAGTGTAATAAGTGAGCTTTTGGGCATAATACTTGTGTCTTCTCTGTTCCTCCAGCTTTAAAAGTTCCTTTTGTAAAAAACACAGTTACTGATGAGATAATGGTCAACTATAAAAAGGGGCATGCTGTAAAATAAAGGGAGACACTTCTCTTCTTGGAAAAAAAAAAGTTCCTTTTGTATAGAGAAACTATTCTTTTAATTGACAAGGTAAACACTGAGCTGAGACCACAATAGCTATTGCCCTGAAGTAAATAGTTCATTGTGGACACCACCAGCTTTGCCCCACCAGGCACCTGTCTACTGGATGATTCTATTTACACGGTGAAAATTGCTTGCTTTCAGACTCGCCTTGCCAACATTGAGGTCATCAGAAGCTGCAGAATGGGATTAATGCACTGTTTTTGTTGTTCTTTTTAGTGATGTAAACACTGTTTTTCTCTGCCCTTCCAAGCTAATTAGCCTCACTCTCAATTTTACTACCCATAATTGGTGGCTATTAGCTGTAAAAGTATTGTTTTCTTTTATGACTATTTATGGTATCCCAGGATGTGACTGGGCTCAGCCTGTCGACCTGTTGTGTGACATTGAGCAAGAGACTTAATCACTTAATTCTCTGAGCTCCTGCTCCCTCTGTGAATGCAAACTAGACAATCTACCCATTTTCTCCCATTCGATACTTTTGTAGTCCATTAAGAAACATCTTCTGGAGGATCCAAGCTGTTGCATTACCTGTTTTGACTCAGACTAATATGACAGCAGAGAGGAGCCTTGAAAGAATTATTTTTAATTATTTTTAGTGAGCCAGGGCCTATGTTTGGAATAGCATTTTCTCTTGTAAAATAGTTATCATTCTTGGTTCCCCACTTTTGCCTGCTGCCATCTGTGACCTGATAATCACATTAGGCATCTTCCTGCCAGCTCTCTCTCAGATGCCCATCGATAAAAACAAAGTACTTGACTTGAGGACTGGGCTGGCTTCGTGGGCATGCAGGTTGGGCAGTTGGCACAGGGCTCTTCAGAACGACTTGGGTTCAGTGATCTGGTGCCATCTTGAAATTCATAATAATTTTCGGCATTAGTTCCTTTGAATTATGTAGTCAGCCCTGCCTGGAGAATCCTTTCTAGAAAACACCATGCCCCTAAATGCACCATGCATTTTAATCCACAAACTATACCTATATATATATATATATATTATCTATTTGTATTAGAACATAAAATGAAAATTGTATTGTACTTGAGCGAAAAAGCGTGATGACCAGTCAAATTATGTTGTTGTTCACACAGATCTTCTAAAGGGAAGGGCTGAGGACCTGAAACCAGACCCTTATCTCCGTAAGAGTCCCTCTCTTGAGTCACTGAGCAGACCACCCTCTCTGAGCTTCGGGAACACTAGACTGCTGAGCGCTTCTACTGGGGGCCTGAAACCACAAAGCAAACTCAGGTATCATGTTTTCAACAGTGATAAATCAGAAAAGCACTGGACTGATAACCTTGTATCCTTCCTTCTGTTTTATCCCATACAGTCAATTTACTTCTACAAATATTTCCTGAATGAAAATAATTAAGACACAGTACCTGCCTTCAACAAGAGAGGAAGGCACTGGACAGAAGTACTGTGCAAAGTGAAATAAAGGGGTACTGAAAAAGAAGTATAAGCAGAGTATTTGGGTGCCTGTTGATTGGATCAAGAAGTGTGGAGAAAGGAAGTGGCATTTTTTTTTAAAGATTTTATTGGGGAATTGGGGGAGGGGAACAGACAAGTTGCTGTCCTTTTGTTCTTCAGTCTAGTTGTGGAGGACGTTGCTTCACTGGCCCATGTTGGTATTATCATTGCGCTCTTCCTGGCTGAGGCAGTCGCTCACTGGCCATTGGATGGATGGCCGCTCACGGTGGCTCATGGCAGCTCACGCCAGCTGCCGGCCAGCCCCACTGCAGCCTACGCCGTTGGCTGCAACTCACGGCAGCCCAGCTCCAGGTCGAGCTATTGTTCACCATCTTAGCTGTAGAGGGCGCAGTGTCACTGGCCCACATGTGGGATCCTAACTGGGACCATGCTGCTCGGAGCTGGTGTCCCAAGCCAACTCCTAACCAACGCGCCACTCGGCCAGCCCGGCATTTTTTTTTTTTTTTAAGATTTTTATTGGGGAATTGGGGACGGAAACAGTGCTGGGTAACTGGGGAAGGGGAACATTGTGTTTTCCCAGGACCCATCAGCTCCAAGTCAAGTTGTTGTCCTTCAGTCTTAGTTGTGGAGGGTGCAAGCTCAGCTCTAAGTCCAGTCGCCGCTTTCAACCTAGTTACGGGAGAGAGGGGGGTGGGGGTGTAGTCCACCATTCCCCGCGGGAGTCGAACCAGCAACGTTGTTGCACACTGAGCCATGCGGCTGCCTATCCGTGTTCAATCTTAGTTGGGGGGGGGGGTTGCGCAGCCCACCATCCCATACAGGTGTCGAACCCGCAACCTTGCTGCTAAGAGCACGCACTCTACCAGCTCAGCGGCAGCTCAGCTCGATCGCAGCTCACTGGCCCATGTGGGAATCGAACCAGCGACCCTGTTGCTCAGAGCTCACGCTCTTAACCAACTGAGCCACTCGGCTGGCCCATGGAAGTGGCATTTTTGCCAGGGGGCCTGAAGGTCTCATCATGAGGTCTGGCACAATGTTCAGGGAACTGTGGGTGGTTTAGTTTGGTAAGGCTGTGGGGTTTATGAGGACAGAGACTCTGACATATGTATAGTCAGTGTTGGCTGGGAGGTAGATAGATGGTTAAAATTTCACAGCTGGAAAGGCAGGTTGGAGCCATATTGCAAGTGGTCTTCATTGCCAAGGTAAGAGGTTTGAACTCATTTTGGTAAAGCAGTAGGGAACCATTAAGATTATGGAATATATATATATTTTTGAGTAGTGGTAGTGGTACAGTAAACAGTAGCATGTAAGGATTGGAGAAACATTTCAAAATCAGTGTTTAGACAGTACTTCAGCAGTGATGTGAAGGATGGAGAGGGAGATGGAAAGGACAGAGACTGCCAGGACCTGTCTTTGCTGTCACACCTCTGCCATCTCCTCCCTTTTTAATGCTCCTGGTCACCCAGGCCACAGGGAATCTCTTTCAATTACTTCGTCACCCTCCAGTCACTTGCCTGCTCCTCCATGTTGAGTCAGTCTTCCAAAACACTGAGTGCATCCTGTGCAGACCCTCCCAGAAATCTCCTGTGAATGTATTATCCACACTTTGGTGCACACTTCTTAGCCCAGTCTTCTAGATACTCCACAACTTGGGCCCACCCCAGCTCACCTGCCAGAATGTCCCAGCCCTTCACTCCATCAAAGCCTGTTTTATTCCCTGCTTTTGCAACATAAGGCAAGCGTGTCTGACTGCTTACAAGGTTCTGGCCTGAATTGTCTTCCTTTTGTCCTTTCATACTCCTAAATACCACTTCTCCTTCGAGAGCAAACCTCCCATGAGGTTTTAGCTGATTACCCTGGTAGACCTTCCCTTTCTTCACCTTTCATATCTTACCTTCATTTGGGTATTTAGTTCACTGTTGCATAGCATACATGGCTTTGCCCTGATTTAGGCCAAAACTTAGTAGGCAGTAAGAACTTCATCTTACATTTTGATATTCTCAACCCCTTGTGTTGTGCAACACACTTAGCATTTCACTCAGTAATTACTGATGAATAGGTAGATAGATGAGTATACAGAATTGGCTACTTTAGGAAAAATGGCTTTTTCACAGACATCACAGCTACCATTATGGAGTATTGTAAGAGGATTTTGTAGATGTTTGAATAAGTTCAGCTCTTGTCAGATCTTTGGGTGTAGCCTATATTTGAAACCAAATAGATGAAGTCATATCATACAGAGGTTTCATTTAAAGCCCAAGATATTGCATGTCAGTCTTGTTTATGTGCAAGAGATTTAAATAATTAAAACAGGTTTTAAGGATCAAAATTAGTGCTCTTCTGAAATTGCTCTTTTCTTTATGCCAAAAATGCATACAAAAGGCTATGTGTATATTAATATGCTATTTATGTTGTACTCTTAATCATAAAAGCTTAAATTTGTGAAATTAATTTATTTATTTTATATTCATGTTATTGAGACAAATCAATGACAGGATAGAAATTACTTTGGAAGTTCTCATCCTATTATTATTCTTTATTTTTTTGCAATCATATCTAGTTAGCTCTATTTTTTTTTTTTTTAAAGAAAACTGTTTGGTAAATGTTTTAGTCATCCATTTATACAGAAACTCTTTTCCAAAGCTTCATTTCAGTCTTCCCTAATTTGTCAGGTCTAGAAATTCAGCTCTAAGAAATGAAATAAGACTAGGCATGGTAAACACAGGCAAAGTCATCATAACTTCATAGTTAACAGCGACTCTGACTACAGAAGTTCATGGGATTGAGTTTACACATATGCCAGAGACAAGGAAAAGCAGCCATCAGATTATACAAGAAACATTTTCATTCAAGTACAGTTTTTCTTAAAATTTCTCTACATAGATTCAGATTGCTAAGGTCTAGAATCATTCTATTACTCCTTTTTAATTCATTTAAAACATTTTTATTTAGTATTAGATGGATAAAAACAATAATAATAAAATATGTGTAAGGTATAAAGAATATTAACAAAATGGAGATCTACCTGGATACCCCACCTTCCAGTTTAAGGAAGAGAAAATTGTTATTACCTTTGAAATTTCCTATCAGCTCCTTCCATTTACATCACCTCCATACCCCTCCCTTGCCCCCCTCCAAGGTCACCACCATTCTGAATTTTATATATGTCTTTACTTGTTTTTCTTCAGTTTCACCATGTGTTTTGTTTACCCAAATAATATATTATTTAAATTGCATATTTAAAATTTTGTATACGTGGAAACATTGTGAGTTTTTTAAATTAAAAATTGTTCCTGCTTTTCATGCAAGTTATTGTATACATCTGTAATTCATTAGTTTGTACTGCTACATAGTATTCTGTTGTATAAATATACCATGGTTTATCCATTTTCCTGATGATGTACATTTGTTTTTTTCCAATTTTTGCTATTGTAAAAAGCTGTTGCAGACATTCTTGTATTTGTGCCCTGATGAGATATATACATCTAGGAGTAAATCCTGTTACTATGAATTATTGCCTGCTACAATTGATACTCCAGAGGTTCTCGCCCTCTGTCCATTTTGCTCTATGCCTGCACTCTTATACAAGGGGCAGGGAAATAGTACTGTTCACAATGTAATAGGAATGTAATTTGCATTTCATGACATCCATCATAGAGGAAACTGTTTGATCTTAAACCCCTTTTTAGTATTTGGATAATTTTAGATAGCATAAAAATGAACATAGATGTTTATAGAAAACGGAGGGTGGGGCACTTAAACTCTTACTCTTGGAATGGCATGGTATTAAGTAAAATCACTTCCTTTGGGCTCTCAGAATTGAGTTAATGTGTCATGAACTGAGAAGTGTGAGTATCACCTTTGGAGTGTGCAAAGCCCTTCTTTTGAGTCATTTTCACCTTTCACCTCCAGTCCCATCACCTCCCCATAAGCAGCCAATCTGATGTTTTTAAAATGCCCTTCCGACCTACCTTTTATATGATATGTAGATATAGACGTAGCCTTGAAACATAGTGTTTTTTTCTATAGGTGTCTTTAATTAAAATGATACTTAAGTAAATAAATAAAAGGCAAGATGGACAGAGCAACAGATGGATTTAAAAAATAAAACCTCTCCCTAAACCTCTGATATCTAGGAAATATAATTTTATTTTTCTTTTATACCATGAGACATCATAAAAATGTATTGTTAATGTGACTGATTTAGTTATTATTCCTTACAGCCTCACTGGAATGACCTAGACTTTTGCTTTTCTAATCTAGTTATTTATTTCTTATATATTTGAGTGTTGTAAAAATTAGCACCTTCTCTTTACTGTGTGCCCTTCTTTCTAACTAGTGTGGAAAGGAGAGACCCTCTGGCTGCCTTGGCCCGGGAATATGGCGGCTCCAAGCGCAATGCTCTACTAAAATGGTGCCAGAAGAAGACAGAAGGTTATGCGGTAAGTGACTATGTCAGCCAGTGTCCAACCAGCTCTGGGCAGTAGTTGTCCTGTATGTGTTCTGTATTTTCGCGTGCTTGTCTGGGCCAATGTGCATGTTATTGTCATCTTTCTATTTTCCTAGGCAGGGCTGGCAGGCAGTTTGCTATCTGTGTGCTGCACAGAGGTACCACCCAGACAAAGAGGCAACTGGGACTGATAGCCAGTCTGCACTCCAACAAACCACATGCCTAGGTGTGGACCTGCATCTCCTGTGGGAAGGGCTACCTATTCTTTGCGTAGAGGAGATGTAAACTCCCCAAGCAGTTTACCCAACAGGCTGCTTCAGCCTAAGGAGATAGCTTTTGCTGAATTCTCTTCCCAAAGAGGGTACCTTTTCCTAATTCACATAAACATTCCACAGAGCTGAGCCTTCAGAATGACTCTTACTTTTAAGAGTTGTTTGTATTTAGTTAGGAGTTTCAGTTTACCAGGACAGTATTTGTTTTCTGTGAAAAGTTAGACAAGGAAGTAATACCTGACATAATAAGTTCAAGCTTTTTCATTATGAATATCATACACAAAGATAAAAGTGCATCAAATATAAATTAGTTTCATGAATTATGAAGTGAAAACCCATGCAGTCACTACTCACATCCAGAAATAGAGCTCTGCCAGGTCTCCCACACCTTTCTTTTTTCTTTTCTTTTTTTTTTTTTTTAAAGATTTTGTTGGGGAATTGGGGAAGGGGACCAGCCAAGTTATTGTTCTTCAATCTTAGTTGTGGAGGGTGCAGCTAGCTCAGCTCCAAATCCAGTCGCCATCCGGCCGCCCTTTGGCAGCTCCCGGCCTCTCAGCTCAAGGTGCCGTGTTCAATCTTAGTTGTGGAGGGTGCAGCCCACCATCCCATGTGGGAGTTGAACCAGCAACCTTATTGTTAAGAGCACTCGCTCTAACCACTGAGCAATCCAGCCGCCTGTCAGCAGCTTGTGGCAGCTCAGCTCAAGGTACTGTGTTTAATCTTAGTTGCGGGTGGGCAGAGCCCACCATCCCATGTGGGAGTCGAAACTAACCTTGTTGTTAGGAGCACATGTTCTCACTAGCTGAGCCATCCTGCTACCTGTTGGCAGCTCAGTTTGGGCACAGCTCACTGTCCCATGTGGGAATCGAACCGGAGTCCCTGTTGCTCAGAGCTCACACTCTTAACCAACTGAGCCACTCGAAAAGCCCGCCCCAAACCTTTCTAATCATAACCCCTCCCTATGCTCTACAATAACTGTTATCCTCCATTTTCCTTATAGTTTTCTACAAAAATATGCATCCTTAAATGCTATATTAGTTTTGCCTTCATTTGAACTTTACAAAATGGAGTAAAAAACTAATATTTGCATCTGGCTTTTTTCACACAGTATTAAGATTTACATATAGCTTGTTGCGTATAGCTTTAGTTTTATCTATGTACATAAAAACCTATAGATTTATCCATATCATGTTGCCTGTAGCTGTAGTTTGTTCATTTTCTTCACCATTTAGTAACCAATTATGTGATCCTACCATTATTTATTTATCCATTCTATTATTTATGGACAGATGGGTTATTTCCAGGCTGAGGCTATTATAAAAAATGCTGGTATGTTCTTGCTCATGTCTTTTGGAACACGTGCTCATTCCTTCTGGATCTATAGCTGAGGGACTTACTGGGCTATGAGATATGCATATATTTGAGTATAGTAGATAGTGCCAAACAGGTTTCTGAAGCAGTTGTATAGTTTACCTCCCAACAGCAATGTATGAGAGAGCTATTTCTGTACATTCTCACCAATACTTAGTGTTGTCAGTCTTTTTACTTTCTGGTCATCAGATGAGTGGATGAGTGTGTAGTGGTAGCTCATTTTTGTGATTTGCATTTCTCTGCTGGCTAAGGAGGTTGAGCACCTTTTCATATGCTGCTTGGACTTTTGGGTAGTCTCTTTGGGGATGTGCTTGCTCAGGTCTTTTGTGCATTAAAATCAGGTTGTCTTTCTTTTCCTTATTGCTTTCAGGAGTTCTTTATATGTTCCGGTTATAAGTCCTTTGTCAAATAGATGTATTATTGCAAGTATCTCCCAGGGTGGCTTGAATTTTTGCTTTTTTGTTGAACAAAATTGTTAATCTTAAGTCTAATTTATCAGTCTCTTCTGTAATGATTAGTGATTTTTGTATCTTGTTTAAGAAATTTTTGTCTATTTCAAGGTCATGAAAATATTTTTCTGTGTTTTATTCTAGAAGTTGGATTATTTTACCTTGCTCATTAAATAGACACCCTCTTTAAAGTTGCCAAATCCTACTCCCTTCTCCTTACTTAGTCCCATTCTAAGGGGTGAAGCCATCCCAAAAGGGAGGCCATCACAATAACAACATCCCTCGGCATGCCTGCCATGCCACCAAGAGAAAGCTGATTCTAGGAGGTGTTAGGGTAAAGAAAGCAGCAATGGTAACAGAAAATTGAAGATGAGAAAGAGCAGTCGGCCAGGAAAGAAGTCTTGGCTGTGGCTGAGCCACTTAGGACCACTGATGGCTGACTGCACTGTCATTTCCCCACCTCACAGAAATGGATTGAGAGAAGTGTTAGAATAGGTAGGAAAAGGCAATTAAAATTTCCAGGAGGAATTGGCCCTTTAACATATAATGTTATAATTATATTGCAGGGAGGGGTTATATGGTAAGATATTTCTAGTCTAACAGAATATTTCCAGCTGTCATGAGTTTTTTGTTTTGTTTCGTGAATATCTTAATTAAACTAGTTTTTTTTTTAATTTTTATTGGGGAATTGGGGGAGGGGAACAGCGTTGGGGAATCGGGGAAGGGGAATAGACAAGTTGCTGTCCTTTTGTTCTTCAGTCTAGTTGTGGAGGACGTCGCTTCACTGGCCCATGTTGGTATTATCATTGCCCTCTTCCCGGGTGAGGCAGATCGGTTGCCGACCACTGGATGGCTGCTCACACTGGCTGCCAGCCACTCACGGTAGCTTATGGCAGCCCGCTGCAGCTTCACTGCAGCCTATGCCATCACCAGCGACTTAACAGCAGCCCAGCTCCAGGTCGAGCAGTTGTTAACCATCTTAGCTATAGAGGGCGCAGCATCACTGGTCCTAATGTGGAATCTGAACTGGGGCCCTGCTGCTCAGAGCTGGCATCCCAAGCCAACTCTTAACCAATGCGCCACTCAGCCGGCCCAATTAAACTAGTTTTTGAAAGCGTTTTATGTCTGATGAAACCCAAAATTCATTTTACCTGAAGAGTACTTTTAATTCATTGTTAAATCTGTAAATTTAGAGAGAAATAAAAATCGTATGTATCTGACCTATCCTCTGTTCACAAAATATCCTCTGTGTAGACCTGTTTGTCTAAGATGCCTCATAAGCCTTCTAAATCTTATTCTCTCAGACTTAGGAACCCAAAAATAAATTGTAGAAAATTCAAATGGTTCACAGTCTTTTTGAAAACCAGTAGCCATGTGCATTTCTACTTAAAATAATTTTCTTTTTACCCACCAATATATAGTGTGATAGGTTGTGTCAAAACTCCCTGTATATTAAATTGACAAATTTTTATTGAGGGGCTTATTCAGTGTGAGATAATAAATATTTCAGGTGCTGGGAAATCAGCATTGAAGGAAACAGACAAAATCTCTGCTCTCATGGAATTTACATTCTCATGGGTTGTGTCAATTAATTAAAATAAAAATGTAAAATATGTACTGTATTAGAAGGTGGTATGTACTATGGAGAAAAATAAAGCAGGATCTGGGAATATTGGGTGTACAGATACAATTTTAATGCAAAGGTAGAGAAGGTGACATTTGAGCGATAGCTCACCTCACTTAAAGGAGTTGAAGACTTTTGTGTTTTCATCAAGGTTTATTGCACACCAAGTGCTAGGCTTGGAAGATCAGAATAAGGAGACTATCACTTTAGCAACTGTATCGGTTGGAATTTAAGTAACACAAGGTGGCCTCTCCAATTTAGCAGTGCAGAAGAGTTAGAATAGCAGGCCAGACCCACATAACTGAGTCCTTGTTCAGCTTTCTGGTGTCTTGAGGGTTAGATCACGTGAAAACATAAGCATGCACTCACTATGAGTGAGGGCGCACTGGGTGCCGCTCGTCACAGAGGAGACCCTTCCAGACATGCTGCTCAACTGATTTCATTGGATCTTTTTTGGAAAAAGCCAGATTTCCAGGAAGGCTCTGCAAATTACACTCAGTCCCAAGCTTGATGCTTGTTAAATGCCTGTTAGCTATATCCCAAACCGGGGTAGACCTGACCCCTGGAACCCCTACATCTCCCCTTCTTGTCTGCTTATAGTTCCTATTTGGGGTTAGAACAGAGAAATTTCCATCTCGAATGTAAATACCAGTGAGGGTTCTGAAAGGGCAGAAAGCCAAGATGGTGGATGTGATAGGCAGAATTCTAAGAAACTCCAAGTGACCCTCCCCCTTGTATAATTTCCTCCCTGCATATAGCAAAAGGGAAATTATCTGGGCAGACCTAACACATGAACCCATTAAAATTTGAGAGTTTTCTCTGAAGTATAAAAAGGACTCAGGGCACTGTTGGTGGGTTTGGAGTTGGAGGAAGCACGTGAGAAGGAGCTGAGGCGGTCCCTGGCTGACAGGAAACCTCAGCTGTCTATCATTAATGCTTTAGTGCTGAGGTCCTTCCAATACCCAGGAGACGCCTTGGAG
Organism: Hipposideros armiger; assembly: GCF_001890085.2. NCBI lineage: Eukaryota > Metazoa > Chordata > Mammalia > Chiroptera > Hipposideridae > Hipposideros > Hipposideros armiger. Next base: position 3,845,943 of record NW_017731411.1, on the reverse strand, counting down.
GACGCTCTGAAAGTTTTGAAGTTGACAACAATAAGTGCGCTGCTGTAGGGTCCTTTTCATTTCTCTCCCTGTCCTCATGCCCTCAGATCTCAACTAGCAAGGATGGTCACTTTGCCTGGCCTCCTGCCTTCCCTTAGCTGAGGGATGCTGGGCTGTAACACACCCTGATAAATGGGTGGAATTAGCTCCAAATCTCTGCAAAGTCCTGGTAATTCCCAGGAAGCATGACTAGGTGGGGCCACTGCATACCTCTGCAGGTGGCACCTTGGCTGTGTGCCTAGGGCCTGCTGTTTCTGGACTATGTGACCCACTGATTTATTTGGTCAAGAACAGAGGTAGGGATTACCGAACATCTCACCTAGTTTTTCAAAGCTGGAATCCATAGCTTATAGCAAGATTTAACAGGCTGAGTTTTAAAATTGTAAAGGCCTCCAATTTCAAGTGTCAAAATTAGAACGTTAGAGCAGTATTATAGGAGAAAGAAATATGTAAAATGATACCCAAGTTTACTCTTATAGGAAACTAATTTAAAAATAGTTTGGCTGTAAATGGTCAAGTATTTTTTATTGCTTTCATCTTAAGTCACTATCTTAGTGTTTTTTTGTTTTGTTTTGTTTTCTGTGTAGTAAATTACCACAGACTCATTGACTTAAAACAATAAATACCTGCTTAAGCTCACAGTTCTTATAGGTCAGAGTCCCTCCTGGCTCTCAGCTCGGGGTCCTGCAGGCTGAAATGAAAGTGTCAGCTGAATGGTATTCCCACCTAGATAGAGGCTCTGGGGAAGAATCCACTTCCAAGCTTCGAAATTCACTCAGGGTGTTGGCTAAACTCGCCCCCCCCCCTTTTTTTTTTAAGATTTTTATTGGGGAATTGGGGGGATGGGAACAGTGCTGGGGAATTAGGGGAAGGGGAACAGACAAGTTGCTGTCCTTTTGTTCTTCAGTCTAATTGTGGAGGACGTTGCTTCACTGGCCCAAGTTGGCACCATCATTGCGCTCTTCCCGGGTGAGGCAGATCAGTTGCTGGCTTCTGGACAGCCGCTCACTGCGGCTGCTGGCCACTCACACTGGCTGCTGGCTACATAGGGTAGCCCATGGCAACCCACTGCAGCAGGGGCTGCAGCCTACGCCACCGTCGCCAGCGACTCACGGCAGCCCAACTCCAGGTTGAGCTGTTGTTCAGCATCTTAGCTGTGGAGGGCAGTGTCACTGGCCCTCATATGTGGGATCCGAACACGGGGCCCTCTGGTGTCCCAAGCCAGTTCTTAACCATCGCGCCACTCGGCCGGCCCCCAAACTCGCCCTTTTAAATTTGCCCTGTGACCTTAACTGAAGCACTGGTGGGGCCACATAGTCCAGAAACGGCAGGCCCTAGGCACACAGCCAAGGTGCCACCTGCAGAGGTAAGCAGTGGCCCCACCTAGTCATGCTTCCTGGGAGGTACCAGGACTTTGCAGAGATTCAGAGCTAATTCCACCTATTCATCAGTGTGTGTTACAGGCCAGTGTCCCTCAGCTAAGGGAAGGCAGCCAAGCAGTGACCATCCTTAGCCTAGCTGAGATCTGAGGGCATGAGGACAGGGAGAGAAATGACAAGGACCCTGCAGCATGGCCCATGTCAACGTCAACTTCAAAACTGCAGAGTGTCCCCCATGGCATCTCCTGGGTATTGGCAGGACCTCAGCACTAAAGTGTTAGTGCTAGAAAGTCCCAGTTGGTCCACAGACACCACGGAGAAGGAGATTCCATAGTTGGGGTTGAGTTTACAGTGTCCCCCCCTTATCCACAAGGATATGTTCAAAGACCCCCCAGCAGATGTCTGAAACTGCAGGTAGTACCAAACTCTGTATATCCTGTGTTTTTCCTATACATTCATACTTATGATAAGTTTAATTTTTAAATTAAGCACAGTAGATTACTAGCAATAACAAAGTAGAAAATTATAACAGTGTATAGTAATAAAAGTTATATGAATCTGGTCTCAAAATATCTAATTCTATTGTACTCACCCTTCTTGTGATGATGTAAGATGATAAAATGCCTAATTAAGTTGAGAACTTTTACCTTTTCACTTAAAGGAAGCACTTTATGGCTTCCCTTTGGCATATCCGAATTGCCAACATCACTACTCTTGCACTTTGGGGCCATTATTAAGTAAAATGAAGGTGACTTGAACTCAAGCACTGCGATACCAAGTGAGTATGTTGGGGAGCAGGTCGTTAACAAGAACTGAGACAAAGAGTTTTCGTTCCAAAGGCTTTATTTACCAAGCTTGGTGTCCATCTCATTAAAAAAAAAAGAGAGACCGGCCCCAAGTGCTGGCGGGTGGGGAATTTATAGCTGAAGCTGGATACAGAAGCAAAAAAAACCGTTTATTAGTAAAAAGAAGAAAAAATTTTAACAAACAGAGTTAACTTATCTTCTAGCTAGCCATAAAACTTGGCAAGTTTATTTTCTTCTAACGAACTATAAATCAGGACTTAATTACCTTTTCCTAACAACATACCTAACTTATCTTTTCCCTAACAAGCAATCTATAAAGCATACCTAGCTTATCTTTTCCCTAACAAGCAAGCTATAAAGCATACCTAGCTTACCTTTTCCTATTCTCTTGACAAGATACTTTGTTAATTTTTGCTGAAGCAGAAGTTTCTTTCATTCCTCTGGGCGGGGTTCTTAGCCTAGGGTCTGGGCCTGGGTCCCCACAAGTAGATCTGTTAACTGAGAGGGCTACTAAGTGATTAAGGGACTGGCAGGTTATACCGTGTGGATACACCAGGCAAAGGGATGATTCAGGTTCTAGGCAGGAAAGAGCACGAGCACAAGATATTTTGCTACTCAGAATGGTGTGTGATTTAAAACTTATGAATTGTTTATTTCTGGAGTTTTCTATAGTATTTTTGGACCATGGCTGGCTGTGGGTAACGGAAACCATGGAAAGCAAAACTGCAGATAAAGGGGGCGCTGCTGTGCTAGAGGAACTGCTTATTTCAAACATTCTGCAAGGCTAGACTTAGTGATTCTGGAGCTTTTTGATAAACATAAAAGTCCTACACCACACACACATCTATATATAGGGAGAACAATGGGCTATTTATCTCAAGATGCTTGTGTTCATTTACCACTTAAGTGCACATTGATTTTCTTGTAACATAGTCTATATGTTAGTAAATAAATGCTATTTCCTTTAACAAACCTGTTTTACAAGCTTTGTTGCCATAAGTATGCTTCATAGTTAAAGGCATCATTCCTGAAAGATTAAACCAAAAAATTGTGTTGAATAGTCCAGGGAGCTCCTTACTCCTTCTCAGGAAACTCTAAACAGACTAACTGTGACTTGTGACAAGTAACAGAAGCTCCATAGTTTAAACTCAAATAAGACCTTTGCCCTTCCTGATGAGTGTTTTTCCTCACAGAGCTTCTGTAGTCACTGGTATATAAATGTCCTCTAGCCATCTCTTCTTATCTTTCCCTTAGTAAGATAATTTAGGTAAGGTAATTTAGTAAGAAAATTTAATTGTCAACAAGATTTTTTTCTTCCCAATTCATCCCAGCACATAGTATTGTGATTCACATTTTATCTCCTATTTTAACCAAGGCTGAATCAAAGTTTGAGGACTTGATCATTTTATTTCATAAGCACTGAGGCCAGAGGAATCAAGATGCAGAGCACTGGTTGGGAACCTGGGTGAGGCTGGAGACAACAGTGATAAGAACCGGGTGTGACTGTCTCCTTAAGAGCAGTGCTGCATGAGGCTGAGGCCATCAGTGTCAGGAGGGGGCTCCCAACAGTTCTGATTCAGGGAGGTATCTAGGGGAACATCTTAGGGATACTTCCAACCCTGACCCAGACCGTCAATTAGGTGAGTTGATTGTGGAGCGACCAAACTAGTTTTAGTTCAAGGTTGGGGTGCAGTCACCAAACTAATTTTATTCATGCATACATACATACACTTAACAAATATATACTGAAGAGCTGCTGGATACTGTGCTCAGCAGCCAGGTGTAGACCTCCAGGAAGCAGGTGGGTCAAGGGTACAGGAACAGACAAAAGAGAAAGAAAAGAGCAGGGCAGGGGACTAGGCCCAAGGGCCTTGCAGGAATTAAGCAGGAGGGTGCAGTGGTGACTGAGGGCACCCTTAGTGGGGAAGGCCTTTCTGAGAAGCTGCTGTGTACACTTGGAGCAGAATGACAGGAAGAGCCAGCTCTGTGGAGACAGGGAGGAAGGAGTACCAGGCACAGGGAACAGCTAGCGCAAGAGGTTGGGACACAAAGGAACTTACGTGATGGAGGGTTGGAACGAGGCCTGTGTGGCTGGGGACAATGTTGGGCAAGGTACAGAGTGGGTTGGGACAAGACTAGAGAGTTGAACATTTGGATCATGGTTTTATTTCAAACGAGAATGGGACTCAAGGTTTCGGGGCGGGGGAGCGTTCAAGCACAAAAAGAGTGATGGTAACCTGGCTTTTGCATGTCCCAGCTGGAGAGTGACAGCATCTGGAGTCGGCACACCTTCACACTTGGGATCTGTTGCATTCTCATTTGTCTCCAAGGAGCTTAAAGTGATAATCCTGCCTTCTACAGTTTTGGATATCTTCTCTGTAGCACAGGCTCTGACAGCCATCTGTGGCTCTAGATTCTTGAGCTCATTGTAGTGAATTCTGTGTAAATTAAAATGTTTTTTTAATCACCCACAGGCATTACAGATAGTTATAAATATCCAAAAATATTAAAGTTGTTTTTTAAACTAAGCATTAAAATTGTTCAATCTCACTTGTAATCAAAGAAATACAAGTGAAAAAAATAAGATGCCATTTCTTTTCTTTTTTTTTTTTTAAATAGTGTCCTGCATTTAGACTGACCACAGCAGCCTTAAGGCCATAGATGTCACCTTTTTTTTTTAACTTTATTGGGGAACGGTGTGTTTTTGCCAGGACCCATCAGCTCCAAATAAAGTTGTTGTCCTTCAATCTTAGTTGTGGAGGTCGCAGTTCAGCTCCAAAGGCAGTCGCCATTTTCAGTCTAGTACCTCTGAGACACGGTACTCAGGTTGCAGGGGACACCGCCCACCATCCCATGCGGAAGTCGAACCGGCAACCTTCTTATTAAGAGCATGTGCTCTAACCACCTGAGCCACCTGGCCGCCACTTCTTTGCTTGCCATATTGGGAGATTTTTTTTTTTTAAGATTTTTTGGGGGAATTGGGGGGAGGGGAACAACATTGGGGAATCAAGGAAGGGGAACAGACAAGTTGTCTTTTTGTTCTTTAGTTTAGTTGTGCAGGACGTTGCTTCACTGGCCCATGTTGGTATTATCATTGCGCTCTTCCCGGGTGAAGCAGATTGGTCACCTGCTATTGGACAGCCGTTCTCCGCGGCTCACGCTGGCTGCCAGCCACTCACGGCAGCCCACTGCAGCTCTGCTGCAGCCTATGTCATCACCGGTGACTCTCCGCAGCCCAGCTCCAGGTCGAGCTGTTGTTCACCATCTTAGCCGTAGAGGGCACAGCGTCACTGGCCTTCATGTGGGATCTGAACGTGACCCTGCTGCTAAGAGGTGGCGCTTCCGAGCCAACTCTTTTTTTTTTTTTTTTTAAGATTTTTTTGGGGAATTGGGGGAGGGGAACAGCGCTGGGGAATCAGGGGAGAAGGAATAGACAAGTTGCTGTCCTTTTGTTCTTCAGTCTAGTTGTGGAGGACGTTGCTTCACTGGCCCAAGTTGGCACCAACATTGCACTCTTCCTGGGCGAGGCAGATCAGTCGCCGGCCTCTAGACTGCCACTCACAGCAGCTGCTGGCTGCTCACACTGGCTGCCGGCTACACACGGTAGCTTATGGCAGCCTACTGCAGCAGGGGACTGCAGCCTACGCCGTCGCCGGTGACCTACAGCAGCCCAGCCCCAGGTCAAGCTGCCGTTCACCATCTTAGCTGCAGAGGGCAGCGTCACTGGCCCTCATATGTGGGATCCAAACCGGGGCCCTCTGGCGTCCCAAGCCAGTTCTTAACCAACGCAATATCAGCCGGCCCTCCAAGCCAGCTCTTAACCAGTGTACCACTTGGCCAGCCCAGATTTTTTTTTTAATGATGAAATAGTCAAAATGAGAATTCTACTCCACCATTGGTGGGAGTGTACATGAATACCACCCTTTAGAAGGTAAGTTTAGCGGTGTGTGTTAGGAATCTCAAAAATGAGTGAGCCCTTTAACACAAAAATATGTTTCTAGGTATTTCAAGAAAATATTCATGAATGCCTATGAAGACATAATTTAAACCAAATTTATTATAGTTTTATTTATTTAAAATTATTTAAAAGAACTGGAAATGATACAGATTTCTAACAATACGGGAATCAAGCTAAAAAAAATCATGCTTTGTGCAAATATATTTAAAGGAACTAGAAAAAGTGTGTACACTACATTAAGTCAAAAGTTAGATTTTAAAAGTCTGTATAGGACCGGCCAAGTGGCTCATCGGTTAAGAAAGAGTTGGCTTGGGAGCGCGAGCTCTGAGCATCAGGGCCACGGCTTTGGATCCCACATGGGCCAGTGATGCTGTGGCCTCTACAGCTAAGATGGTGAACAACAGCTCGACCTGGAGCTGGGCTGTCGTGGGGCTACCTTGAGTGACTGGCAGCCAGCATGAGCATCCAGCTGCTGTGAGCTGTTGTGAGCGGCCGTCCAGAGGCCAGCGACTGATCTGCCTCAGCCAGGAAGAGCGCAATGATCACAATAACAACATGGGCCAGTAAAGCAACGTCCTCCACAATTAGACTAAAGAACAAAAGGACAGCAGCTTATCTGTTCCCCTTCCCTGATGCCCCAATGCTGTTCCCTCCCCCAATTCCCCAATAAAATCTTTAAAAATAAATAAAATAAAAGTCTATATATTGTGATTCCAATTCTGTAAAAAGATATTTATACAAATGTTAACTAAGTGGTTATCTCTGGATGAGTAACTAAAATTTATTCATGCTTTCCTTTGTATTTTTCATTTTCTACAATGAACATGTAAATTTTTAACAAAAATATTTTTTTAATTGCATCTTTTTTAAAGGAAAGCCAAATGCAGGCCACATATTATGTGATTCTATTTATATGAAATGTCCAGAGTACACAAATTCATAGTTAGAAAGTATTAATAAGTCTCGACTCAGATCAGAGTTTAGCCAACCATGGTTCAGGAGGCAAATCTAGCCCATCATACATTTTTATAAGTAAAGTTTTTTTGGAACACAGTCACACCCTATCATTTACATATTGCCTGTAGCTGCTTTTATACTTTTGGGTCGTCGGGAAAGTCATGACATGTTTTTGTATTGAAAAACGGAAAAATACGTCATTACTTTCCCGATGACCCAATACAACTGCAGAGTCAAGTAGTTGAAGCAGAGACGTTTTGGCTGTATGACCTATAAAACCAAACTTTACTGTCTGGCCAGTAAAGTAGCAACAGAAGCTAACTCCTCCCTTAGATAAAGATGTACACAAATATCTCCTGTTATTCAAATCATGTTTGTTTCTTGCACCTCAGCAAGAAAAAGTGTTCATATAGCAAGAGACTTACTTGAAAATTTATCTGAATCTGTTCAGTTTCCAAAATTGTATTGCAAGAGTTCAGTTAGCAGGACATAGCTGTGCCCTCACCAAGGCACAAATAAATTATCTTTGAACCTGTTTTTAACCTATTAGTCAGGAGCTACGTATTCTTCTCTGTTAGAGAAAAAAAGCAGTTTTTGTATTGTTCAAAACAAATCTTATTTTGCATCTGGAAAGAACACCCACGTTGCCCAGCAAGTTCTGTTTTTCTGTCTCCGAGTTCCCGCAGACAAGTACTAACACGTGCTTGGCCAATAGCAAGCAGTATCAGTCCATTTGGGGCTCTAGTTGTTTTCTTTTTTGAGACAGGTCTCTTGAGGGCTACATGCACAACTCATGTGATGAAAATGCATTGATTTATTTATGGTCCTTAAAGTTGTTCTTTTCCTGACCGCATTATAAAGATAGATTCTCAATAGAAAATCAGTGTCATTTTCTACTCTCTTGAGGCCTTTTTTCGCCCAGTGTCTTGGTTTCTGCATCTGTTAATGAAACACAGTGATTTGTGTAGACCTTTTAAATGGCACCAGGTATTGTCTTACATTCTGAAACAAGTAGAATTTATTTGGAAAATAAGTTGTGGTAGACATAAAATCAACTCTGGGCAGTCCACATTTCCAGTTGGTTTTATCTCATGAGCCAGCATGCTTAGGCGCCCCCTTTCCCATTCTCAGTTGTGTGTGCATGCATGTCTGAAACTGAGTGATAAAAATGATTTTCTGAAAAAAAATCAAATTAAAGGGTATAGATACCACTGAAATTGTTTACACGGCAAATGGGGTGGAACCTCTCCCACCTTCATCTAATGTATATAGTTGACAAAGAAGCAACCATGATCACCCTGATCACTGCTGATTGGTCCAAGGGAGGGCACCCAATCTGAGCTGAGCCAATCAGCCTCTTCTCAGGAGTTTTGGAAACAGAACTGAAAGAAAGATTACAATACAGAACCGAGATGCTGTTGGCAGCCGTGTGCAGAAAAGAATGACTGTAACAGGCCTGAGATGGCTATCCTCACAAAAACTGTCTGCAAGGTTGGCCCTTGACTGACATCTGGTAACTTGGATTTCTGGAATGGTTCCCACCATTCCCAGAACAGATAAGAAAGGCTCACTGTGCCTAAACAGGTGGTGCAAATACTGTCATTTCTGCTGAACACCTGCTTTCCTTCTGAGAGTCTGGATTTCTGGCACATGCTAGGCACGTATCACTAATTCAATCACAGACCCTTATGAAATATCTCCACACATCATACATGTCAGGGATTCTACCAGTCTCACCTTGAAGAAGCCTCTCCTGGAGTGCCTGACCTCCGACATGGCTTGCCCTCTGTGCTCGTGCACAGCTGTCAAACTGAGGTCTCCCTTCACTAGAATATCTTTGTCTCTCTCTTTTTTTTTTTTTTAAAGATTTTTATTGGGGAATTCAGGGGATGGGAACAGTGCTGGGGAACTGGGGGAAGGGGAACAGACAAGTTGCTGTCGTTTTGTTCTTCAATCTAGTTGTGCAGGACGTCGCTTCACTGGCCCAAGTTGGCACCATCATTGTGCTCTTCCCGGGCGAGGCAGATCGGGTCGACAGCTTCTGGACAGCCGCTCACTGCGGCTGCTGGCTGCTCACGCTGGCTGCTGGCTACATACAGTAGCCCATGGCAACCCACTGCCACAGGGGCTGCAGCCTACGCCGTCGCCTGTGACCCAAGGCAACCCAGCTCCAGGTTGAGCTGTTGTTCAGCATCTTATCTGTAGAGGACAGTGTCACTGGCCCTCATATGTGGGATCCAAACCGGGGCCCTCTGGCGTCCCAAGCCAGTTCTTAACCATCACGCCACTCGGCCGGCCCCGTCTCTCTTTTTTTGATCCTCTGTGTTTCATGTCCTATTCTTTTCTTTACTTTCCTTTTCTTGTTTTGGTTCCTCTAGTATCTTCCTGAGAAAGGACTCATGGAAGGTAAAATTTTAGGACTTTGCATCCTTATTTTACCCTGACGCTTGATAGTTTCGTTGGATATAAAATTTTAGGTCATAAAATATTTTCCTTCATAATTTTGTAGGCATTGCCCTATTGCCTTTTAGTTTCCAGTGTTGCAGTGAAAACAAAATAATTTCAATCCTCTGTATGTAATGTTTTTTGCCCCCAGAAGCTTGTAGGAGCTTCTGGTTGTTACAGCATTCTAAAATTTCAGGGTGTGTGTCTTGGTGAGTATCTTTTTTTCTTTCTATCATGCTGGGCACTCACTACACCTTTTCAGTAAGGCAACTCATGACCTAATTTTCTTAACTTATTTCTTTGATAATTTCTTCTTCTGTTTTCTTTCCTGAAACTCCTCTTAGCCTAGTCCCCTAGTTATATCCCTTTTCAACTTTTTCCGTCTCTTTGTTTTGCAGTTTTGTTTTCTGAGACACTTCCTTAACTTAATTTTCCAAAGTCTATTAAATGTTTCATTTCTGCTATCATATTTTTTGTATTATTTCAATTTTTTTAATCTTTAATTGTGGTATAATATATGTAGCAAAATTTACCATCTTAACCATTTTTTAAGTGTACAATTCACTAGTTTTCAGTATTTTCACATTGCTGTCCAACAATCTCTAGAATTTTTTCATCTTGCATAACTTACAGTCTGTACCCCTTAAGCAACAATTCCCCATCTCCCTTCCCCCCCAGCCCCTAGTAACCACCAGTCTGCTTTCTGTTTCTATGAATTTGATTACTTTATGGACCTCATATAAGTGGAATCTTACAGTATTTGTCCTTTTGTGACTTGCTTATTTCACTCAGCATAATGTACTCAATCCATGTTGTAGCACATTTCAGAATTTCCTTCCTTTCTGAAGCTGACTAATATTCCATTGTATGTACCTGCTATCATATTTTTTAAGTTCTAGGAGTCTTTTTTGGACCCTGAATTTTTTATAGCATTTTTTCACTGATATAATATATCAGTTAGTCTTGCTGAGAATGTATAGGTTGTTTTTATCCCCAAACCTTCTTCCTACCTAGATTCTTTCCTGCAGATTCCTTTCTTCTCTTGGTATCACCTGGTCTCTATCTGTGTGTTAGAGGCTTTATCAGAAGACTGGTAGTCCTTGACTGTCTGGTGACATTTAAATGTGGGGCTCTACAAAGCTGACCAGAGGCTCCTCGCTTGTGTGTGATGCTTGTGACTACGGGCTTCATTGTAGAGTGTGGTGCCTGTGCCATGTTCTTGACAGACACATGTCAGTGTCGTCAGATCTTTCCTCTTGGGCTGATCAGATTCTCCAGAGAAGGACCTTACAGTCTCCTGCCTGTGGGCATCAGCCTGGCAGCCAGGGTTTGGGGAGCAAGTCAGAGAAGAGAACTAGGGATGGGAGGGACTGTTGACTACCTCAGCACCCAGTAATCTCCTCTGATTCCCATTTTCAGTACGTCAGTCATGCCTCACCTTGAAATATGATTTTTGTATTGTTTTCTGATAAATACTTTAGTAACTAAAAGAAGCTTGTTTTATTTCGAGTTTACTGAGAATTTGTTTTTAAATCCAGAAGCAGATAAAAATTGTGCTTAACACCCCTCTGTCCAGAGACCCTATTTTACTCTCCAGGCTCCAGGGGAAGGGAAGGGCCGTCCTCTGTGCAGTGAAAAGAAAGCATTTGTAGCTCTGACCGCTTTGTAAACAGATTTCCAACCCTGTCCTACTATTTTTAACCACCTCATTCCCACCTCCTGACATACCTCCTGCCACCAATTTCTTGAGTTTTTGGAAGATTTTGCACTAAAATCAGGTTGGGTCTCTGTCTGCTCTTCTCCACTGCTGGCTTGAAATTTAGGGTTTTTTTGGTCTGTTTTGTTAGTTATTTCTGGTTCATCAACTTTCCAGCTGCCAGAAATTTGTTCTCTTTTTCCCTGTCAATTCATGCCTTTGGGGAAAAAGAAATCTCTTTTCTATGGTTTTGGTCAGGCTTCAAGAGGGAATGAAAATAAGTTCATGTGTTAAAACTGTTATCTTTACCTAGAAGTCTCAGGGCTTGTTACACCTTAAAAATAGTAACTTTCATCTGTCTCGAGGTTCCACGTATTCTTTTTTGAATATTTAAACCTTTTCTTCTTTTGCAATTTGTGTTTATTTTACTAGATAGTATGGTAGCTTTTTTCCTGAATGAATAGTCATTTGTTTTGGCATCATTTATTTAACAGTCTTTATTTAACCACTTGATAGATCCAGGCATACATGGGAATTCTGTAGGCATCTGGACTTTGTCATCACTTCTACTGATCTGTTAGTCTGGTCCTCTGCCACAGACTGCTGCTGTGCAGAAAAATGAGAAAGTGACCAGTAGGCATTTAACTGCTGTGCTGTACCATAGGTGGGTTCCATAAATGTTAGCTCTCATTGTTGTCAATATTTCTGTTAAATTTTTGCATCTCAACATTTTTCATTATTTGATTATATTTTTTTATTTTCTAGAGTTTTCAAGCTAGGCTATTGCAAATAATAACGTTTTTCCTTCTTTCCAATATTTATACTTCTTATACTTTTTTTATTGCATACATAAAAGTCCAAAAAAATGTTGAATGCTATTGATGGTGGATATTCCTGTCTTATTTTCCATTCACAGTACTATCTAGCCTTTAAATGTGATTTTTGTATTACTTCCTGATATTCTATCAACTAATGGAAGCTTCTGTTTTTAGTTTACTGAGAGTTTTTTAAAATAGGAAATAGGTAAGAATTGTATCAAATTCATTTTTGGCATTTATTGAGCAAGCCATAATGTATTTTATCTTTTAGCCCATTTATGTAATTAATATATATGTATTACATTATACGTTAATTTCCTAGTGGGAGCAACTCTTTTTTTTTTTTTTTTTTTTTGCAATTCAGTCTTTTATTGTAATTTTATGCTGGTAAAGTACAAAGGATGGTCTATGTCAATAACTGACTATTCAGGCTCTAAGATAAAACTTTAATTATCAGTAATAATACTATAGTCTCTTATTTTAACAGAGAATATTAGTATATTTTTAATGTGGTAACCTTTTACTGTATTGTACTCTCTTTTTAAATATTTTTTTCGTTATTTTAGTGGAGAAACATTCTTATATTACTGGGGGCAAAATTCCAACTTGGTCATGGTATGTGCTTTGGTATAATAGCATGGTATTTATTCTTGGGGGAAAACATCTGCTTGTGGTTATTCTTTAATACAAAGTGTATTGTTTTTTATACTCAATAATAAAGGGACATTTGGCTTGTTGCTTGGTTTAGGTATAAATGAAGTTTTGTGCTAATAAGACCAGATTTTTTGTTACTATGTTTGCCAGCGTGAAAACCCTATCACAGGTACATGGTCAAAAAATGCAGTATTTCACTGCCTTCTCCAGTCGGTTGGTGACAGAATTAATTTTTGCCAGAAAGAACAGATCATACTCTGGAGCACAGGACAGATCCGTACAAGACTGACACTGCTTCTGACAAATGAAAACCCAAGTTTTCTGAAATTTTATTGGGTAGAAGTTGGGAAACCCCTCATTTAGATGTTTTGATTTTCCCTGTTCTCTAGAAGTAAAGGCTTAAATTTTCCTTAGGCCTGGATGCTGATAAAAGTCCTGGCAAGGAACTTACAGTTACACAAATGGAAAGCAAGTCCCACCACTTGTTCTCAAGGGAGCCACCGTGAATGGCCCAGAGTTACCATCGGTGGCCGTGAGCCTCACTGTGCTCACCGGAGGGTCTTTCAGTGTGTGGCCAGCTGATCCACTGAGTTCTGAGCCAGAAGCATTGAAGTTTCCACTTTGATTGTGGTTTTTGTCAAATGTTTGATTTCTAAGAGTTTAATATCTTCAGATATTTTGAAATTAGACTTAAGGGTTAGTAGCTCTTATATTTTTTTGGTAGGCTATACCTCTTATTTCAGTTAAACCTTTTGATCTAAAAGTTTACATATTATGAAACTAACATTACTGTTCCCATTTCTGTTCAGTTTTTATTTGTGTGATGTATCTTTGTACTTCCTTTGTTTTGTCTTTCCTTGGTTGCTTGCTTTAGGTGTATTTCTTATAAATAGCTTTATGCATAATCTAAAAGTTCCTCTGGTAGAGAAATTTAGTCTGTTCACATTTCTTGTAGCTTATTTGAGTGTATTTAGTTTTATTCCAGATATTTTACTTTATGTTTTCAGTGTACTTTTCTAACTGGTTTGCTTTTTCCTGACTTCCAGTCACCTAACAGCACCCATGGTGAGGCATGTGAGTGGAAAATGTGAGAAAAGCTTAGCATTCTTGCCTGAGAATCTGAGTAGCATAATGGGGTAATCATGTGAAGTTTAAAGCTAAAGTCAGTTCTTACCAAATTTGAGTAAAATAAATAGTCCTTTTCCATCCAAATAAAAGTTTTAAGATGTAGAGCTAAAAAAAGCCAGGTGAATTAAAAAGAAATTTTTCAGCAAGCCCCACTGGGGTCAGAAGTCAGAGGTGGAGTCAGAGTGTAGGCCCAGCTGCCCTTGGCAGGCGTGCTTTCTGGGCCCTCATCACAGGGAGGGTTCCATATATGGGCCTCGCACACAGGTCATTTACCAGGGGATCAGTCCAAAGCCACAGTTGTGCCTGGAAGAAAGAAGGACTTGGAAGACCCAGGAACAAATCTGGAGCATTGTGAGCTAGAGAAGATGTGATCAGGCAGCAACCTGGAAGGGTTAGGGTGGTGAGAAAGCTGGGGCAGGAGAGAAGGAGCAGATATGACCAGACCAGTAGTCAGTGCTACACGTCTTCTGGTGTCAGATTCCCATAATGCATGGTGCTGAGCGGGGCTTTGATGCTTCTGCCAGCCTGGGCAGAGCACCTCGCAGAACTGGGGTTTCACAGGACAGAACAACAGCAACACACCCAAACAGAACTACTAAACAGCAATAATATAAAGGAATATGTGGAAGCTTTTCATTCAGCTTGGGCAAGGTTACTTAGCAGTTTGCTAATCAGGGCAGGATATTCTTGAAAGTACTTTTAATTACACAGGGAGGGTTCATTGTTGTCAAATGAAACCCACCTAGCTATTTTATTGGTGTTTGTGGGACAACGGAATGTGACTTGTCCCATCTGCTCTCTTGTTCTTGTGGTCCCTTGATTTCTTATTTTTATTGTGGTAAAATATATATAACACACAATTTACCATTTTAACCATTTTAAGTATATAGTTCACTGGCATTAAGCACATTCACATTGTTGTGTCATCATCCCCACCATCCATACACAGAACTTTTTCATCTTCCCGAACTGAAACTCTGTCCCCATTCAGCACTAACTATCCACGCCCCTCCCCTAGCCCATGGCAACCTCTGTTCTACTCTGTCTCTATGAATTCACCGATTCCAGGTGCCTTATATAAGTGGAATCGTATAGTACCGGTCCCTCTGTGACTGGATTGTTTCACTTAGCATCATGTCTTCAAGGTTCATCTGTATTGCAGCATGTGTCATCCACTCCGTTTTTGCAGCCATCCATCTTCCTCATGGGTGAACTCATATCCGGGACATTTCAGTCTCCCAGAACCACAGCTCTGGAGGCCAATTGCCCCCCAAGACTTTAAAACCCTTCAGGGCTCTGTAGACTGAATTAGACCCATATTTGTAGCCTGTGTGGGAGGATCAGCCTTTCTAACGTGGATATTTAGCTGCTTTGTTTTTCCGCCCTTTTCTCAGAGGTATGGAATGTCGTCCACTCCTACCCCCAATCACCACCGCCTACTAGAAAGGCTGGGAGATTAAATCCTCCATGTCCTTAAGGAAAAGGAAAGCATGTTTTGGTCACCAAGGCTTTGGGCTCCAGAATTATATAAGTCATAAAGATCTGTGTTGAAGAACTAGCGATAAGACGGTAACAGATAGAGGGTTGGAGTGGAGACTGGACATGGGTTGGGAGGAAGAGCAGGGACTTACAAGCCGTTAATGGAGTGGTGGCTGCTCAGAGGCCCGGCTGCCAGGCTGCCAGGCTCATCTGGGAAGACCAGAATCCCAAGCTCAGGGCTCAGCTCAGCAACCCTGTAGGCTGAGGGACCCACTTCTGCCTGTTGCAACCTGTAGAATTCCTACGAAATGCAGGAGCAAATGAGGGGGCAAAATCAGGCAAGCTTTTAGAGAGAGAACTAGACTCCAGTGAAAGGCTCTTGACATGAGTTAGCAGATTCTTCTGTCTCTCAAGGGTCCTTTAAAGGAAACATCTGCATCCAGATGTTGCCAGTGCACACATTTTTCATATATATAGAAATGTTAGATGTCCTGCCAACTTCAGGAAGTAAAAACAGGATTTTCAAAATAAAACCTTGAAAAAAAATGGTTTTCTCCTTCTATGGGCTGAGGTTGATTTACAGTGCCTTTGTCCTGTCTCCTCTTTGTGGATCATTGGTCCGGGGCAAGGGCCTTTGTGGATCAAATATGCCAGCAGCTGGTACTGCAGCATGGCACCATCCACCACCAAAAGCCATTATCTTGCCATCATTTAGAAAGATGAGGCCCTAATGTTCTCCGCCATTCTCTCTCTGTCCCCCAGGATACAACATAAGTCTGTTTAGACAATTACAGTCCCAAGTGAATCTGCAGAATATATTTTCCGTTCTCTTATTCATAAAATTCATTTGGGAAAAAGAAGTAGTCTAGCCACAAGAAGCTTATGATTTCAGAGGATGAATTCAGTCTTTATAGGGGGGATAGGAAGTGAAGATTGGGTTGAAGATTGTCTAATATAAATTGAACTTAGTCTTGGAACTAAATTCCCTAGAACGAATTGTTTAGTTATTACATATTATTTTCTTAGCATATCCAAAAATACAGAAGTGCCATTTCCTTTAAAAAAAAAAAAAGGTTTTCCCTTACTAAAAATATTCTATTTGGAGTGCTAGAGCATCATAGTGTGGGAAAAAATCATGTCATTCTCTGAAACTTTGTGGATTCTCATATGAATGTGTAGGAAAGTAAGTAGTCATTCATGTTGTGGGGGTGAGGGGGAGTATAAGGTGGAAGAACCTCTCTGAGGGCAATTTGGTAATATCCAGCATAATTTATTCCACATATGTGCAGAGTAATTACAAAAGACTGGAAACAACCTAAACAGACTGCTATATCTATCCATAAGATGGACCTGTACATAGCTGTTTGAAAAGAACAAAACTAGTGGTGATGAAAAGTGAGCTAGTGTTTATTACTATTTACCATATGACAGACATTGCTCTAAATGCTTTACCTGTTACTTGTACATTGCAATCCTATGAGGCATCTAATCCATACCCAGTCAAAGGATGAGAAAACTAAGGCACAAAGAGGTTAAGTAATTGCTCACAGTTGTACAACTAGTAAGTGACCAGCCAGGATTTAACTCTTGTTGTCTGGCTTCAAATCCAATCTCTTAGTCTCTATACTGTAACTGTTTCTCTGTATGTTGTGAAAGAACCTATCTCTATAGATCTTAGTAAGTGGTGGGGGGCGGGGGGGAAGCAAGATGCAGAACAGTGTGCATAACATGCTACCATCTGCATAAAAAGAGGGGAGGCATATATAAATATACATGTTTGTATAAGTGCAGAGCAGTGCTGTCCAATAGGATTGTCTGTGATTATTGGAAAGTTCTAGATCTGCACTGTTCAGTATGGTACCCGCTAGCCACATGTGGCTCCTGAGCACTGAAAAGGTGGCTAATGTGACTGGGAAACTGAATTTTAAATGTTATTTGATTTAAATAATTTTAAAAGCCACATGTGGCTAGTGGCTATTGTATTGGATGATGCAGATAGAATATATATGGAAGAATACAAAACAAGCTGGTAAGAGATCATTTAATCTTGTGGTTTTCAAACGCTACTGTAGAAAAAGCTCTGCAGAAACTTTAGTTGGAAGAATAGGTTCCATAGCTAATCATTTCAAAACCACTAATATAACCCCACCACTTCATTTGAGAGACGAGGAAATTAAGAGGGAGAAAAGTTGAGTCACCTGCCTAAAGTCATAGTCATACAACTACTTATTAAGAACCATGGGTTGGGTTCTACTTCCAGTCAGGAGAGTTGACCTACTAGAGCAGACGGTTCATAAGAAGGTTTCTTGAACATTTCCTTGGGTGACTGGTGGATACAGATAAACTCTCAGCTAGGAGAAAAATGGGATTTAGGGGTGTTAACAGACTACTGAGCCTAAAAAGTGGGTAATGGGGGCAATTCTAGGATGAGTGAAACCAGCAGAGTTGCAAATAATTATGACCTTTTTAAAGAAAAAGTAAGCCAAGAAGACAGGTGAAATTAATGAAAATGAGGTAATCAACTCAACAGAAAGGCAACAGAGGAAAGGAGGGGAAGAAAATTGCAGAAGAATGTTTGTCCAGAGATCTCTGCATGGTCGGGGCCTGTGGATAGAGCATGGCATAGAATCTTTTGGGAGCCAAGGTGAGGGCTAGAGAGAAGGCCTGCTCACAGGAAGCTGTAGAAGACACGAAGTTCCCATACTGAGCCATGGCATTTCGTCTTTTGATAGCATTGGCTGTGCCAGGCCAGCCCTGCTATTTGAACAGCTGGGCAGGGGCAGGAGGTGGGGCACTGGCATGGGTGTGGACCCAGCTAGATGGTTCAGGAAGTGTCAGGCAGCAGAACCCTTGCAGTGAAACTAGACCAAGTATTAGCATGCCACGGCCAGAGGCCCTCAGGAAGGAAACATCATGGGTGGGGACTCTCTAGTGTTTGTTAAATGAAAAAGGAGGAAGCAAGAAACATATAGCTCTAGCCACTCTTCTGATGTCAGTATCCTTTTGATTCTATCTCCAGGGAGAGGTTGTACAGTGTCTTTTGCCTACACATCTCTGGAGACAGAGTAGCCCTTTTGTCATTAGAAAGCTCTCATCCACAGAGGATATTTCTGCTGTCTTATTTATCCCTTGTAACTTACTCTTTTGGTCCTTACCATGTAAAGCAAAGGGCGGTCCTTCCTAGATTTGGCCAACCATGGTTTTCTGACCTACTCTTTTCCAGGTCTCAAACCCTTGATTCCTTCAACAGGGATAAAGAGTAGGAAGAATCATTTTTAAAAAGTAAATTATTACAAATTGATCTCTAAAATTAATTCAATTTCAATTAAAATCCCAACAGAGTTGGGGTTTTTTATTCTTGAACTTAGTAAAAATTCACGTGAGAAATTTCCAGTCAAGATGATGGTAGGTAAACACTGTGCTCACCTCCTCTCAGGACAACATCAATTACACCTAAACCACAGAACAACCATTATTGAGAATCGTCTAAAGTCTAGCTGGACTGAAGCCCTACAACTAAGAACATACAGAAGAAGCCACCTCGAGACTAGTAGGAGGGGCAGAGACACAGAACAGGCTGGTCCCACACCCATGTGTGACCGTTAAAAAACAGGAGGGGTATCTTGGCTGTAGAGGTCCCCTGCCAAAGGAGCGAGGGGCCCCAGCCCCAGACCAGGCTCCCCAGCCCAGAGTTCCAGTGCTAGGGAGAGAAGTCCCGATAGCTTCTGGCATTGAAAACCAGCAGAGATTGAGGCTGGGTGAGATGGAGGGTGGCTGCAGTCCTAGACACTCCTCTTGAAGAGCCTACACATGGACTTACTCACTGACGGACTCACTCACTCTGAGCTCCAGTGCTGGGGCAGCAAAAGGCTCCAGGGACTTACAGGGAGGAACTGAATTATCTGGCTTCAGGGTAAGGGCTGGAGGGGCAGCTTTCTCCTAGATGGAGGAGCCATTGTTTCTTTCTTGAGCCCTCCCCTGTCCCACGTGCAGATGCCATACCTGAGTCTCCATCAAACTGGCTATCACCTTTCATCTGCCCCACCCTGGTGATTCCCTCAGACCACACCCCACCTAACTTTTAGGCACACCCAAGCTGCTTTCAGTGGCTTTTTCATATATACGCCTGCCTTGGCTCATGCTGCAGACTTTCCTAAAATCTGTCAAAGGTTCACAAAACCCAAACAAGCAACATCTGGCTTCAGCATTTCCTATACCTCTGGCTGAGCAGCCTTAAGCCCAATACTACTTGGTTTGCGGCTTGGCCTCTCAAAGCACCTTTAAGCACAGCATAGGCAGTGACCATTTCTGGATTTCTTTGTGGCTCCTGCCAGGTGGCCCCAGGCAGGGCACAGACTGTGGCTGAACTTGACCTGCAGTGGCATCCCCTCCCAGGAGGCCCCAGGGCCGGCAGTCCCAGTGGCCAGCTTTATACTGGGCCAGAACATTACCTGGCCGTCTCCAAGGATGACACACCCAAAGAGAGGATTGAGCAGCCACCAGAGCCCTGCTAAGCGAGTATTGCTCTGTAGGGTCAGCCCTTGCACCACAGCTCCTCCACTGTAAACACAGCCAGTCCTCACAAGCAATCAGCCTGAGGGTCAGTCCCTCCCATTGATGTGCAAACAGCAATCAAGGCTCAACTACAACTGGAGGGCACACAATCCACACAAGGGACACACCTGGAGCACCCACCTCAGGTGACCAGGGAGACTGCTCCACTAGGCCCCATAGGACACTTATTATATAAGGCCACTTTACTAAACTGGGAGACATAGCAGCCCTACCTAATACATAGAAACAAACACAGGGAGGCAGCCAAAATGGGGAGACAAAGAAGCATGTCCCAAATAAAAGAACAGAACAAAGCTCCAGAAAAACAAATAAACAAAATGGAGACGGGTATAAATGTCTAACGATTATGTTGTTTTGTATGCCTGAAACTAATATAATAATAATAAAAAAATTGAGACAAGCAATCTACCAGATTAGAATTTCAAACACTGGTTAAGGATGCTCAGTGATCTAAGGGAGAACTTCAACAAAGAGATAGGAAACATAAAACACCAAATCTATGTGCAGCAAAGGGAATGTAGGCAGCGTTTGTTGAAATTTCACATGAATCCACTTAAATGTATATACTCGTATGTTCTGTATTTTTTCCCACCAAATCTTCAAAGTAAGCTTGGTCTTCCCAGGACTCTTCCTACACATGCTGAACCTTAGTGAGGAATGAGCTGCTTTTATCCTCTGTGATCTTTAAATTGTTATGTTTTCCCCCAAAATAAAAAACTCAGTCTGATTCCACAGCTGTGACAATAAAGACCTATCAAGAAAAGCCCCAGAGAGGGCCTGGGAGTGAGGATGTTTAGGTCTAAGACAGCTAGTTCCTGCAAAAGGAAGTAAAAAGACTGCATTTTCTTTTTCTTTTTTTTTTTTAAGACTTTATTGGGGGAGGGGAACAGACAAGTTGCTCTCCTTTTGTTCTTCAGTCTAGTTGTGGAGAACGTCGCTTCACTGGCCCATGTTGGTATTACCATTGCGCTCTTCCCGGGTGAGGCAGATCAGTCACCGGCCACTGGACGGCCGCTCACAGTGGCTCTTGCCAGCTCACATCAGCTGCCGGCCGCTCATGGTAGCTTACGGGAGCCCACTGCAGCTCCACTGCAGACTACACCGTCGCCAGCGACTCATGGCGGCCCAGCTCCAGGTCAAGCAGTTGATCACCATCTTAGCTTTAGAGGGCACAGCATCACTGGCCCGTATGTGGGATCTGAACCGGGGCCCTGCTGCTCAGAGCTGTGTCCCAAGACAACTCTTGTATTTTTTTAAGATTTTATTGGGGAATTGGGGGAGGGGAACAGTGCTGGGGAATCGGGGGGAGGGGAACAGACAAGTTGCAGTCCTTTTGTTCTTCAGTCTAGTTGTGGAGGACGTTGCTTCACTGGCCCATGTTGATATTATCATTGTGTTCTTCCTGGGTGAGGCAGATCGGTCGCCGACCTCCGGATGGCCGCTCACGGCGGCTCTTGGCAGTTCACATCAGCTGCCAGCCACTCACGCCGGCTGCCAGCCACTCATGGTAGCTTATGGCAGCCCACTGCAGCTTCACCACAGCCTACGCCGTCGCCGGTGACTCACGGCAGCCCAGCTCCAGGTCGAGCTGTGGTTCACCATCTTAGCTGTAGATGGCAGTGTCACTGGCCCTCATGTGGAATCCGAATCAGGGCCCTGCTGCTCAGAGCTGGCGTCCCAAGCCAGCTCTTAACCAATTCACCACTCGGCTGGCCCCCAAGCCAACTCTTAACCAATGCACCACTTGGCCGGCCCAAGCCTCATTTTCTAATTAGTCTCCTGCCTTCTTCCCAGAAGCTTTGCTTTTTTTCTTTTTAACTATTTTTTTTAAACGTTTACATTTAGTGCACACAAAGTCAACTCATTCATAGACATCTAATGGAGGAACCTAGAGATCACCCGAAAAGTTGAAGAAATGGTGGGAATGAGGTCAAACAGCTGCAGAATCCAGCTGTTTCCTTGGTGGGATTCAGCACAGGACCTATTTCAGTGTGTGCTCTGCAGCTTCTTTCCCCAATGGTTAATGTTTTCACCAAATGCTGGTGTTTCTAGGCAACAAAAGGCAAAGGAAATTAACCCTCTAGAAGCAAATGTGGATGGGTGGGTTTTGCTTTGCTTCTGTCCCATGGTGTTTATTAAGAGTGCTGCCTCTACATTCATCCTTATAGAGCTTCATTTGTCTACAGTCTCCGTCTTTCTAAAAGTCTATTCTTGGATATTCACTAAAGTTAGGGTTTTAGTCTCCCATGTGTATTTTTAGCTCTTCAGTGTATGTATTCACTCTTCTCAAATGATTTTTGCTGCACCACAGAGGACAAAATTCTATATCTTACAAAAGTTTCTTCTAAGCGCTCTTAGAAATTTAACCTATTTTGGAGATGCTTGGAATGTTACCTTTTTGTTAATATCTGAGACTTCCTTTCCCCAGAATTTTCCCTCACTCAGAAATATCTCTAAGGTATTTATATCCTAGAGAAAATTAAAGATACTTTTCAGTAAATAATTACCATTTCCCTTGGGAAAATAATCAGCAAGCTTCTTTTTGTTGTCGCTCTTTTTCCTCCCAGTAAATCTTATAGTACATGAATTCCAAAATATTAGCATTCTTTTTAACAACCACAATTCAGTCCCTTAAGATGATCAGCGTCGGTCTGTCTTTTCTGTTTTCCTCCCTCCCTTCTTCCCTCTCTCCTCTCCTTTCCTTTCCTTCCTTCCTTCCTTTCTTCCTCCCTTCCTCCCTTCCTTACTTTCTATTGACATATAACATTCAAGTGTGCAGCCAGATGAGTTTTCAGGAAGATGATATTCCCATGTAATTAGCATCCAGGTCTAGAAACACAGCATTGCCAGCACCACAGAACCCTCCTCATGCTACCTTCTGGTTACTAACCTCCAGTCAAGGATAATGATTCAAGTCAGTTTTATTGAGGAATAGATAACAAGGAAAATAACTGGAGACATATCCTGTAGAATGCCTTGTTGGCCATTTTCCATTGTCCTCCGAGTTATTCTTTTGAGGAATCCCTAAGATTCAGCTGAGTGATAACTGGGAAAAGAAGGATATCATATTAACACCTAATGGGGTGTTTGTGTTAGTCTCCTTAGTCTTTGTCCTGAAGCAGAGGTTGCACCCATGAGCACTGAGGACTGTTGCCCACAAGCTCAGCAAGACTCATCCCCACCCACCACTCTCAGACCAAGCCCTTCCTGATGATCCCTAACCAAAAATAATGTTTTTCATCTCCATCTGGGGGTAGGACCTGGAATAAGCTCTCATCTTGGTTCCTGGGGTGCTCGGGATTGGCCCAGCCACCCATGCCCAAGGAAGCGTTGTCTTTCTCCCCATTACCCAGTAGCTAGTCCAGTGCGAATGAGTACCCTCTTGCCCTGGTTTCCTTGACCTCTGTGGTCGCTGTAGTGGGACTAGATCTCTGCACTTCGCTGGGACCCACACTCCCCACCTGGATACTTTTCTAGTACAGGGAAAGAGCCACTGAGAGGTTGGGTGGATGACACTGCTGCCGCCCACATCCCTGACCTGTCCGCATGGCCCGGTCTGCAGGGCCTCCTGGGAAGACGGTGCTGGCCCTGCTGAAGCCACGTACCCTTCAATGGTGCCCCCCTCCCTGCTCAGCAAGGCCATCCTATTACCCTTCCTAGCTTCCCCTACATCCCATCGGGTCTGTTGATGAGTCCAGCATACCACTCAGCTTATGGCAAGATGGGTCTACATGTGAACAGTAATTCAAGTGATGTGGCTTTTCTAAAATGAAATGCGGGTGAGATCTGATAAAACATGAGTCAACTCTTCTCTTTTCTGTGATTCATGTGAAAAACGTTGAGCATTATACAATTGTGCTGCCACAGCAGCTCACTCCTCATTCACTGAAGTCTACCTTGTAGATCCCAAAAATATACCTCAGTGAGCAGCAGTGCCCCACTTTTATAATAATGATTGCAACAAGAAACCACTGAGATCTGTATAATGCCTTGCAGGTTGGTCTTCATCACTGTATTTGAGGTATCATAAGTGTACACACGTTTTAATGGTTCTGCTCTTGAGTTCAAATAAAATTACAGATAATTTCAAATGGCATTGAACTAGAATTGGGGTTGTTTCATTCAGAAGAAAGAAGGGTAAGGTTTTTATCTGGTAGTGTAATGTTCTTGGAATGAATATAATATTACAAATCATAGCTGTTTGCCCTCCATTTCTGCCAGTGTCAGAACAATGCAGTCTGAAACATGGCAAATACAGGTTACATGGAAGAGTATTTCCTGACCTCGATGTTGGATTTGATGACCTGAGTAAATTTGGATTTTCCGTAATTCCTTCTTTTTTTTTGAAAGACAGGACATTGCCTCCTTTTCTTACATAGTTTTTGCATGGTTTTGCTGCTGATATGAGCGTCTGCGTTATGGAGTGTCTCATGTTCTGGGAGGCCCCACGAGCTGCAGTCTGTCCTGAAGTGTCAGGCTGCCTGAGCTCTCCTGGGCTTGTAAGTCATTTTGATGGCTTTTTCAACTGTGGCTTTGTTCTCACCAGCTTTTATATCCTAGAGAATAGTCTCAACCTATTACTCATAATTACAGGTCCAAAACTGTTCTTAATTGGCATTCAGTTAACTAAAATACTCAGTGCTCCTTGGGGTCCTTTTGGCCTCTCAAAATGTTTCTGAAGATTGTGCAGGCAAAGGAAAATGATGTTTCCTATCACATAGTACAAGAGATATGTGTATAAAGTGTTCTCATGTTTTAGGAAAGGAAGATTTATCAAGCATTAAAAGCTGTGTGTGTAAAGTAAATTTGAAAAGGAAGGAAGGCAAGGAGGGAGAGAAGGAGGGAGGGGAGGGAGATAGAAAGGAAAGCAAAAGGAGGAAGGAAGCACAGCAAAGAGGACATGTGCTCTGCAGTCTGAAGGAACTGGGGTCTGATCCCAACTCTGATGCTAGCTGTATTTCTTTTTGCTTCAGCTTTCTCATCTACAAAATATGTACAATGCCACTTAACTGTGTGTGGTTGTTCTGAGAATGAAATGAGAAAATGCACAGTGACAGGCACATCATAGACACTCAACAAATGTCACCTCCTTTACCACTACCACCATTTTTGGAGTGTGACATTGAAGGGACTCTTATTTAAGGGACTTTCAACTTGACCATACAGCATTTAGCTTTCTGTTTAAAATGTGGCCTCTCTCAGAAACGGTATCATATATGTCAGCATTGCCTTTCGGAAAGGATGCTGCAAGGTCGCACCTGTCCCATTTGCGCAGATGCCTCCATGCTCACCATGAACAAAAAGCATAAACAAGTGGTCCTCAGAAATCAAATCTGGCTTTCCTTCCAACACGTCACAGGCACGGTAGAGATAGGTTTGGAGACGGGGGTCTCAGAATGCCTCTGCAGGGCAAAGGAATGAAGGAAGGGGGCTTGATCTTGATAGGAGCTGTGATGCCTGATTTCCTCAGGCTGGCTTGGCCCGCTCCTATGTCCCCTTCCCATAGTCTGATGTCCACAACATCTGGTTTCAATGCTTGAGACTTTGTGAACTGGATGGGTTATGGCCCCCGCCTCTTACTTCCTCTGCCTTTTTAACATGCAAACCTCTTTAGGAAATATAAAACCAAAGCGTTTCCCATTTCTAAAGCAGCATCCAGGCCTCATCTGGTAGCTGTTGGACCCAAAGAGACTTTATGAAGCCAAAAATTCAGACAGCCAGCTTACCAGAAGTCCCAGCTATTGAACATTCACTCTGGAAACTGAGCCGGGGCCCCTTCCAACAGGAGCATTCTCAGACTTTTATGTAACACTGATGCTTAGCAACTCTTAAAATTTGGTTGTGCTTGAGTCATGCAAACTAGAACGAGAGGCATTATTATGGTTGTGTGTTGCCTTCTGCCAGATAGCCTTCCCTAGGTAAATGTAATCGCAAAGCAGACTGAAGAATGGGGTGTATTCCTGAAAGCTGGTGCTTTTAGCTGAGTTCTGGGTTCTGGCTAGAAGCGAGAAGAGGTTTGATGGAAAGGACCTTAAGCAGGGGACAGGTTCCTGGCATGTTCGTTTTTCAGGTGAACTACATGTGCAAAGTGTGACACCACCTCCTCTGGCCTCAGTTTCTTTGCTGTAAAACGAGGCCTTTAACTTACCCCATCACTCAAGGCCAAGCTAGCTCAAGCTAATGCTGGAAATGTCTAGATAAAAAGCTCAAATGAGATGATAGGCCATTTGCTTCCAAAACCCTTAGAAAACCACAGGAAACATATTATACCATATTTCATTATGCATTCCCATCTGCATATGTTCTTAAAAACTTCTTTACACACTTTGAGAAAAATTCCATCGTGACTCCCTCCCCCATTCCAATTTAACTTCATGCCCTGCTCCTCTTCACGCCTCCACTCCCTTTAAATTGCCATTGCTTCTGGTGGAAATACCCTGCATCACCTTTCCACGGCAGTCAGGGTTACACTGCAGGAGTTTTGCGTTTGGCTCAGGCAGAGGGAGTTTGACAAGTTGTGAGTGTCCACTCTTCCAGAAAGAGCCAGCTAGCTGTTCACCACCCCTCCTCACCTTCTCTAGCCTCCCGCTTCCCAGGACGGGGTGTTCTGGGGAGGAAGAACACCTTGCTGCTTCCCCAATGCCCATTGTCTGTGGGGAGATCTCAGGAAGGACCCCCACACTTGCCCGAGCCCTCTGATATCACCAGAAGTGCTCGGAACACAGCCCTAACTGCAGTCCCCTCTCACAGGCTACCTCAATACATTTACGCAGCCACTACATCAGTCAGCCTAAGCATTCAAGATTTCATTGGCTTTGGAACCTGACATTTCATTTGGGATGAGCTTTATAAACCAGGGAAAACCCTGTTAGGATGAGCATAGTCCAAGAGAAAGAAGCAGGTGGGTTACAGGTATGAGCATCTAAAAGGTGGAGTTATACTGGAGCTACTGGGAGCTTATGGACCTGCCTGGGAGCTGTCAGAAGCCATCATCTCTATGGGCTGCCATGTAAAGTTGGAACTGGGTTTCCTTATCACTGTTTACCAAGTAGCTGCCGGGGTCACCCCCTGTCCTGAAGGAGGAGCTCCTTTTTCCCCGTGAAGCCTCATGACCCCCGGCATATGGTGTACTAGCAGGGAGACTGGAGCATGGTAGGTTTTCTCTTGCTGAGAAGCCTTTCAAGCTGTGGGGAGAAGAGTGTACTACAGGAGCGGGCCACAGAACCAGCCCTGTAGGGCCTTAAGATCTCATTTTGTCTTGGTCCAGCTGTTGTTAATTGGGGTTTTACATGATGATGGTGAGTCTTCCTTGACCAAATAAGGCCAGGAAATGCTGGAATGTACAGAGCTAATCAGGTGAGTTAATTTGAGAATAATGTTTCAGAGCCTGTAATATATCAGAGGCAGACAGAAATTCCCTAGTAGCATGAGCTCTGAAGCCTTTTTTTCTTGCTGTTCCGTGAACAGATCTAGGAAATACCAGGCCATTCCTGGTATCAGAATTAAATGTATACCCAGCATACTTGCGTAGTTTCTTATCTTGCCTTACAGCAAACCCAGAGACGGATACCCATCTTAACACAATCTCATTCATACTCTGCGACTGTGCAGTTTGGTGATTAATGCTGCTTTCCCCCACAGAACATTGATATCACCAATTTCAGCAGCAGCTGGAGTGATGGCTTGGCCTTCTGTGCTCTCCTCCACACCTACTTGCCTGCTCACATCCCGTACCAGGAGCTGAACAGTCAGGAGAAAGTAAGTCCCTGCCCGTCGCCCTGGTTATCCTTAGGAGGTAACATGCAAGAGGAATCCCTTATATGAATATGTACCACTGGGTGTGGGGTTTATAGACTTGAAGTGGAAACTAGGATTTGATACCTGACACAGATAACTGCTGAGTGTAACTACATTATAGAATCCCACCCTCAGTAAATACTTCTTAGTTTCCCTTCTTGATATAGACCCCTTGTTACCCATTTTCCAGAGAAAGTCCTGATGGAATCTCACCTTGGCCACCTTTTTTCAAAGTCTTTTCCAAAGAACCACAAACTTCACCAAAGAGTTCCCTGCTCAAATAAGCTTGGGAAATGGTACATCATATTGGGAAATGGAATCACATTTTTAGAGATTCACAGTGCTCATTAGCATAGTATACATTTCAAGTCCTTCATTAAAGAAACCTGTGTGACTCCATTTAAGCCAATATATATCAGATCCACAAAACCTTTTACTTCTAACTACCTATAAGAAGAATTGGCAAACTTTTGCTTTTAAGGGCCAAATGGTAGACTCTGTGGGTCTCTGTCACAGCTGCTTAACTCAACCACTGGAGTGCCCAAGTGGCCATAGGTGATGGGCGCATACTGTGTTCCAATAAAACTTTATTTATAAAAACAGGCTGCAAGCCACATGTGGCCCCCGGGCTGTAGTTTGCCAAAGGCTGACCTAGAATATCCTACAAAATCATATTCCATAGAGTGTACTTTAGAAAATACACTCATTCACTCAACAAACATTTCTTGCCAAGCATTATGCACAGTAATAAAGACAGCAATGAACAATGGGGACATGTTCTTTGCCCTCATGAGGTAGACAGACAATCAACAAGTGAGTGAACCTACATGTAATATTATAAATAAATAATTATAAACTGTGGGAGGGCTGTGAGAGTGAACAATAAGGGATCCAGCTGAGATCAAAAAGGCTGAGAAGGTCTTTCTGAGGAGGCACTATTCAAGCTGATGCCTGAAGAAAGAATATGAAGGAGCCAGCAAAGCAAAGGGCTCAGGGGACCTTTCCAAGGTGAGAGAGCAGCCAGAGCAAGAAAACACCTTGGTGCAGCCAAAGCAATAGAAGCAGTCCAGCTGACTGGAGTGAAGTGATGAGGGCAGGGTGGCCTGTTGTGATGCTGGGGGCCAGACCCTGCAGGCCTTCCACAGGGATGCTGTTTAGAAGTTTACATTTTCCTCCAAGCACAGAGGGATGTCACTGAAGGAGTATAAACAATGGAGAGGCATTATTCATGGTTTTAAACAATCTCTCTGGCTGTTCCATGAGAAAATGAATTGGAAAAGGAACAAGAATGATGAGGAGCTACCAGTTGGGAAGCTGTTAAGGTCGATGTGAGAGCTCAGTTTCCCTGGCATCATCCATTAGCTGGGACTAGGGTGGTAGCTGGAAAGATGGAAGGGGATTTGAAATACATCTTAGATATAGAATCAAATGGACGTAGTGACTGGTTGGTTGTAGGGGAGGGAAGAGGAAAGAGTCAAAGACGACCCTGGGTGTCCAGCTTGACAGGACCAGTTTCTGAGATGGGGAAGGAATAGATGTGTTTAAAAGTTCTATTTTGATTATCGCATATTAAGATATAAAATTCAAAGAATGGTTATGGCACTGATGAGAATAACTGAACAAACAAAATGATTTAGTTTTTTAGAGTATGTATTAATCAGGGTTCTCCCAAGAAACAAAAAAAAGTAGGGTGTGTGTGTGTGTGTGTGGAGAGAGAGAGAGAGAGAGATTTATATTAAGAAATTAGCTCACACAATTGTGGAGACTAACAAATCTAAAATTTGCAGGGAAGGTTGGCAGTCTGGAGACACAAGAAAGAGCTGATTGATACAGTTCGAGTCTGAAAGCAGTTTGCTGCCATAATTCCCTCTTCTTGGGGAGAAATCAGTCTTTTTTTATTAAGGTCGTCAATTGATTGGGCGAGGCCCACCCACATTATGGAGGGTAATTTGCTCTACCCGAAGTCTACTGACTTAACCGTTAATCTCATCTTAAAAACACCTTCACAGAGACATCTAGAATAACATCTGGCCAAATATCTGGGTGCTGTGGCCTAGCCAAGTTGACACTTAAAATTAGCCATCACAGAGTATTAAACTTTCAGAGCACTTTTTTGTTGTGGTGCTTTGTTTGTAATCTGTGAAGCAGGCCGGACAGTGTTACTAAACATTTGGAAAACAACAAACCAAGAAGTTCTGTTTTGAATCATGTTAAGTCTGAGATGTCCATGAAGCGTGCTGGTGGCAACATTAAGCAAGTAATTGGATAGCAAGTTTGGAATTCAAAAGGGAGTTCAGTGCTGGAAATACATATTTGGGGGTCATCAGTGAATGATTAACACTAATTGAACTTTTGGAAATGTTTTATATCTGTGCTGTCTGATATGGTAGCTACTAGCCACATAGGCTGTTAAGCACATGGAATGTGGCTAATGTGACTGAAATTTTTATTACTTTTAATTTTTATGGCCATATGGCTACTGTATGGGACAGGACATATGTAAATTGTATTTAAAGCTATGGTGTGCCCTGGAACTTTTGCTGAGCTGTCCCAGGCCTGGTACTGGTGGCAGCTGGTCTCAGTTCACAGTGTGGCCTCTCCCACATTCCTCCAGGTCCAGCACAGGCAGTGACTAACTGTGGATCACTTGGTAGCTCCTATCAGCCCCAGGCCAGTAACATGCAGTGGGTGACCTTAGCCTGCATGGGAGCTCCCCGCCCCCACAAAAGGCCCCAGAACCAACACACCCAGTAGCCAGCTTCAGACCACAACAAAGGACCACCTGATTAGCCCAACAAGGAACACACTCAAAGGGTGGTCTCAGCAGTCACAAGAGCCCACTGGGACAAACCCTGCTCCATGGGTCAACACCCATACAGCAGTCCATAAGCTGTGGCCATGGCCAATCCTCACAGCCAGTCAGCCTGAGGGTCAATCCCACTCACTCAGGTGCCAACAGCAATCAAGGCTCAACTACAACAGGAGGACACACACAACCCACACAAGGGACATTCCTGGAGCACCTGGCCCAGGTGATCAGGGAGACTGCCACTGGGCCCCACAGGACCCCACTATATAAGGCCACTCAGCAACACTGGGAGACATAGCAGCCAGTCCTACCTAATACATAGAAACAAACACAGAGAGGCAGCCAAAATGAGGAGACAAAGAAACATGTCCCAAATTAAAGAACAGGAGAAAACTCCAGAAAAAGAACTAAACAAAATGGAGGCAAGCAATCTACCAGATATAGAGTTCAAAACACTGGTTATAAGGATGCTTGAGGACCTCAGAGAGAACTTCACCAAAGAGATATATAGTAAGCATGAAAAAGGATATAGAAACCACAAAAGAGAAGTGAAGACTACAATAACTGAAATGAAGATTACATTACAGGGAATCACCAGTAGATTAGATGCAGCAGATGATTGAATCAGAGACTTGGAAGAGAAGGTAGCAGAAAACATCCAGTCATAACAGTTAAAAAGGAAAAAGAATCCAAAAAAATAAGGATAGTTTAGGGGACTCCTGGGACAACATCAAGCATAACAACATTTGCATCACAATTGTACCAGGAGAAGAGAGAAGGGCAAGGGATTGAGAACCTATTTAAAGAAATAATAACTGAAAACTTTCCTAACCTGGTGAAGGAAATAGACATACAAGTCCAAGAACCATAAAGAGTCCCAAGCAAGATGAACCCAAGCAGGCCCACACCAAGACACATCATAATTAAAATGCCAAAGTTTAAAAGACAGAGAGAATCCTAAAAGCAGAAAGAAAAACAACTAGTTACTTATAAGGGATAAGACGGTCAGCTGATATCTCAATAGAAACTTTGCAGGCCAGAGGGAAGTGGGACAAAATACTCAAAGTGATGAAAAGCAAGGACCTATAAACAGGACTACTCTATCCAGCAAGGCTATCATTTAAAATTGAAGGAGAGATAAAGAGCTTTCCACACATGAAAAAACTAAAGGAGTTCATCATCACTAACCCATGTTACAAGAAATGTTAAAGGGGCTTCTTTAAGTAGAAGGGGGGAATAGAAATAACACAAATATGAATAATAGAATGACAATAACTATGTAACTATCCATAATCACTTTAAATGTATGTGGATTAAATGCTCCAATCAAAAGACACACGGTAGGGCCAACTGAGTGGCGCATTGGTAAAGAGTTGGCTTGGGACACCAGCTCTGAGCAACAGGGCCCTGATTCGGATCCCACATGCGGGCCAGTGATGCTGCGCCCTCTACAGCTAAGATAGTGAACAACAGCTCGACCTGGAGCTGGGCTGCCATGAGTTGCCAGTGATGGCATAAGTTGTAGTGGAGCTGCAGTGGGCTTCCATAAGCTACCGTGAGCTGGCAAGAGCCACCATGAGCAGCCGTCCAGTGGCCGGCAACCGATCTGCCTCAGCTGGGAGCAGTGCAGTGATAATACCAACATGGGCCAGTGAAGCGACGTCCTCCACAACTAGACTGAAGAACAAAAGGACAGCAGCTTGTCTGTTTCCCTTCCCCATTTCCCAACGCTGTTCCCTTCCCCCAAGTCCCCAGTAAAATCTTAAAAAAACCCAATAACACAGGGTAGCTGAATGGATAAGAAAACAAGACCCAAATATATGTTGCCTCCAAGAAACTCACTTCAGATTGAAAGACACATATAGACTGAAAAAAAAAAGGGATGGAAAATTATATTTAATGCAAATGCAAACCAAAAAAGCTAAGGTAGCAATATTATATTAGACAAAATAGACTTTAAAACAAATATTATAAGAGACAAAGAAGACCATTACATATTGATAAAGGGATCAATTCAACAAGAGGACATAACCCTAGTAAATATCTATGCACCCAACATAGGAGTACCTAAACATATAAAGGAGATATTAACAGACATAAAAGATGATATTGACAATAATAGTCTTAGTGGAAGACTAACACCCTATTGACACCAATGGACAGATTTTACAGACAGAAAATCAACAAGGAAACAGCAAACTTAAATGATGCACTAGACCAGATGGATGTAATTGATGTTTTTAGAGCATTGCACCCCAAAGCAGCAGAATATACATTTTTTTCAAGTGTACATGGAACATTTTCCAAGCTAGACCACATGTTAGGCCACAAAACAAGTCTCAATAAATTTAAGAAGGTTGAAATCATATAAAGTGTCATTTCTAACCACAATGGTATGAAACTAGAAAAAAAAAACCTGAAAAATACATGAACACATGGAGGCTAACTAACATGCTACTAAATAGTGAATGGGTCAACATTGAGATCAAGGAAGAAATCAAAAGATAGCTTGAAACAAATGAGAATGAAAACACAATGACCCCAAATCGGTGGGACACAGTGAAAGCAGTCCTAAGAGGGAAATTTGTAGCAATACAGGCCTACCTCAAGAAACAAGAAAAATCTCAAATAAATAACCTAATCTTAAAGGAAATAGAAAAAGAATAGCAAACAAGGCCCAAAGTGAGTAGAAAGAAGGGAATAATGAAGATCAGAGCAAAAATAAATGAAATAGTCTAAAAATACATAAAACATCAATGAAACCAAGAGCTGGTTCTTTGAAAAGAGAAACAAAATTAATAAACCTTTAACCAGACTCATCAAGAAAAAGAGAGAGAGAAGCCAAATAAAATCAGAA
Source organism: Hipposideros armiger (assembly GCF_001890085.2). NCBI lineage: Eukaryota > Metazoa > Chordata > Mammalia > Chiroptera > Hipposideridae > Hipposideros > Hipposideros armiger. The sequence goes on along the minus strand of NW_017731411.1, from coordinate 3,812,546 downwards.
ATCAAAGAGAAGTGGAACTACCTCAAACTAAAAAGTTTTTGCACAGCAAAGGAAACCATCAACAAAACAAAAAGACAACCTACTGAATGGGAGAAGGTATTTGCCAATGATACATCTGATAAAAGGTTAATATCCAAAATATATAAAGAGCTGATACAACTTAACACAAAAACAACAAACTATCCAATTTAAAAAACGGGCAGATGACCTAAGTAGACTTTTCTCCAAAGAGGAGATACTGATGGCCAATAGACATGAAAAGATGCTCATTGTCACTAATCATCAGAGGAATGCAAATTAAACCACAGTGAGGTATCACCTCACATCTGTCAGAATGGCCATCATTAATAAATCAACAAACAACAAGTATTGGCAAGGATCTGGAGAAAAGTGTACCCTCATGCACTGTTGGTGGGATTGCAAATTGATGCAGCCACTATGGAAAACTATGGAGGGTCCTCAAAAGTTTAAAAATAGAACTACCTTATGATCCAGCAATCCCACTTCTGGGTTATTTATCTGAAGAAATCCAAAACACTAATTTGAAAAGATATATGCATTCGTATGAAGTGCCCATCAATAGATAATTAGGTTAAAAAAATAAGAATTGGTACATATATACAATGGAATAGTACTCAGTTATAAAAAAGAATGAAATCTTACCATTTGCGACAACATGGGTGGACCTAGAGGGTGTTATGCTAATTAAGTGAAAGAAGTCAGACTGAGAACGACAAATACCATATGATCTCACTTATATGTAGAATCTAAAGAACAAACTAAACAAACAAACAAAACAGAAACAGACTCCAGTACAGAGAACAAACAGTTGGTTGCCAAATGGGTAAGGGTTTGGGGGTCTGGGTGAAAAAGGTGAAGGGATTAAGAAGTACAGATTGGGGCCGGCCGAGTGGCGCATTGGTTAGGAGTTGGCTTGGGATGCCGGCTCTGGGCAGCAGGGCCCCAGTTCGGGTCCCACATGGGGGCCAGTGGCGCTGCACCCTCTGTAGCTGGGATGGTGAGCAGCAGCTCGACCTGGAGCTGGGCTGCCCTGGGTTCCCGGCAACAGCATGGGCTACTGTGGGGCTGGCTGGCAGTGGACTGGCCAGCAGTGGGCGTGAGCTTTTGTGAGCTGCCCTGAGCCGCCATGAGCGGCCGCCCAGTGGCTGGTGAGCAACTGCCTCACCCGGGAAGAGCACAATGATAGTGCTAACATGGACCAGTGGAGTCACTTCCTCCACAGCTGGACTGAAGAAAGGAAGGACAGCGACTTATCTGTCCCCCTTCTCCAATTCCCCAGTGTTGTTCCCCTCTCCGAATTCCCCAATAAAATCTTAAAAAAAAAAAAAAGTACAGATTGTTAGTTACAAAATAGTCATGAGGATGTAAAGTATAGCAACAAGAATATAGTTAATAATGTAATAGCTGTGTATGGTGTCAGGTGGATACTACACTAATTGTCAGGATCACTTCTTTTTCTTTTTTTTTAAAGATTTTATTGGGGAATTGGGGGAGGGGAACAGCTCTGGGGAATCGGGGAAGGGGAACAGACAAGTTGCTGTCCTTTTGTTCTTCAGTCTAGTTGAGGAGGACGTCGCTTCTCTGGCCCATGTTGGTATTATCATTGCACTCTTCCAGGTGAGACAGATGGGTCGCCGGCCTCTGGACGGCCGCTTATGGCGGCTCTTGGCAGCTCACACTGGCTGCCGGCTACTCACGGTAGCTTATGGCAGCCCACTGCAGCAGGGGCTGCAGCCTACGCTGTCGCCGGTGACTCACGGCAGCTCAGCTCCAGGTCGAGCTGTTGCTCGCCATCTTAGCTGTAGAGGGCAGTGTCACTGGCCCTCATATGTGGGATCCAACCTGGGGCCCTGCTGCTCAGAACTGGCATCCCAAGCCAGCTTTTAACCAACACGCCACTCAACCGGCCCCAGGATCACTTCTTAAATTATATAAATGTCTAACCACTATGCTGTACACCTGAAACTAAGATAATATTGAATGTCAACTGTAATTGAAATTTTTTAAAATTCATATTCATTTATAAAAAAACAAATATAACAAATGGTGCCCCTGTGACTCTAATATAGGAAATTACAAGGGTTTTAGGGGCTCTGTGTCAGGAACAGTAGACAAAGACCAAGTAATATTTATTATTAATAGCAATATGACAGAGGAATAAAGACCATGGAACAAGCCTTGAGGATCCAGTGCTTGTTTAAGTAGAAAAGGATAACCCAACAAAGGGAGCCAGGAAGGAGCAGCAAAGAAAAGGAGACAAGCGGGGGCCGGGGTGGCATGGGGTCCACACAGCCTGTGCATCATGCCCTCACAGGCAAAGCTCTTGTCCAGCAGTGACCTGAGCATCTCCATTTCCTTCCCACCCTCTTCATTTTTCTGTCTCTGCCTTTTCCATGTGACTTTGCGAAGATAATTGAGTAAATAGTGGGCATAAAACAATTCAAAATAATCAGAAGACCTTACTAAAACTCTAGTAAGTGTAAATCTAAGCACTTATACACACACTGTCTAAAACAGGTATCTTCCTGAAAGTGTGAAATGTTTGTCTACAGTCGTGCAAAGACACCTCGGCTCTTTGTCCTCGACTCAGTAAGGATCTGTTGTAAATTAATGAGCCTAAAAGTGTTTGCTTTCACACTTTGAATTCATGAGCACGCTTCCTGGTGACCGAACCTGCATTGTCTGGCTCTGGATGCCTGGTGATTCCCGCACACTGCACAGCCAGGTCCCGGTACCTGCTGCACAATGGAAATGTTCACTAAAACAAACAGACGTCACATTTTACTCACTTTCCATTGTCTTTATGGTACAGAGCCCATATTTTCTACATGTAGGGTTGAAATTCTTTGTAATCTGTAATACTGTCATCAGGGAGCACATAATCAAATTGTGAAAGACTGCAGGCCTGTGAGGAGATTAAGGAGTCAGCTCCAGAAGCTGGAACTTTCATTTTAAGGTCTGTGTGGATTCACACCTTCCTCATCAGCTAGAGGCAGATCTGTGTCCTAGAGCCTAGGACTCGGCTAGTTACCACCTGCCCACCACTCCCCAAAGGGAACATCTGGCTTCCTGCTTTCCGAATGCCCCTATGTAGGTACACTCTGGGTGAAGTGACAGTTTTCACCACTACCCAGTGTGTGACAAGCATGCTTGGAGGAACTTCTGGTCAGTTTGGTGAGAGAAACTCATATGTATTAGTTACTGATAAGGGTTTTCCAAATGACATGTCAACAGGCAAATCCAATCAACACAATATAACACTGAGCACGTGTGTAAGAGTCAACATGGGGGTGATCTGACTCAAGGAGAGAGAGGAGTAAAAGCAGGGAGGGTTTTCCTGAAAGAGGCATCTTTGAAGTTGCGTTTCAAAGGGAACAGGGTAATTTGAATGAAACGTACATCATTAAGATGAGTGAAATCCGGCCCTAGCCTAGAGCCTTGTGCTGGTGAGCTTTCAGTGTTGGGTGGTTTGGGGAGGAGTTGGATGTACACATACATCAAAAAGGGCACCAAGATAGGCCTATGTTTGTAAAATCCTACTACAAATCAGAATCTAAAACTGGTATGATATTGCCATTGATGGTCCAGAAAGTTCAGAAATCATGAGCTGTTTCTATCTAGATGGACATAATTAAACCAAGCAAGTTTGACATCTGTATTAAATAGGGAATTTCTTATAAAACTAACAAGATGTCTTCCTCTAAGACATTAAATGATACACAAACATGGGATGTGAGTTACAGTCAATGAAGGTTTGGGCATTTTTTTCAATAAAAAGCATATTCATCTGCTATCCTATGACACTTGCACTTATGCTAAACAGATTCAGGTGAATAGATTGAAGTGTGTTTATGTCAGTGTCTGAAATGAAATATTAACGTGAGAAATTCTGGACTTGGGATTCTCTCTCTTGTCAGTTTCAGGTGAATTCCCTACTAGCGCTCGCTGCCAGTGGTAGTGTTCTTCCACAGGTTGGGGACTTTCACTTTCCCGGAACTAGAAGGTTCCCAGCCTGCGGTTGTCCCCCAGCCAGGGCACAGACTGAAGCAGAGCATCCTTCTCACCCTGTCCTGGCCTCTGTGGGCACAGCTGTAGCTGCAGGCGCAAGGAAGTGAGGCCCTTCTGCCCTGAGCACACTCTTTTGCTCCCCATGAGTAGTGTCTTCTCACAGTGACTGACAGTGTTCTAATGAAAAAGAATTAGGATGATGATGCTGGTCACTGTTGTGCTGCTGCTGCCGAAATGAATAAAACTAGCTTTTGTGAACCAAAACCACCTCTCTCTATGTAACATTCTATGTCATACTGTACACTGTTTTGGAGTACTTTGAGATAATTTTTCAGTGTGAACGATTCCGTCTTTGTTGAGTATCTGCTTAGATAACACCAGCAGTGTCATTAGAATCAGGCTAGAGGGTCTTATAGAGGTGCTGTATAACCTTAGGTTTAGAAATGCCTTTTCCTTAGACCTTACTAGTAATCAAAGAATACAAATTAAAACAATAAAATATTATTTTTAGCCTGTCACATTTGGCAGAGAGTTTTGAAAATCATAATATTCTATGCAGGTAAGGGTACGAGAAAATGGACACTCATATTATTGCTGGAATTGAAAATTCGTGTAACATTTTAGAAAGCAATTTGGCATTACATATCAAGCCATAAAAATGTTTTTATCTTGACTTCTGGAATAATGGTAGCCTAAAAACTGGCTTATAAAACCCCTCCTCCACAAAACTAACCAAAAGGACTTTAAAAATAAGAACAAAGGCCTCATTAGCACCAAATAGAAGATTGCTGTCAATAGTTTGGGTGAAGTAAAAGGAAGCCAGGAGTCACTTAAGGAAGCCAGTTCCCCTCGTAATAGAAAAGAAAGTAATGTTGTGGAAACATGTGTAAGGTTTCAGTCCATCCCCATTAATTTCCCTTAATTTGAAGGAAGAGGGTTGGCGGCTTAGGCAAGATGACCACAGATCAACAGCTTCCCAAGGCCTAGACCACAGTCTAGAATGAAACGTACATAGCCATGTCTTAGTGTTTTTCCGTGACCTGGTACCTTGAGCAGAGGATTTGTTTCAGTGTCAGGGCAAACCCTTTAATATTCAGGCACCAGATGAGCAGACAAGGACAGAGGGTGGAAGCCATGGGGAAATGGGAACATTTATAAAATAATTTATAAACTCTAAATGCATAAAATTACAAAATTCTACTAAGGAACGTAAAACATGAATATGTACAAAAGCACATATTAAAATTGTCTCTCAATTATAATTAATTTACCAACTTAATTAAATTTTAATATAATCCTGATGACTTTCAAATGAATTATGGAGGGGAAGAGATATGACCAAATGTTTCTTAAATTCATCCAGACAAAGAAACATCAGAGAACAACCAGAAAGACTCTCAGAAAGAAGCAACAAATTAGGGGTAGATGATTGTGGAGCCGTACCTTAAATTCTAGGGAAAAATATTTTCAACCTGGGTTTCTATATCCAGCCAAATTATTAACTAAGTGTGATGGTACAGGAGAGAAATTTTTGTATATGAATGCTTTCAGAATATGTATCTCTCCAACATCCTTTCTTAAGGAAACCTATGAAAGTAGTAGAATAGAGGTATTACCCAAAAATTTACGTGAGGTTCTGAAGGACTCTAAGGCTGAAGGATTTCATAGAATGGTGATGTGGTTGAGCCACAAAGAGGAAAATTCTTTTGAAAAAATGTTTTGAGTGGCACAGCATCATGACTGGAACTATAGAGAAGGAAGTGTAATCGTGGTACACTACTGTATAATGCTGTTTATTGTTTTCAGTTTTCAGAATCCTCTTAAGAGAGGACAGAAGACTTACATAGAAAAGGAAGCTAAAATTATAAGTTATAATAATTTAAGAGTAAAAGTTGACAAGTTAGGGGAAAGATGAGGGGAACTTCTTCCTTATCATACAAAGTGGAGTCAGGAAGTGCTGTTCATGAGTGATGGAACAAGAAGTGGAGATATAAGTATATTACTGAAAGCCACAAATATAGCCAATAAAAGAACTAAAATTAGCCATATAGCTATAAGGAAGAAGAGAGAGAAGTGCATGATACTTGAGTCCTCATTTATTCTGGGAGGAAAGTAGTAGGTAATGTTTTAGAAATCAAGAAACAGTAACATGAGCATATTACAGAGATATGGATGTAATCATCAAAAGAACTAAAGACAGATATTAAAATTGGTTCTCCCAAGGAGCCAGAATTGGGGGAAGGGACAGTTTTTTCATTTGATTATTTTTAACTGTGTGCACATATTTGATAATTTTTTGATGTAGCACTATGATTAAACAACTTGATGCACACCAGAAGTGTGTGTGTCGTAAATCTTGGCGAAGTAAAAATAACCAACTAACAAAAAATTGATAGTAAGGAATCAATCAATAATTTCATTTTTAGTGGCAGTTGTAACTGTTAATCTTTTTTTCCTTAAACTGAGACCATTGTTTGCATATTTGACTTAAAATTATGTTTTATAGGTTATATGGGAGTGTCAGTTCTTTCCTAGCAAAAGGTATATATTTTTAGTTGATAATTCCAGTCTCTTTGTCTTTTTAACTTAGAAAAGGAATCTCTTGTTGGCATTTGAAGCAGCCGAAAGTGTAGGCATCAAACCCAGCCTGGTAAGTATCCTGTTTCGTATCCTTGTCTTACTTTAGTCTAATTATATGAGAAAGAACTTTATTTATTTTGGAGGGTGGGGGGGGATTGGGAAGGGGAACATTGTGGGTTTTTTTGCAGGACCCATCAGCTCCAAGTCAAGTTGTTGTCCTTCAATCTTAGCTGTGGAGAGCACAAGCTCAGCTCCAAGTCCAGTCGCCGCTTTCAATCTAGTTGTGGGAAGATGCAGCCCACCAATCTCATGCCGCACCATCCCATGCGGGAGTTGAACCGGTGACCTTGTTGTTAAGACCACACGCTCTAACCAACTGAGCCATCCATTCAAACCAGCAACCTTGTTGTTAAGAGCACATGCTCTCACCAGCTGAGCCATCTGGCCGCCTGTTGGCAACTCAGCGGCAGCTCAGCTTGGGCGCAGCTCACTGGCCCATGTGGGAATCAAACTGGCAGCCCTGTTGCTCCGAGCTCACGCTCTAACCAACTGAGCCACCTGGCCAGCCCCAAGAAAGAACTTTATGCCATTTTCTTTATGCCATAACAATTTGTTATAGAACATAGAAATCCATTTGCTGAAGATTTGTTACTTGTGACCCGTAATATAAAATTATCCAGTTGGTCTGACCACATGATTTAGAGTTTTTTTTCATTTAAGATTCATTGTGGATATATTTCAGTTCTGGAAACACAGTGAACTTAATTATCATTAAAACTCTCTAGTTAAAAGTCACCTAGAAATCTGAATAGAATGTAATTTTTTAAATGTCAATACATAGCTGAGCTCTAAAGAAAGACTGGGAAATAACCAGGTGACAGAAATTAAAAGAGAAATAAAAACCAGAGCCATGAGGCATGAGCTGAGACTGTGGCAACCCCCAGGGGGGTGGGTCTGGGGATAATGGTAGAAGGCTCATAATGATGGGTAGCTAATGGGTATTATTTACTGCACATAGGAATAAGAGACAAAGCTCCGAGCTCCCATACACAGAGCATTAGTACTGAGACCCCTGCACAAAACCAGGGCTCACAAAATGCTACTCTTCTTGGTGAAAGAGGATTAAAAAAACTCCACCTGCTACTCCAGGAAAGTGATAAGGAAGTTTGGTCCCCCCTCAGATTTTTTGAGGCCAAAAGGAAAATCTCCTGTAAGAAATGAAAATGGCCACATAGAGTTTGGGGTCCAAATGTGTAATATCTGTGCTGCAAGAAGCCCCTATACTATCTCTGGTGCAGGAAGCTCCTTGGCTAGTAGTACAATGGCTGCTGAAAAGATGCTCACAAGCCAAAACTACAAAATACTCAAAAAATGATCTAAGACCGGCCGAGTGGCACGTTGATTAAGAGCTGGCTTGGGACGCCAGAGGGCCCCAGTTCGGATCCCACATATGAGGACTAGTGATACTGCCCTCTACAGCTAAGATGCTGAACAATAGCTCAACCTGGAGCTGGGCTGCATGAGTCGTGGCTACGGTGTAAGCTGCAGCCACTGCTGCAGTGGGTTGCCATGGGCTACCGTATGAGCATGAGCAGCCAAGCAGCCGCTGTGAGTGGCCGTCCAGAAG